>NC_080594.1:73454914-73770650 GCF_027887145.1 Ammospiza caudacuta
ACTTCAGTTTATGCAATGGCGATACATATTTGAAGTTCAGTGCTGAAGCTGTTTAAACAACTTTCATGGACAACAAAAGCCAGCAGATTCTGAAGGCCAGTTTTCTCTTTCTCTTTGGTTTTGATTGTTTTTTTTGGTCTTTTTGGATCCGTATCAATTTAAGGCAATATAACAACTCTCTTTACTTAAAAAGTCATCTTGATTCTTCCAGACAAAGACAGTATAACAGGCAATCTAGACATTGGTTATCTTCTAGCACTAATCTGTCATTCTCACAGCAAATCATGCATCATCTTAATTTATTTATTTACAGGACTACATACAAATGAATCTAGTCAAACAAAATAGACTTTTTTCACTTAGGCAAAAAAAAAAAAAAGAAAGCTGAATTTTTTTTTCACTTAGGAAATTCTGTTCTAGGAAGAAAAACTGTTCTAAGAAATCATGCATTCTGCCCAATTCTTTTCAACATCCTACTACATTCTTTTTTTTTTTTTTTGTCTTACGGAAATCAGTAAGAAGGAGCAATTTTTCTCTATATAGAGGTCACTATGGACTTAAATCAGAGAATTTTGAGAAAAATTACAAATACATGGGAAAACTGTGGCTTTTCCCATCGTTGCAAGAATTGTTGCAAGTTTCTTTTTCTACGATTAAGTTTTTCTGCAGCATTTATTCTTCTTACAATCATTAGCAAAATAGAAGTATTTTGCTGCAAAATTGATTGAACTTGGCTGAAAACCAAAATCTTGTGGGTTTAAATGTAATAGAACTTTCAGGAATCAGTGTGAATGTTAGTAAAAAATTGTGGTAGTTACTTTGGTATGAAACATTTCTATTACATGCTAGAATAATTTATTTTCCTTGGGCAAAGGGCTGGACCATGTATCCTGCAAGAACTTGCTGGTGATGCTTTATACAGTTTGATGCTGACAATTTTAGCCATTTTTATACTTGTGCTGGAAGGATCCAGCTACCGGAATGCCGGATCAAGTTTCTCAGCTCAACAGTGCAATTCTGTAAAATCATTTATAACACAGACCATCTCTGTATATGCTGGCCAGAGATACATCCTGCTAGCAAGAACACTGTTTAAAAGACTTCCTTTTAAAACGTTTCCAGGACAAGAATAGACCAACATTTTTTTCCCCATTCAGATTAGAACAATTTTTTTTAAGGAAGTAACCTGGTTTTCAGAACCACCCAGGTCAGAATATATCAGAACAGGGCAATATTCTTCAGCACTGGATCATTATGCTCTGAGAGGAGAGGTTAATGGGTTGTACCCTACCTGAAAGCCAATTACAAGAGTTTTGAGACCTGTCCTTTTTAATGTCAGAGGCATGGAGGAAATGAAAGACTACACCTTAATCCATCTTGCAGATGGCAGCACATTGGGGGTATCAGTCAGTATGCTGAAGGGCAGGAGCATCTTTTAGAGGGACTTAGCCATGCTGAAATATTGTGCTGACAGGAACCAGGCTCTTCACAGTGGTGTGTGGTGGGAGAATGTGGGCAACAGGCACACACTGAAACAAGCAGCACAAAAGGACACAACAAACTTGATATAAGGCAACAGCTGGAGAGCTGAACAGGTGGAACAGGTTGCCAGGAGAATCTGTGCTCTCTCTTGGAGATTTTCAATAGCCAACTGGAAAAAATACAGCACTTCTTGATATGACCTCTGAGTTTCTTCTCTTTTGGGTAAGAAGCTGGACTGGAGACATTCTCACCTGACAGATACCCTGTGTTTATGTGATTGCAGCTCTTGTCATTGCCATCTTTTTGTTCATACCCTGTATTTCAATATGAACAGCATTTGTGGTAAAAACTTCTCCCAAACACATTTTATAGTATTGTTCTTCTGCCTCGATAAGGAAGAGGCCTGAAGAAAAAAGAGAAACAAAAATACAGTCATGTACAAAGAATTTGGTTCTAATAAAACTATTACAGACTGAAACAATTGCTTTAATTATTAAAGTGGAAATTTAAGCCAAATATTACCTGTCGCTGAATGTTCTTGTGTTACTTTGTTACTTTTTTAGGGCCTTTCACATTAGTTGAATGTCAATGTGTAGTAGCAGTTTTAGACACTTGAGTTTTCATTTTTGCACACTTTATCTTTCAACTTTTGAAAAAAAATCATATTTATCTGATCAGCTGTTTCTCAGTATATCCAAGCCATTTCATATCCTGACAGCATATAAAATTATTTTTCTTTTGGACTGGTACACTTATCTTTGCTCTTTCAATACATTACTCTGTTCAAATTCCTCTGCTAATTTTCATGTTTTACCAAACTGATTGGACTAATTTAATGCATCCTTTCTTTTTTTAGCATCCTTTCTTTTTTTAGCTTTTGGATAAAAACCCCAAAACAGATCCACACAGAGACAAAATGTTGCATCTAATGTTTTCATTGCATGGAGTGTATTAACTTACATTTTTCCAAGTTAGATTTTATTTTCCCACTACTATGTCAATTACCCTAGTAAATATCTTAAAAAAAACCCTCACTAGTGTTTTGGCACCTACTAACAGCAGTTGTCACCATCTGCTTTCCTTCGGTGGTAAAAGTGTTTAATTTATATGTATCATATCCTTTTGTCCAAAACCTTTGGCCTTGAAGATGCACTCCAAGATGTATTGCAGAAGTGATGAATTTCATCTGGAAAAGTGGCTCCAGGAAGGAAAAAGCAAAGCAGGAAAACAGGGACAGACTCTATAGCTAGTCAGTAAGGGTATTAACCTGAGAAATAAAACAGGACTATTACAGTTCTCATTTTTCTGTGTTTGAGTGAATGAATTTTCCACCCCACTGACAATTTGTTATCAAATTCTTACCTGAGGTTGGAAAAAGCGACCCCATAACAGTAAAACAATGCAGTGTCACATCAATATGATGCTAACACTGAAATATCTTTTAAAAAGATGAGGAAGAAACATTTTTGATTGACAAACTACTCAAGTTGCCACTACTAGAGAAAGAACAAGTAGAAAAACACCAGCATTTGCATCCATCAGCTACTAATGTGAGGTCTTGAGGGATGTTAAAGAATGGAAAGCAAATCAAAATAGGTTAAGGTAGCCAAATATCCTACTTTCAAATAAAGGTAGGCTCATGATAGTCCAATTACTGTCACACTGGCTGCCATGAAGAATTCCATATGAATCCCAGAAAACAGCATTTGTACTGCCTGAAATATCATTGTGAAGATATAGCTACTCTTTTCAAAACTAGACTTTGCTACACTTGAAAACAGGCTACATTTCTCTACACTCTCAGTAGGTATAAGACAAAGACTTATTCCACACAGATCAATCAGACATTAAAGTGGCCAGTTCTGTATCATTGCTTAAGGTTATTTGTGCAATTTGACTGAGCTATGGAGATGCAAACTACTTAATGATGGGTATAACTGAGCTGTGTTCGCTGGTATGTGCTATGTTTGTTGTATTTCCACTGCTTAGAGAATTTGAGACCTCATCTCAGTCTTTTGTCCACAATTATTACTTCTGGATGTCCTTCATGCAGATTTGCAATGTTTACCTATCACAGAAACATGCTGCTATAAAACCTGTGTAAATACCTTCATTTTTTATGCATTTGCTATGTCCATCAATACAAATTTAGCTATTAAAATTTCCTGTCAAATACGAGTGAATAGTTCTACTAGGAAATTCCGTTTCATGGTTGGTTCTGGCATTCTTGCTGGCTTTGTAAACTAGATTTAGTCCTAGTTTCTCTAACATCTGAAGAAATGCCTCTACTGCAGGTAATACTCTACAGCAAACTGAAGTTCACAGCAGGTGGAATAAATAGATACACATCTCAAAACCTCTGAAGTGAGTGATATTGATCTCTCTCTTAGTGTACCAGTCAACACTCCTCTGTATTTTCCAGTTGCCCCAGCTTACAGGAAAGAGGAAACAATGACTGTTTTGCAAGTAGAGGAAGAAGCATTGTTGCCTCATCCCATCTGAGCCCATTTTGCACGTTTATCTAAGCTGGAAGGTCTCCCAATTGGGCTATTCTCTCCTGGTTAGCTGCTTCGAGTTTGTTTTTTTTGTTTATTTCAAACACCAAGAGAAAAGACATCCCAGTCATCTGATATAAGATAAGATTTTTTTCTGCATCTTGTTTTCTTTGGCAGACTCTGTTTTAACTATTTAAACAACTTTACACGACCATAAACCACGACAATCTCATGTCTAGAGTATACATTTAGAGCTGCAGTTTTCTGGAGTCAGCTGAAGAATAAAGGTTTACCTTTCTTCTATCTCTATCATCTGACAGCATCAGTCCTCCTTTACAAGTGCAAATCTGCACCTTTGTTGAAATTAACGGCTCTGCCCAGCACATCGTTAACCTGCAAAAGAGAATCAGATTCTGGATATCTACAGTAGCAAAACTTGCAGGGCAATGGAGAGCCTAATTACCACTTCAGACTCCTTCTGCCTTCTAGAATGCAAATTGAGTGAATCACTGCTGGCACTTGGCATGCCAGGTAAGGCCGGAGTGAAAGAGCAGACAAGGGCAGCCATCCCCGGTCAGCCTGGTAATCAGCGGCTCGGCCACATGCTAGCTCATACTATTGAAGGGAATTCAGATGTTACAGATCTGGCTTTTATTAGCAATATGGAGATAAATGCTGGGCAGTAATAAGTGTATGTTTTCTTAATTTCTAATGGTATCCTGCCAGTAAATGCCATACAAAGATGATGATGACATCCGATCCAAGATAAGGCACAGATGCACTTTTATAGAACAGTGGTACATGTGTAGCACTACAGATATAGAACACATGCATTTGATTTCGTAAATGCTGTACTGCCAGAGGCAATCACTATTTATTTTAACCTTAGAGAGTCAGAGAAGTTCTGTCTATGCTGCAGGATTCTGGCAAAACTGTAATTAATGTACTAGATGCTACATGCAAGTATGCAACCACTGCTGTGTGGGCATCCATACTACCGCTGTGACTCCTTCTGCACTCAGCAAAGCTAACCACTACATTCTCCACCATCCATAAATCTGCCTCTCTTCAGTGCAAGTCTAGACAGCAAAACTGGGCATAAAACTGGACTCATTCAGCAGATTGTCCTCTTGCTCTCCCAGGTGATACTCTGCTTTAAGGTAATGAGTTAATCTACTTGAAATTGTTCAAATGCCATCCCAGAAGAAAACAGGAATATAAACAGGAGTGTATTGAGCAATTCTGCTTCCTTCCATTCTGCTTCTTCTCAACAATAAACAAGAGGCATCAAAGGACCCGTTCTGATCAACATCAAAAGCCTAAGATTTTACCTTGAGAACTCAAAAGAGTTTCCATTTGTGGTCAGTGGGAAAAACTTTTTGAAAAGCATTTAGTAAGTTTTCTCTACTTTTAAAAACCCAAATATTTGACACTACAGCAAATGTTTTAATTCAGTGCTTCAGTAATCTTTATTCATCTTAAAAAATGGAAATATAATAACCACAGCAAAGAAAAAGCAAGAGAAAACCCTTCACAGTCCTGAAACTGTGGCCTGTGCTGCTTTTTTCTGGTTTCAGTTGAAGATAAAGTAGAGAATTATTTCTTGGCTAACAGTAACCGAGAAGAAAACATAAATAAGTATCAGATATAGAGCAAGTTAAGAATGTTTTCTATGGTAACTTGCCCGCTAGAAAGGAGCAAGTCAGTGAAAAAGAAAAAGAGAGTGGGGGAGGAGAACGGTCTTTAAAAACAAAGCACCAAAGGATTCTCTGAAGTAGATCCCAACCCTGCAAGTTTCAGTAAGTGCACTCCATGCCTCGGAGAGTAACCACCTGATAACTGGTGCTCACAGGGCGATTTTAGCATAAAAAAAGTACTGTGTTAGGAACCAAGCATGAGGATTTCAGCCTCTGAAGATTCATTGTTCATTCTAATGGAGATATATTGGGTATTACAATGGAGTCAAAAGAGAAGGAAAAGTACGTGGAGAGGGCATGAGGAGGTTTCTGCTATATCCAGGCAGCTGTTAGTGGGAAAATGTGTTATTCATGGCAGTCCTGTCCAGGTGCTTTGAGTCCCTAAGAACCCCTTACTCACCAGCCCACCACTGATCACTGCAGTGATGGAGTCCACAGGACACCGGAGCCACAAGAGGTGGGTGCAAGCAGGGACACAAATCCTGCTGCAAGGGGCTTCTGGAGATACCACCTCAGCTCTCACCCTGGCCTTTTAGAAGTCTGTCTTTCCACCCTAAAGGGTAAATAAGCAGATAGCCTGCTATCTGTACTGTAGAGCTGTACTGTACATTACTAAAATCCTTTTGCACCAGGTGGGAAGAATGGATAGGGCCAGGAATGGGTACCACAGCAGGGATCCTGTGATGGGCCCCTGGGAGGGGATGGAGGAGGGTGGGGGAAGGTGGCTGGAGCCCACACCTCCACCCTTCCCCAGGGACAGTGCAGTGCAAAAGGCCTTTCTCTAATAAACAGGCTCAGAGGCCCCTGGCAACACTCCCTAGTGTAAACCATTGGGTCTAGTAGGGCAGAGAAATAGGATTACAGGCAAAATAAACAAAGGGAAGTTATAGCTATATAACAGAAACAAGAAGAGACTGAAATTATTGATTCTGAAGATGGAAGTGGGGAAAACAGGAGGCTTGGTCAGGCTGCCAGGAAATCCAGTGTGCTCTCATGGAGGTTCAGAAGTCTCCTGTACCCAAATAAGCAATGGATACAGCTCCAAAACTGCCTGCAAGGAGTCTGGAAGGTCTCATCCCAGCCAGCAAGCTTGCTGATAACATAGGGCAAGCTAGCATGGAGGAAAGCAATGGGGGAAAAAACAAACCCACCTCTTCCTTTTGTAGGATCTCACTGTGGCCAGATCCAGCAGCAGTTCATCATAAGTAGTGCCTTCTAGAAAGAAATGGAATTTCCCAGGGTTTCCTAGCTACATTTCTAAGGAGCATGCTGTGAGTTTTTGAGGCAGCTTATCTGAAATTAGAAATGACTGTGCCTTCCTGACTTCATCAGATTTCTGGATGTGAAAGGGAACCCATGGGGTTCTACCTCTGGAATCCTTGCGCAGGTGGCAGCAGTAAGATGAGGTTGTTGCCTGCTCTCACAGTCAGAGCCACGGCTGTTAGCATTGAACCAGAATTCTCCACTGGTGAGCTTTGAACTCTGCAAATACTTCACAGCGAACAGTGTTTCAGACCCACAAATATTTCCAGAAAAGGCTCCTGATTTGGGGCAGAGAGGGTAGCAGCCAGTTTCTCTGTGGCATGAACTTTGAAGAAACTATATTAATAAAGTATTGCAGATACTGTGCCAAGCTGTTCTTAAATACTGGAATGCTGCACTTGACAACAAGGTAGCCTGTACCTATGCAGTCCTGTGTATTTGTTTGTCTGTGCACCTCGTTGTGCAGATAAAGTCAGAGGTGCTCTTGTTTGCTAGCATGTCTCTGCTACTGCAGCCTGAGGTCTTGAGCAACAATTGCTGCGTTAAAACCATCCTGTGATGCTAAAATCCCAGTTTTTCAACATAAAACATTTTAAGGGTTTTCTTTAAGTGATGGTTGCATGAGGGGATAAAACAGAAGGTAGGTAAACTGAGTTATAAAAGTGCAAACACGCAATCCAATGCCATGCATGGTCACAAAGCTAGAAATAGAATAAATACTTCTGGAGCACTGGCTAGAGAGGCAATCTCCTTTGCAAGCAGGTACCTCATGGATACCCTCCAGCTACTGCTTGGTTTTAACTCCTCCTTCAGATAGGTCATGAGAAGGAGTGACTTGGTGGGTTGTGCCAAGAGCTGAAATGGGAGACTGGTGCAAATGGCAGATAGCCAGCAGTGAGGAGACATCTGGCATAAGACAAGGCGCTAAGGTGTGTTGTACATAGTTATGAAACTATTCTACCTTTGTTTTCTGTGTAACGTTATATTTTTAAGAACCGTGCCTGCCTGAGGAGACAGTAGTTGTTTTGTTCTTTGAATTGCTGTAGCCTCGGGGTGTCAAAGTCATTTAAGCACAGAGGGTTGAATTCCATGTTAAATTATGGTTCGTGGGTCACAGTATAAATACACAAATTGCATACTTTCCAGCACAACAGTATCCCAGTGATGTCAGTGGAAGTTCACAGAGAGATCGGCATCACTCAGTTGAACAATTTACTCCCTTTTAAGATCACAATTCTCAAGCTCCATATTACCCTCATTCCACCAGCTCTTCATTTCAGTTCTTTGAGACATGCATTTATGCCTCTTCCCTGCTGCTTGTTGAAAGCTACCAGCAGTGATGCAGAAATGTGTTTGAGATATTCAGCAGCCTGGGAGCACTTGAGGATGCCGGTGATCATGGGTACGTACACATATGTATGTATCAGCCAGTGCAGTCACACTTGGGAGCTTTTCTTTGTAACCAACAAGTCCACAAAAAGGAAGCAGGATTTTATATCCAGTGTCCCTGGATATAACCTACAGGCTGTGTTTTCATCTGCTTAGTGCAGACTGAACAGAAACAAACCCACAGCTCTGTGTAACTGAATGTTTTTTCTCAGCTAACTCGAGATCTATTTGAACCATGGACACATATATGGAAGTAAAATACTACCATGGAACTTTCTCGTGCCTCTCCCACGTGGGCCCTCAGGTGTCTGATAGTGTGAGGGACCATACTCAGCCTTTATCTCTCTGTTTGCATATTTCTATAAAATTGTAACATAATTTGTTTTTTTGTTTGAAGTCATTCAATACGTGTAATGAAATAAAGTTGGTTTGTTTGGAAAGGATGTAAGAATGTGAGCAGGAAGGAAGGAAACAAAAAGAAGGACATAAAACTCTGTGACATGACTAGTTACTGTTCGTGCTTCTCTTAAGATGTTCTCAATGTTGACATTAAGGTTGGGCTGCTGCTGCCCAGCACAGAACATGAGCTGCCTTGCACATAAAAGAATGGCTGACTTTAGACATGGGGATGTGTGTTTGCATAAATCTCTGTATATTCACATTCTTAAATCTCAGTTTCAGCCCTCCTGTCTTGCTTATCCCACCCCCTCCTCCCATTCCTCATTGTGGGATGCGGATGTTGTGAGAAGATGGCGAGATTGGAACATTGATTTTCTCTTCTCCCTCACAAACGAACAGGAGATTGCTTTTAAAGGTATTAAATGGACACAGGTGGGACTGTAAACTTAAGTGCCTCCACATGGAACATCTGCTGCATGTTCACCAGTTCCTGTTATCTTTATAGCAGAACTTGATCTTTTAACCCCTTCACAACTGCCTCCCTCAGTACTTGTGCAAAGATGTGCAATGGCTTTTCTTTGATGTATGGAGAAGTCACAATGGATCTCTGTGATGTGACTGGCGTATGGTGCACTGCTTTGAGCTTCAGTGTGCTTAGCAATTTGCACAGGTGGGTGGGGGAGGAAGACAAGTGTTGTCCAGGTGTTCTCAGTCTTGCTACAGATAAGAGGATTCCAGACATACCGCAATACAACGAATATCCCCATTCTCCCGCCTTCTGCCCTCCCTCCTGCACTCCCCCAGCCCCAGGAAATGTCTTTCTTGGGGGAAGAACATACTTGTGGGGGTACTCCAAGCCAGTTAATATAATCTGAGCCATTTGGGGTGTACAAGAAATTCTTTCTAAATGTTTGTTATGGACATAAAGAACATAATTTTCCCTTTAATCTCCAGAATCCATCTCTTCTCCCTAGTGTGTCTTCTAAGCCTTCTTGCTTACAATTTCAGGTACAAAATAGAAACCTGGTCCATGTTAGTGTATCTTTAACCTCTTCACTGCTGCTTCTCACCAGTCCACAGCATTTGTGCAACAGAGCTGTGTGATATTTTCCTTTGAAGTCCTAATGAAGTCAGAGTGGGTCCTTGAGCTGGGGCTGCAAGCTGGTTGCCAGGTGAAGCATTTACATTCTTTTTTCATGTGCTCAGCCTGAAGAAAAAAGGAAAACTTGGATGAAGCTGCACAAAACACATAATTCCAAACTAATTTTAATGTAAAATGATATTGAAAGCTGTAGACTCAGAATAAGATCTAATATCAGTTGCTGAGTGCACCTAAAAGTTAAAACTCTCAATGCCATATCTGAGAGCTCATTTGCAGCTGGAATGGGGAAGAAAGATAACATGGCATAGAACAGGGAAGAACCGCATCAGTGGAAACCATAGTTTCTTTTAAAGCTTGGTAGTTGTGCCATGTGGGAGGCATCTTAACAATCCATCTTTGCTCAGACAAAGTCCAGCATTTTTCCATGGGAGAAATAATGAAACACAATTCTCAGCTATCTGCTTGAATGCTAAGTACATGGAAAATATTACTATTTTGTTTAGCAGGATACACCCAGTTACGCGTTGTTCATACTGAAGCAACCAGACTAGGAAGTGAGCAATCAGGAACAAACAAATATTCCCAAGCAAAATGAAAAATATTGAAATTGTCTTTGAAAACCCATGTCAGTGCCCCCCTGGACTTAGGCATCTGTGTTGTTCTACTCAAATCAGAAGATTTGATTTGTGGTAACACCTTGTTCTTCTAGTTTCTAGGAATAGTTTTCCTTTCTAAAATAAGGATTGGGAGAGTAATTAGAGCTTTCAGGTCCCTAAAAATGTGTCTTTCTGTGTTTCTTCCCCATGCAACTTGAAAAAGAGTAGAAAAAAATCTTTTATAAAGTACTAGTGGCTTTGGCACTTAGCCATGCAAATTCTAACTGATCTGCCAGTTTCCCTCACAATCTAATGGCAACTTTTTCCAATAGGATGGTTCCTACAAATGCCATGGAATAAAAATGTTTGCATTTTCAAATTATTATTGCTGCTTTTATAAGAGAGGTAGTGGGAGAGGATCAGAGTCTGATATCAAAATAGTCCATTCCATCCTATCTTCTTACAGCCCCTGAACTGCTATTAGATCTCTTTAGCCACACCCTAAGCATCTTGACATACTTTGCATTGGTGGTCAGGACATGCACAAGCCTCCTGTAGCATTTTCCTGCATGCTGTCTTTGCCTTGGATTCATTCCACTACTGTTCCAAACTTCTTCGTCTTGTGTCATTTCCCTTCTTTCCTTTGTCTTTCAGCTTTGTAAACATCATCTAACAAAACCCCACTCCAGTAATTTAAGAAAATGCCTCTTCATCTCAAAGAAAAATGTACAAGAGAACAACCAGGAAGACTCATGCAAATCCCGTTGCTCAGTATGTATTCCATCAGTTCTCTCCAGCCCATTGTCCAGTTTGTTTACTTAGATCACAGCTCTCTTTCAGATAATAAATCTCTTGCAATGCCCATGGTTAGTGGCAAGGACAGGTCACAGTCCTCTCCAGGTCTCCACAACACCCACACCTGATGCTCCTTAGAGCAGCATTCACTGGAGCAGGTGCTTGGGCTGAGGTCCACTGGGATCAAGGACTCAGCAAGAGCCTGCTCCTGGGGTGGGGACTTGGAATGGCTCCTAGGCTCTGCTGCAGTGTAGATGTCTCCTCTGTTACTCTCTGTGCCCAGAACAATGACATTTTTCTTAATTGTTCTCAGTTGGCCCCTTGGCAGCCTTGTAATTTAAAGAAATAATTCTCCAAGAACATATGCCTGGCTTTAAATCGCAGGATAAGCACTGCTCATGAGCACTTAATATTTTTAAAAGCTATGTCTGTGCTTTTGGTTTGATACTAAAAAAAAATAATCATTATTTAATCAGCAGTTATGCCTGAAAAAGCCTGCAGTTTCTGAGGTAACAAATGGGACAATGTTTCCACAATTATACTTATAACCAAGAGAAATTATCATGGCTGGCATCAGAGACAGTGTTCCCAGAGAGAGTTAATTCAGCATAATTTCAAAGGATATCTTGTAATGAAACAAGTCTTAGTGGGACATAAAAAGTACCTCCCTTACTGTAAGCCCTGTGAGATGTGATGAAGCCTCCTGTTCTTTGTGGTAAATGCCTTAGGTCAAAAAGGGCTTAGTATGTACAGGAGGCATAATTTCAGCTCTCCTCCTGTCCTGAATCCTGGCTCTTTTAGCTGTAACAGAAATTCTAAGCCAACCCATACTTTTTGGATTATTTTAAACTCCATCACAGTGCTTTTCTTAAAGCACTTTATTTTGAATAGGTTCCATGAAAGGATTCTGATATGGGCTGAAACTAAATCACTTTCAAGGAAATGCAGCTGGAAGCAGGCTAATCTGAAAGCTTCCCAGGGAAAGCAGCACAGGCCTCCATTCTGCCGCCCGCCCGTGTCTCCGCCCACAGCTGAAGAGCGCCATGGCTCCCTCAGAGCCCTTAACCCTTGCGCTGCGGCCTTGCCTCACCAGCAATTTTCAGGGGAGAAAAGTAAAAACAGAAACAGTGTTTTCTTTCAGCACCACCTCTGTGTTGCATGCAGTTCTCATCTAGGTGTCTGGGTACTGGATAGAGGGATTTGTTTCGGCTTTCACAGACCTTATGTGTTGAATTGCAGTAGTGGTTCTAACCCTGAGATGCAAGTTAGGGCTGTTTCTGCTGTGGACTCTTCCTCTGAATCCCAGCAGAGATGACACTGTTTATGTTACATTTCATAGGGCCTCTCCTTCCCGCCTGCCCCACCTTTTGCGAGTGTGCAGCTGAGGCTGACATGCGCCGGGACAAGTTGTGACGGAATTTTTAAGAAGTATGTCAGCTGTTTATTAAAGGATTAGAAAAGCTGTAACTAACAGAAGGTATGTTTTAGTTGGAAACAATGCCAGGCAATGGTGTGGAGATTGGAAGAGGGGGAAGCGCCAATATGTGTGTGTGTGTATATATATATGTAGGTATCAGTTAATCCCTCCCACACTCTTTACATAGGAACACTTTTTTTAAAATAAAGGGGGCAAGGGAGGCGATCTGTGTAGACGAAGCTGGGCCTAACCAGCCTGTGGAGTGACAGAGATTTGTTTTGCTTTTTTCCACATATGATTTGTATGCCTTTCTTTTTCAATTTCTCTTATTACCACCTTCAAACTAGTTACACCCTACACAGCTATCAAGCCTGCTGGTCTCCGTGGACTCTTTCAGGATTCAAGTTAGCGACATATCTATTCAAAAGGTAGATTCAGAGTTTCCTTTTGTTCATTTGAATGTAAGTCTTTAAGATTGCAGGAGGGTTTATTTTCCGCAGCTGAAGAACCTTGTCCCCCCCACCTTCATTACAGGAAGTTGAATTTTTTGTCTATGGAGAAATTATCACTTCTAATGGGACAGATAAGCTTCTACTTCTTCAGTTTCTAGCCTGGTATATTAACATTATCCAGGGCTCCTGAAGACTTACTTTGTTCATCCCCTATTGAGCAGTTCCTGCTAAGAGCAGCAGCCTTGGGCAAGGGGGTGGGAGAGGTGGATGAGGGGATGCCCTGTGATTCAGCTGCCCCAGGCAAAATCCACCTTCAGCAAGAAGGAGCCTTCCAACCCCACTGTAGTTCTGGCAGCTGAGACAGTGCTGAGTACCTTTCAACTGCTTTTGCTTGTGGAAATCACCAATACATTAATGAGCTCACTAAATTCAATCTCTGCTATCATTCAAAACTATTTTAAAAGGCACTAAAGTCTGTTTTGCCCTAGAAACAGCAAAAGTGGCGAAAACAGTAGCTGACCAGATGATTTCATGCTGTATCAGGTGTTGCACTTACATTTACTTTGAGAAGTGTTTGTATACTGCTTGACTTTTAGCCAGCAAAGATAAGCCCACAGTCAGGACTGAACATCAAGGTGCTAATGGAGTTTTCCAGTGTTATAATTAATAGATTCAACAAAATGGGCAAAGATGGGGAAAAGCTTTACTTCAAACACTAAAGCAGTTACATGACCTGTTTTGAATCTCTTTTATACTCACATATTTTAACTTGTATATCTCCATCAAATTCTATCCCAATGTATAAATATAGCAAAAGATTCCCTGATGTAAGATATATGTGCATGAATAACACTATATTATATTCTCAAATGCCAGAACGTCTGATTTTCTGTATTACTTCATATACTATAATCCTTAAGTTTTCATTGCATTCTGATATGAGGCTCAGTCTCTGTTGCCTTTTGCAAATGTGTTTCACAAGTTTACATAGAAGCCTGTGGAGTTAAAAATCCACTAGTGTACTTAATTAGTGTACTATGAAATATGTAGCAAATGAGAGCCATGTTAGGACCTGAAACAAAAGGGTGGGGGAAATTTTGTTACTGATACTTACTGTTTAATCAGAGGAAGAAAATGAATTTGTTAGATGTATGAATGGTTTTCCTGCACGCTTACATTGAGGTCACATACTCCCATCATGACAAAAATAGGAGTCCGCCCTAGAACCGACACTACAGGTACACTGCCACCAGGAGAATGATCCTACCATCCTTCCCCAAACAGCCTTGTGCTTCCATTGATTCTTGTGCAGACAGGGGTCATGTCCTTTGAGAAGAAGCTGCTGGGGAGGGTTTGGGATCTTGTGGAGAGAGAGGAGTGTGGCTCAGCCCTCCTGGAAGCACCACAGTGGCCAAAGCGCACTGCAGCTCCCCAGCATAGCCATGGGCATGGCGCAACTACTTCTCTTTCGGATCCCCTCCTTTGCTTAAACTCCCCTGTGTTTTAGCTGCTCGTGTTCTTACATCATTTTTGGAAGGGAAGCCTGTTACAGTTTGCCAAATTTGCTGTTTTTTCGCTCTGGATTGTTCAAATGCCACGGAGATGAGCGGGAGGACCCAGTTCCCTCCCGTAAGGAAGGTGACCTCTGAAAGGGCTTTGCTGCCCTTGCTCAGCACAGATGGGCCGTGCAGAGCGCTGTGGCTTTAAGGCGCTGTCCCTGCTCGCAGCACACCCACATATTTGTGCTCTCTCTGCACGGCCAGTGCCAAGCGGTGACATCTACCGCAGTCCCTGGGACACGCTGCTCGCTGCCGTGCAGAAAGCGGGCCCGCGGGAGGGGGGCCGGGCAGAGCACAGGCCCCGCTGTGTTCCAGCAGGATGAGTCACTTCCTCGCACCAGCTCGGCCGTGCTTTATTTATTGCCGCTCCGCTGATACGGGTCCGGCTCCCTGTCCCTCCCCGGCATCCCGGGACCCGGCCACCCCATTAATCAGGCGGGGCCATCGGGGAGTCCTGCCCGCTGGTGGCCTTTAGCTGTCTCCAGTTCAATGAAATCACCTTGTGTGAAGACTTGTTTTATGAGAGATTGGTTTATTTGTAACTAAACGACTTCCTCCATTATTTGATAAGCTCAAATATTTGCTACTGATAGTCAGAGAGTGTCACATTTATTATCCCGTTTCAGTCATTGCTTAACTCCTTTGTGTTAGGCTTTTTTAACCCCTTTGAGGACAGCAGAAAGCAGACAGGAAAAGCCTTATTCCTCTTACTCATGCTTCAAAAAGAATTGGGGTTTATTCTGTAAGGGATGTGGCTTGATTAAATTAAAATGCTTTGCAGTAGTTCTTTATATGTTTAACACGACACTTATCAGGGCTGACTCATGCTCTTTGTTAGAAATCCAAAGTAATAGAAAAAGTGAGAAATGTCTTTTTCTTCCCTCATATATTGTAACACTTCAAAGTTTAGACAAATGTGGACATGAAGCAGCATGGTCGCAAGGATGGGACATGAATATCAATACTAAGTCCTGTTTGCTATCTTGCTCCAGTGGCTGTGACACCTCTGACCCATTTGTGTCTCCATTTGTGTTTTATTAACTCTGGTTGAAAAACAGGTTTTCTTAGCTTTTTAAAACATTTGATGTCTTTGGAAAATTAAAAACCCTATAGTCCTAAAAAGTAATACTTCTGCGATAGCTTACTGCCATACACTCTTAGGTTTTCCTTTTAGAAGAAAATTTTTTCTTTTAGAATCTATTTATATTCTTTCTAGGATATATTTAGATTATTTTTCTTTCAGAAGACTTTCAGTCTTTTTTTTTTATTTTTGTCAATAGGAGGTCAAGGAGTTATTATCTATTTGCTTCTGAAGATTCCAGCAGTAGATCACAAACCCAGCACAAATAGATATTTATATATGTTAGGAGGAAAAAAAATTACTAACCATAAGAGTGATCTTTAGGAAATCCATCTGACTGTAAGTAGTTCTTACAAAATTTTGTGGGTACTTGATGTTCCAGTAGCATACATGCTTTAATCAGCACTATCTTGCCTAATCTGAGCATTTCTGCCAAGACCACAGACTTCTACATCACTATCCCCCATAAACATATGCTCAAATGGAGATGGGACAGGGAGACAACCACTCTCTCTAATAAAGAGAAATAGGAGCTTGGGATTTGGGGTTGTAAAATGGAGAGGCTCTCAAATCCCATTTGGTACCTTCATAGCATCTATCCCAGGTTCAAGAGCTTGAGATGCCTGAGGTGAGAGGAAAATCTTTAAGAGAAACCCATGCCCGCCACATTCCATAGGGAGTGTGGTTATATATCTGTAATGAAAATTAGAGAATAGTCATTATCCTTTAACGGGAATGGTGTCATTCCAGGACTGCTGAAAGATTTTGCACAGAGTTTTTAAGGCATTTCTGTTGGAGCCAGCAGGCTTTGGGGAGAAGCTCTGGGCTGGGATAACAGTACTATGCCCAGAGCCTTCACTGTGTTCGGACACAGGAGCAAATTTCTCTATTTGCGCTTATCAAGGGTTCCAGTGACCAAGTCCTGCTGCTTATATTCCAGTACACTAAATCCCATCTGAAACTAATGGGACTGCTCTTATTAAAAAAAATAAAACACCAAGGTGAAAGGGCTGATTTACTGAGAACAGGATGAGACTGGTCAGAAATCTCCCTCCTGTGGAGGAAATAGGAGTTTTGAGAAAAATATATTTAAAGCAAATTAGATAAAAATAGACAAGAATTTCATTTTCTCAATCATTCTGAAGTACATATATGAGTGAATTTATAAAAAAAGTTTAAGATATGAATTTTCAAGTGGAGCTTTTAACCTTGCTGAAACTTTATAGTCCCTCAAAGTTCAGAGAAGTTAGTTCTGTTTCTCTCGGAGTTAAAAATGGTGGAGGGAAAATACATGTTCACTGTGGTAACTAAGAAGGAAGTAATGGTTCATTCCATCTGTGACAGATGAGTAGAGATGTATGCAATCACTTGTGCACTCACAGTCAGATACAGCACATGGCCAGGTATCTGTTGGTAAGCCTATCTGAAATGGAAAGGATACATAATGCTGACTTAGGACTGTAGCCTTCCAGACTCTCCTCAGGGAAGATCAGGCCTTTTGCAGGTGGCTGAGTTGATTTCTAACAAAGAGCCTGCTGGTGAGAGTCCAAATTGGTTGTTTCAGCTGAGGTCTGCCCTGAAAGTCAGGGAGTGAGAGCTGAGCCTAGGGAGGTTGAAGGTTCATTAAATGTGTTTGTCTTGGACTTTGACATGAAGATGTTGCTATTCCAGATGCAGCTGAACTCTTAAGGCTGTGGGCTTAGGAGTTATAGGAGGAGCAAAGCTTTAGCTGTAATTTCTGTACCACAGAGACAGCACTCTTCTTTGACATACCAGTTTAAACAAATGCATTGTAAAATCACAAAACGTGGATAATTAGAAGAATTTCTTATTTAGCTAACTGTAATTTTAAAAGCAGATGTGCATTCTACATCTTACCATGAGCTCACTAGAACACAGTTAAGCCCAGGTCATTGGTGAATTTCTTTTTCATACAATTCTCAAGGAACAAACTTATGATTCTTGGTATGAAGGTACTAACTTATTATCAGCAATTTCAAACCAAAATAATTTCCAAAACATACATGCAAACTAAAGTACACATCCTTTCGTGTTTTGCTGCTGCTCAGACAAATGTTCCTCTCTTAAAACACTTAGATTCCTCAGGCAGTACCTGCTCTCTGTACTAATTATTAATTCAGTCAAAACATCAGCTTGGTAGCTTGGTTGTTTCTTGCAATAATTTGGTTCTCTCAAATAATTTATTTTTTCTCTGATTATAACCAAAAACTTCTTTAAGTTCATAATTTCTTCATAGGTGTGAACTATACTGTTACAATTACTAAAATAATTCTCAGCATGCTTCTTCCAGATACCTATATCTATATTTGGAACTTATTGAATGGGAACTGAATTACACCTTCAAAATATGAAAATATGCTTTGTTAAGCAAAAAAAAAAAAAAAAAAAGATCATGTCCAGGCCTGTGTCCACATTACTAACTCATTCTCTTCTAAAAAATAGGATGGGTAAGTCCCACTTATGATTAGAAACAGTCCTAAGTGTTTGCTTTTTGTGCTCATCCCTGCATAATTGTTTTTTTTTTCTCTTCACTGATGACTGCTACTGAAAAGTTATTAATTTACTCCTCTGATAATTAGAAATCTCCTGGGTTTTTTCTTCTTGTTCAAAAGGAATTTATACAAATTTTAATTTGTGCCGTCATTATCTGTTAGTTTTAAAAAAGTGTTTTTCCATTCATGGTGTTTATCTGCTAGTCTGTTTCTAAATAATGTCTGGATCTGCACAGACTTAGCCTTTGTTTTGGGAATCTGAATGTTCTTTCATCTGCATCTGATTCTCAGGGAGAAATTTATTTGACTGACCTTCTCTGTTCAGCAGATCTGCATCCTTACAGGCATAAATACCTGTTTGCACTTGTTCTTCTTCACTGATTGTGTTGGAACTATTATTTCACAATAGAAAACTATGATAGGCAGTAGTACACAGTCTTCTCTGCAAATGGTGGAGATGGAATGCCTACAGCCAAGAAGACACAGCCTAACTTATTAACAGCTCACATCCAGCATCTGTCCGGAAGCAAGCACTTGAATTCCTACAGGAGACATGAAATATTTTGTTACCGCAAATTCAGATGCCTTGAGCACCTGTTTTTACACAGCTTTGGATTGTGAACCATATTGATATTTCATGCTGCTGTCCCTAGCACTCAGGTCTTTACCATGACTTTAATCTCTTTCATGGTAGACAGTGCCTGACAGGACTCGATTCCTTAGAGCTCTAATATGTGTTCTGCTTCTTTTCAGCCTGATGAGATAATGGCTGGAGGGCTGTTCATTGGCACTTAGCTCTGCCTAGATCTAAAATTCTTTCTGTTTGTAGGACTTGAGCCTTCTCCCACCAGAACTCTGACCTGTCATTCGTGTTTACAAAAGAGTTATGTTTGTCACTAAACCACAAGGGAGGTTCATATTGTTAGCAACTGTTAGTCTAGCTACCATCTGAGGTTAACTAGGAAAAGAGGAGAGTTTAGAGTCCACACAGAGGCCATGTGTTCTGTTGACTTTTATTAAAGCTAAAAATGCTTTAAGTAATGTTGGGAGAAATTTTCAGCAATTTGATACTCTGAGTGTCCTGCCAAGAAAGCAGGAGTCACAATCTACAAGTCCTGCTTTGCCACAAGTACATTGGCAGCCCAAGACAAATATCATAAATCGAATGAAAAGGAAAAGTATGATGAGCTCATGGTCTCTGCTTGGAATTATGGAAGAAAAGATAAAAAAGCAGGGGTAAAGAAGGTGTGGTTTGACTTGGGATATTAAATAAGTAACATCTAAATAGATGAACTCTTTATATAGCTTCATTAGCAAAACATATTTAAAGACTGCTTGGATAGACTTGCCTAAGAGAAAGTAATAAAATGAAAATAATATGTTCCAAATTTTGTTCAAAGATGCAAGGCAGAATACTCTAATGTCAATAGAAATAATTTATTCAAGGACAGCATTTTATCAGTGATTCATCTAGGGTCTGTTTAAACTTTTTGTTTTGTTTGTTGTTCATTGTTTTGGGGTCTTGTGTATGAACCATGGCAAAATGTGAAGAATTTAAGCCCTTATATTTGCATTTATGACATATAGCATGACATATTGGACATGCTTTATTGACCACTTTTCATAATGGAAATCCTTCTTGATCCCTTTAACACTGCCTTGAGAGACCTGTTTTCATGAATTAATCTAGGTTTTATTACATCTTTGTACACTATCAGCACAGTAATAAAATTGATTTCATCTTCATTATTTTAAAATTATGTATGTAGACACTGTTTCTCATCCAGTATTCTGGGGTTGCAAATTGCACATGAATTGATCTGCCAGAAATTTTGGGAAATAAAAAAAAGCCAGTTCCTTTAGGACTGGCTTCTTCCCTTGGAATCAGCAGGAATTTTGCCATTGACTTAAGTGTGAGTAGGATCAGGCCCTTAATGCTGAGTATTTACTTTCTTTAGGCCAAAAGACACACAGACACAGAGAAGACACTGTTCAATGGTTACAATTTTAGTCAGTAATTTTGTTGCTGGCACTATGGCACCTCTCACGGAGCAAAAGTGTTAAGGAGTGCTTTTGGCAATATGCATATTACAGCATGAGACAAAACAGCTCTGGTTAAGTTTTCAAAGATGTAATGAAATTTTAGCTACTAGACTGAGAAGTCAGTTGGAAATGCTAGACTGGAAGCCTGTATAAGTATTGTTGGGAAGTGGCACTTCCTTAATTTCTTTTTAAAAATATTTTTTATTACTATTCTTTATGAATTAAGCCTGCATAGGTGACAGACAGGAAGGTGCACCTTGAGATGTAGATTCATTTCCAGGGGTCTGCCTTGGACATCCTGTGTGACCTCAAGCCAAGGATTTAATGTCTCTGCACTGCTGTGCTCTGTTTGTAAAATGTGGATAACAATTCTTCTTTTCTTCTGTCCCCAGCCCTGCCTGCTTAGCCTGTAAGCCCCTCGGGGTACAGCCTGTTGCCTACCCTGAGTGCCCTTCCTCCCCTATCAGGGCCTTGGCTTTGGCTGTGACCAAAATGTTTAAAACACCAAAACAATACTGCTCCTTACTTTTACATGAAGATATTGAGCTTTAACACAGGTTAATTTCAACTGTTTTTTTTTTTTTCCCTTGGGTGAGTCTGTTGATGTTTGTCTGACTGACTCACCTATCTACCATGAGAGCTGGCATGACTTCAAGCCTATGACTAGTCAGTGTTTCACAGCTCATGCTTTCTTCTCTGGTCTCTTTGTCTGATAGGGCTGCTGACAAACTTCCATTACCCTCACATAACAATGACTTGGCATATATAAATAATCTGAGTATGTGCAATAGCTCTTTTTTATCTAGAACACATGAAACCTGCTGTACATCTGTGAACTAAATTGTGCTTGTCTGGAGAGACCGGATTGTGCTGAACGTTGGAGGGACCATATGTGAATTTATCCATGGCAGGGGGCACACCACAGGATCTGACACTGCACCAGACCTGCTGCTCAGGCACTGTTAATTCATGGAGAAGTGTGAATCCAGTGTGTCCAGGATGCATTGAATTTCCTGCATCTGCTTAACTCAGCTGTGTTTGAGCAGTAAACCAGAGGCTGGTCACTGGTGAGTTTATAAAAGCATTTAAGAGCTCTAAATCTGATCTCTGATGTACCTTCACACTTCACTTCATATGTGTATATGAAACACCTCAGTAAAATCAGTGAGCCATACTCATGCATAAAGTTTCACTTGTGGCTTGGGGTCAATAGGAGCATGTGGGTGTGTTACATTTACTCTGAAAATGTTTCTTGGATAAGCTCTCCAAGGATTTTCAGGAAGGATGAGCTATCTTTTTTCCTGGATCCTAGCCCAGGATCCTGACAAGATGGGTGGTGACATACTTTGCCATGCCATGAATAATGGTTTTGTGGGTGCATGGTAAGGCATAGCTCTGTGTGCCAGAGGAAGGAGTATGAACATTTGAAGGGCTCTTATTGAATGGAAGGGTTTCTATGACTCAGGTAATTTGGTTTCACTTTTGCCTTTTGAGAATCCAATTTTTTTTAATTTATTTTTTTACTATGGCCCTAAATTATTTCATTTAACGTAGGTGTCACTAACAGAATCAGATTTAACATCACTGAAACAAAATCCAGATTCAACTAGAACCTTTCCAGAATTCTGAGGTCACACCTGGGTATGCTTTGATTCACTGAAGAATGAGACAGTCATTTTTACATACCCCCTCCACATCTCATGCTGTTACATCTGTTGGAAGACCTGGAAGGTCCAGTTGTTTATTTCCAGGTTACTCAGCCCATGAATTCAGAAAATGGGGATCCTTTTTTTTCTGAGAGTCCATCCGCCTGTGAACCAGGCATCACAGTCTTTAGGTCAGATGCCAGCTGGGAATAATGGGGAGAGCTCATACAGGTTCCAATTCAACCCAGGAGATTGGTACCAGAAAGAGAGGCAGCACAATGTCCACAGGCTGTAGCACAATGATTTCATTGATGTCTCTGAGCACTGTTTCTTCCATGGATTACAGACTTGATCTAGTGCAAAAGCCAGTTTGCTTAATGTATTTTATAGGCAGAACAGAACCAGCCTTTCTTGAGGGAGGAAAAAAATCAATTCTTCCTGTCCTTGGTGGTTTCCTCATCTCTGCATGCCCACCAAGTGGGGACAGGATGAACACCATTGCCTTACAAGTCACAGGTTAACACTGGACAGAATGGACTTTGTACACAGAGATATTTCTGTTTACTGTAAATTATTTTAGAGGGTTGAGGGTGGCTTTGGCTGTGCAAAGACTACTTGTGTGCCCAGGTGCTACTCTGTGATGGGGCCATGGGTATACATACAGGCAGCAGAGCTCAGTAACATATACATCAAGTGCCTTATCAAGATTTCTTGAGTCCCCAGAACTATTCAAAAGACAGAAATAAAAGTGTAATGATGATGCTATGTTTTTTTGACTGAGAAGATAACAGTTTTTCAACCCCAACAGTGCAGTGTTAAATGATCATATATCTCTGTTTCATTACATAGACATTACTGAAAAAATACAGAACCCATAGGTTACAAATGGATATCTGGATAAGGTGATTTTCCCGTGCATTTGTCTTGAAAATAAAATTTTTTATACATTCATTTTGCACATAAGAGCATTTTACATTCTTGGTATGTTCCTGAAAAAGAGGCAGTAAACATCTCAGAGAGTTAGATTATTCCTTAGGGCAAGAAGTTGTCACTGTTACTTAGTGTGTAACACAAACCTAGAACTTTAATCTCCTCTTTGTGGAGTTACAGTTCATGTTGTTTTTTTCCCAACAAAATAGGCTTGTTGACCTTTAGTTCCAATATCTGAGGCTGTCAGTTTTGTCAGAAAATAAGATTTGTACTCAAATTGTGATAAAAACTGGACTCTCATAGATTCACTTGCAAAATCTTTGTCAGAAATATTCTTCTTTCAGTAAGAATTAAAAGTCAAGCTAACATGCAAAAGTCAAGCTAACACTGCAAAGAGAAATTATGTTTCCCATGCTGAGACTTGATGAGTGACTGACTTTATGATCATTAGGACAGCAACTCACCAAAGACACCTAATATTCCATTTAACTTGTAACAATTACTAATTCTTGACAGGAGTCTTGTGAGCAGCCTTCATTTATTCTAGTCAAGTGCACTAACAGTGCAGTCATTTTGCATCACCAAAATTTTTCAAGAAGTATAGTTGCACTTTTGGTGTCTCTTCTGGAGTGAAAAGCATGTTGCTGTAAAGTACTTTACATTAAGCCCATTTTCCTGTCCTCATTTTATTCTTCTGCATTCAAAGATATGTCTGTATTCCTGAACAATTCTTTTCATTCTACAGTGTTTGCACCTTTCAGCCATTATTCTCATGTCTCCATGTTTAAGAGTCCTGGCCCTACAGGCAAGATTTTCTGGTTTTTCTACAGAAATTCAGTGAAGCAAAACCTGGCAGCTTTTCACAGTTCTGTACACGTACAGTACTGTAGGTCTTCTGTAGCATAGTTGTAGGTTTTACCTTGTACAATATCATAGCTTTCACAGTGACTTTCATTGCTTTTGGCATATTCACATTCAATATTCTTCATAAACTATTTATCTAACTTACCAAGGAATGCTACATGTGACAAACTGCATTTTAGTCTGTATTTTTTCTTGTAAACTTGTCAAATATGCTGCTTGTTTCATTTTTAAGTACTGTCTGTCTCTAAAGTAATAAAACAAATTACGGTTATCAGTTTTCCTGGTTTGTCTTTAGTCTCTTTAAAGATAAAACCAAGAGGGGAAAAAAATTCCTTCTTTTATTCCAGTAAAACTTTTTCCCAAATTGCATTTAACAACTCATTTGTAAAAGAACCCTTTCCTTCTGGAAGAAAGTGTTGGAGAGCTTTAGAGCCCTATAGTCCACCCATCTCAACACATATGGATTTCTGTCTGCATTTCCATTTGTCATCACTGATCTGCATCTCCACCATTTATAGGTCTGAACTCAAGTTAACTCAGAAGTGCACTCTGTTAATTTTGTCATATATTCATTAAAAAAATAACAACCACAACAACAACAAAAAACAACTCACAAAACAAAAAATCAAACACAATAGTTAGAAAAAAAAAGATTTGAAGATTCTGATATTAAGGAAAGTTCTAAAGAAAAAATCTGTAGATGCAATTAGTTTAACAAATGCTGAAATGATTTCTAGTAAAACTATACTCCATTTACTTTCACTACAAATACTGCAGTGTTAGCACCTCTGGCATACTAAGCCAATTTGTATTCTTTATAATCCAATGCTTCCTCAGGGCTGTATTACATGCAGGTAAGTCTAGCATCCAACTCCTTAGAAATTGTCAGAGTTAATTAAATTAATCAGTCTCATTCAGGTTCCTGTATTAAACTGTATTGTTATTATCCCCAAGTGAGTGTGCAAGAGACTCCACTGAAGATAGCTATGGAATAACTTCCCTGTAGAGACAAGATATTCTGAATCCTTCAATGTAGCAGGTACGTTTTATGCTTTTTAATAGGACAGTTTAAACTGCATAGAGTATGGTCATTTTTGCACTGTCCTTTTATATGTAATGCTGAGCTTCTGCTCTCTACAATATCATGTGCCAATAAAGTTCATAGCCTAATTATGCATAATTTGGAAAGAAATTTCTTTTTCTCAATTTTTGGTTTGGTTTGTTTTTATGTTTTTTTTTTTTTAATGTAATGACTCCTTCTGCCGTGTTATCAAAAAGAATGAAAGAAGTGTTTGGTATAATTTCCCTCTGAAGTTAATCTCCATATATTTATCACATCACTTCTCTTTATTATAACTGCAGTTCCATTCTGAGCTTATTATTTCAGTCTTTTCATTGAGTTTGCTTTTGCTGTCTATAATCTTGGTGATACATTTTGGTTTTTTCTGGATTATGAAAAATCACCTTCAAATAATTGGTTTTCAGTTATGAGTGTCCGAATTAGATGGCTACTTTTATTTAAATTTTTTGCAACCAGGTATAAATTAAAATTTTATTTGCTACATTGAATAACAAGGATTAGCCAGACATCTGTAGAAAATCTATAGCATTCCAGGTTTGTTTTGTTATCAGTGGCATAAACTTAGCAACTTTCATACTTACAATTTTGATACTTGCTGATGATTTTTCAGGTAACAACGTGAAATAAGAAGTGCACAAGCTCAGACAGCGGAAGGTTGAAACTTCTGTGCTGTCTCTCCCAAAGCTCATGAGTCTTTTGAGGTGAGTCAGATTAGCTCTCTTTTTTGATACCTAAGCATGTACAAAAAAAAAGTTATAATAAATCGTTTATTTTTATCAAATCTATATATCATTCTGTCATTGTGATTATCATACTTAATTATTCACTGATAAGGTCCAAGGTGTTGGTAAGGAATCCCAAAACTTTGTTAGTGTGAGAAGTCAGCTCCTGCTATGGGTACTGTGTGCCCACCCACAGGTGCGCATTTGGATGTGGGTCACAGGGATGCATCACACGATGGTTTTGCATTGTGTGATGCAAAATCATCATCTGGGGTTCAACTACAGCACCCTACCTCTGTGTACCCACCTTTGGAGTACTCTCTACCCTTTGTGATGAGCATTTACACCAAGGATGCCAATATTTTTGTTTCCTACAAGAGCTGCTCTTACTGTGGTCTGAGGCTGTTTTCAACTTTTTGTCTAGTACACATTTTTTTTCCACATAAATGCTGCTCTTGCGTTCAAGTTAAATCATACTTTCCTTTTTGTGAATAATAAGAAGAATATGATAATGAAGTGAAAAATGGGAAAAAAACCATTGCTCATTGTGTCCTTTTCCATGCTGCAGAAGCACATTTTTCTTAATGCATTGAATGGAAGTTCTGCATCCTGGCCTCCATGGTGCTGCAGCAGTTTAGTCAGAGAATTTAAAGTCCAGCATTCTCAAAGTCTCACAGAGGACACCCTCACCTACTCAAAACCATGGTTATGGAATTCCTGTAGCATATACATCATGAGAGAGGGTAAGAGCAAGGAACCTGAATTTCTCAGTGTGAATCTCTGACTTCCAGCAGGTTGGAAATACAAAAACTTATACTACTACTTGCATGTGTGCAGCTACAACTTCAACCCTTAACCTTTTGCTGGTTTCCTGAATCATCATCTTGATGCATGAATATACAGCTTTTTCTCCCTCTGTATGAGAAAGTGTGTCAGGGGTTTGCCAAATACACTCTACTTCTTTACTCCTTGGACTTTTTCTCAGGAAGAGGTGCATGTGGAGCCATAGCTCTGCAAGAGGGTGTAGCAGCTTCTGACTGGGAGATTCCTGTGTGGAGGAGGAAAGTGTGGGAAGGCTTGAGAACTTCTATCTCTGTGGTATCATTGGGCTGTCCATAACCTGCAGGGGCACATTATATTTAGGCTGGAAAGAGTTTAATTTCTTCATCCAGACTTCCTTTAATATCTATTTTCTTTGCCTCCATCTGCCTTTTTCTGGGGTTTGTTTTTCTTGTTTCTTATGGCTTAATTTCCCACTCTGTGTTGGACTTCAGCCAAAACATGCTTTTACAAGCCAGGAAGAACTATTCCCATATTACAGGCTGGCATCTAGTGGGTGCATATGAGTTGTCTTCCTAGGAGCACATAGGAAGCCTGTCTAAAGAGAGGGAGTTACTTTATTGGAGGTTCTTTATTGCAGTCATGGAGTTGATGATCCTAAGAAGCTAATTGAGGTAGTTATAATTAATGATGCTTCCCATTCCTCAGAAATATTTTGCCTCTTCTTACGCATAATGTCTGTGGTTTTAATATTTTTTAATTGCTTTCTGACAGTTCCTGGCTATCAACTTTTATTTCATTTAAGTGTTTCAACATTACAGCTGTCCATTTCTTTCATTGCCTTGTGGTTTTTGTTGCTGAAGCCAGCATTATACTGTTCAAGAAATCTACTGTTATAGTTTATATCTGTATAAAGATGCTCTTAAAATTTTGGCTTTTGGATGACTTTTGGACAGCCTTTTCTAAGGCTCTCTTATTTCTACCAAAATTGATTTTGTCATCTTGGCTTGGTCGGTTCCTCTTTACTTTTATTGAGCTCAAGATTTCGTGCTATTTGCAAAACACCAAAGTGAAGTGGAAGTGGACTTTTTGGTATTCAGTCACCATTCTTTCAACCTTTTGGCTTAAGCAATCCTACATGAAGTTAAAATTTCATAACAGCACAACTCCTGAGAGGAGTGGTACACAAAAAACCTGTCTATGGTGTCCAAGTGTCTTTCTCATACAGGAATATCAGTAAAAGCATTTGCTCTTGTGCCGTTCCTCTACTGTGAAGGGCTGCCCTCTGGGAGTACATTGCAGAGATCTTTAGAAATAGAGTTTTTTATATGTTTATTGATGTCTTTTGCTGTTGCCACTGTTTTTATGTCCCAGGTTAAAAGGAAATATGGAGAAAAGCAGCAAAATCAGATGCATGTGTTGCACACATGACAGCCACTGGATTAACTTTCTTTTACCAAAGTTGATGGCAGGAAAATTATTAAAAATTCTGTTGTCTACACAGTAGATTTTTTTAATATTGGTGACTTAACTGGGAATTTTTTTAATGCTGCAATAAAAGATATGGGCATAGATTTCTTCCACTGACTGTTTTTTTGTGAGGAGCTATGTTGTGTGAGCAATAAGCTACAGTACTTACAACTCCAGCTTGCACAACTTGATGTACATTCATAACTAGAAGGTTCTGTAAGAATTTTGTTTTTGTTTTCTATAACCCTTAGTTTTATGTCATCAAGATCATTAAATTTATAACATTAGTTCCATATGTTGAAAATGTTGGCAGAAAACACACTACCTTAAATCCCATAGAAAAAATGGATACAGTTAATCCATAAACTTCTTTAACTTTCATCTTCTAAACTGAGGAAAACTCCAATAGTACTCAAGTGATTTTACCAGACCCTATTTTTATTGCTATTCACACTGCAGTTCCAGGGAAATAGTACATATTTCTAGGAAGCACTTATTACCAGTTTCAAAGATTTTTTTTTTAAATCTTGAAGGATTTGAGTATTGACTCTATAAAGACAAAAAAAGAAAAGAAGCACCAGGATACCAAACACAATCAATGAACTGTTTCTGACAGCTAATAAAAATAATAATAATGATGATAATTTGTTTGCTAATGAAAATGTCTAAATCACCACAGCATCTTTCCTAATGCAAATGACTTTGTGCTCTTAGGTACTGCTTTCTTTAAAGAACATTTTTTGACTGTTTCTCGGGTACACATCTTATTGATAGAAACTGTCGGCACTTCTTATATCTAACATTTGTGTGGAAGAGCTGCTGAAAATTTGGCCTTGTCTGTATCTTGGGAATTGCTTGTGACTTGGTCTGTCTGTGTGTTGATTGACACACTGCTAGTACTATATATCAAATGAGAGGAAAGGGATGTTGTGGGCTTTCAAACTCACGCTGGCAAAGTGAGCATCTAGAAGGTTGTACTGAAGAAAATGCATGCTACAATGTCCAGAAAATGTAGTCTGACTCACTGGTGAAAATGTTGCTTTGTTTTTCAGATCATTGGGGTGGGAAGTGGAGGACAAGCTTCCACAGATCTTTTGCCAGAGAAGAGTTTCCAAACCCTGTCCAGAGATAATGTCTGGTCTGAGCTAGGAAGATGTCCCCACATTCACTAGAGCTCCTTATCTTCTTTTTTCCTTTGCCTACATATAAAATAGAGCTTTCCACAAACACATGGGATAGACCTGTACATAAGAGTGTACGTGATTTTTGGTTTTGTTCTGGGCTAAGAGGTCTGATGCCTACATTTTTCCTTGGCCTTTTAAAATACACATTTTTCATCTGTATTTTTTTCTAGACAGGTAAAATTTATACAACAATAACAATTCAAAAAGCACAGGTTTCTAAAAATTAAAGGTTTTGGATTATATCAGGTCCATCTGTAAGTGGAAAATTCATTGGTTTGTGTTCTTTCAATGAATCAATTTTCCAAAGTAAAAAAGCAAAGTGCAGATTTGGAGGTTTTTGAAACTTGTTGTGAAAATTCTGAACAGCCTTGTGTAACAGTAACTTCAGCTTGACACAGGCCAGTTGTTCTGGTTCTTTATTTCAGGCTTCTTTATTACATGCACCTGTTTCAACTAACTTGTAGCTGTTTCTGAAACTCCTGACTGGCCTGCAGCCAGGACGCTCTGCGTGTTCCCACAGTTCATATGATCTAGTTCTTTAGAGGGTTCATGGGGATGTGGGTAATATGAAAGTCCAGACAGATAAAAGCTTTCCCCTTACCTCTGCTCAGCTGTAGGTTTGCCTTTTTCCTTCTGGCCTCTCTACCAAAAATTTTGGGAGAAGAGGTTATTCTTTGAAACTGTGTTCTGCACAGGTTGCACCTAAAGTTCATGAGTCCAGGGGAGTTTTGCTCTGTTTTGGATTTCATTACAACCAGTTCATGCAATTTTGGACTAATCCTGTCTGTCCAGTTCCATAGTAAAAAATGTGGGTCTCTAATGACATCAACAAATAAAAATAACCAGCTAACTTAACAATAAGTTCATTATGCAATTGAATATTAATGTAAAGATACATTTTCTATTTGCAGTTTCACGTTGGTTCCGGGTAAGGTTAGGTAAAGTGAAGCTTAAATAAGAAAATATGATATGGTCACCTTTTTTCTGGGAAGAATTAGGCTTTTGTGAGAGTGCTCTGTGGCTGTGAAGTGACAAATAGGGTAATAACCTCTCTATAGAAGGGTTTGCCCACTGAGTTGCATTCTCCATAACTGGTTACCATATTTTTGTTTGTAATAGCCATAGGCAAAAGCATGCCTCTCTCTCTAGCACCAACCTATAGTTTCAGCATCTCTTCAAAAATTAAAATTGGGAGAAACCTTCATTAAATTAATTATTACACTTTCTTAACATAAATTCATTTTAACAGAAAAATGTTAAGAATCTGTTTCACCATTTCCTGGACCTTTTTGTTTTTTTCCAAAGGGCACAAAGGAGATACATTTTCATGTGCCTCAGGAAGTTTTTTTCAGAAAACTCAGCACATTAGAAAGTAGCTGTACACATTTTATATGAGTTTTTAGAGGATTTGCTCTTTGATAGCAATGGAGATATCAATCAAAAGGAACAGACAGACTATAACTGCAGGCATGAAGGGAAGCACTTAATGGGGTATTTTTCCATTCTGCGGCTCTGTGGTTGCATGAAAGCAAAATGTGATACTTGGTGAGATCAGAAAATCAAAACCTGAATCAATAATAGTGCAGTTGTTTTGGGGAGGGTCAGTTTAAAGAAACAGCACTTAATTGAGATGTAATGGAGTTAAAGGAGAAAAAGTGCATTGTATTTAAAAGAAAAGGTTATTTTATTGTTAGCAAGCATCCTTTACTAATCATTTGGGAGAAAACAGATAGATTCTATCTAAGTGTAAATGCAGCAACATTTCCAAATGCTATATAACAGCTACTTAGGAAAAAATAGATTTGTCTAAAACCTCCCTAGAACTTATTTCCTTAAAGTTTACTCTAAAGTTGCTTAACTCTACAAGTAATGAGGAATGCACACAGCTGAAAAAAAAGGGGTGGTCAGGGGAAGAGAGTAAAAATTTCTAGAAGTGAAATTCAATTTTACTTTTGCATTAAAAGCCTTCTTAACTAATTCTTTGACCACCTCTGTGCAGAAATCAGGCTAGTGGAGGGAAAAAAGGGCAGTATTTTTAACTTCACAAGCAGCCAAGCTGAGATATGTCTGCCCAGATGGGCATGATGGGAATACCTCATTCACTCAAGGTACAAATGGTCTTTGACAGAAGAAGACCCACTCCTTGCTGTGGGTCACCCTCTGCCAGACAAGTTGGTGGGACAGGGTTTGCTTTGCTTCCTGTTCTGATCACCTGTTAAAATGTTTCACAGGGGAAGGTATGGTCTTTGATATTAAGATGATGAGAAGTGGAGCAAGAGTGGTGCTCCCTTGTACCAGCTCTAGCTGTAGGAGACCAATAACCAAGAGCTTCAGGCCAGAGCAACTTCTTAGTGAGCCACTGCTGGAGAGCATTGGTGAGACCAGACAAACCAGCCAGAGAGTTGTTCCTTGTGGTCAGTGGTTCCTGCCAAAGATTCTCTGACATCCTGGGACCTTAAACCTCTGTTTCAGTCTGCAGACAACACTGTGAGCAGAGGACAGAATTTTCTGCCCCATCCCTTCCAGCTATCTTCCTGCCCGTGTGATCTTTTCACATTTTGTTCCCTTCTGCTTCACCTAAACACCTAATCCCTCCTCCCACAGTCTCCACATCCATTTTGTTACAGTATTTCCCCACTGATCCCCTCACCTGTCCCTCTCCCTTCAGTTTTTCTTTCTTTTTCTCCCCAAGCAATTTCCATTTTTCCCAAATGAGACCTTCTTTTGTCAACCTGTCCTGATTCTGACAATAATGGAAGCTAAAGCATCAAAGGTCTATTTACCACTTGCAGACCTTTAGCATTTAGTATCCCATATTCAGGATCAACCTTAAAAACTTAATTGTGCTTTTCTTTATATTTTAGGAGCAGGTCTTTTGTGTGGGATGCTGAAGAGAGGCAAGAACTGTAGACTTTTTCTTTACTTTGTGAGCCACTTCTATTTATTCACAAAGGATAACATGAGGTGAATAGATTGAAAACCACAGAAAATAGTATTTATGTAAAAGAAAAAATGTCTATAATAGGACATCATAATTAGAGAAATACAGTTTGAATGATAATATTATCTTTTTTCTGCACTTTCTGGTGTTTTGTTTTAATACCTTTTGATAATGATGAAGCACTATCAGGTTTTAAAGTGTGAAGAAAAGGTATTACCTGAACACAGTGATCAGTAATAAATTACTAAACTGTATTCCAAATGAGCTGCAATATTAAATGACTGGTGGACTAGCATTAGTAGCAATTTGTGTTTAGAAAGTGCTGTTTCAGAAAATGAGGCAAAAGTTTAGATACCAAATCTCTAATGATCTATCTAGCATACGCTTCAATTCAATCATTAGCGTTTCAGCTTGGCATCTTTGTCCTCTACAGTTTTTAATGGTCAGTTCTCTTGCTCCCCCTCCCATTTTCAGTGAAACCAAAAAGCAGCAACATTTTCTAGTAACTCAGTGTTATTTAAGTTACCTAGGACAGGTAGGTACAGTGCAGAAATTTGAGGAACTTTAATCACTCCAGGATAATCAACACCGCTGAAAATTATGTCTCATGGTAAAAAAAAAAAAAAAAAATCTAACAATACACTTTCTGGAGAAGTAATCCATTGCTAAGACCTTCAATTTTTGCACATTTCCAGAAGACTTGGTAGTGTCCTAATAGGCAGCATGTAAGGACAGTGCACAATGTCTGTTTGACTCTTTTAAACAAAGATGGGGGACAAAATTGGGTTGAGAAAAAATCGAAATGGAAAGACCAAAGCAAATATAATATTACATACTGCTGAATAGAGTACTAGTCTATAGATTCCATTAATTATAGGTAAGCCAAAGGGATTCTGCCTACAGGAAACTATTTCTGTGGTCCAGTCTCTGCTTCACAATGTGGGGCAGTGAGACAATGATTCAGGTTAGCATTTTTATTTGGCTTTCTTATATACAGTTGGCTTTTTTATGTTCTATGTCCAGTAGAAATTTAAGGTAAAATAAAACAGAAACATTTTTATTAAGAGGAACTAGACAACACAGGTCTTCCTTAAAATTTTGTTTTCCCAAAAAAAGGGATGTTCCAGAGCCAAGATCTTCCTTACCTGCTGCTTTTCTGTCCTTGTGACTTGTACATTCCTGGGAGTACAGACCAGAATTAGGAGAGAAGGATGCTCTCACACAAAATCTTATTAGTTCAGATTCTCAGGGTAGCTGCGAAATAGCTCTGTGCAAACATCCCTGGCTGCAGATCTTTCCTCTTAAACAGTTATTTGAACAACTAAGATATTATATATACTCATATATACATACAGAAATATACATACATATATATGTATATATACAGACATTCTTTCCTTCACCTTGAGAATAACTTGTCCGCCCCTGGGCAGGAGTCAGGAGATGTTAGGGTGTCTAATTCACTGGTTTGATTTCACATAAAATTTTTGACTTTTTCATCTATAAACATATAATCTGTTAGTTTTCTTAAAACCAGCAAGGAGCATTGACCCTTCTGTTTGTGCAAACTGAGAATATTATGTAGTGGAGAAAATCAGAAACAATACACCTCCTTCTATCTCCAGCCCTCTGATATGCTCTGAGATCTCAGTGACATGAAGTATGCATAATTAATCAACAGCCACTCTCTGAGTTCACTTTCAGCATGTTTGCCAATGTGAGTCTGCAGCCTACTACTACACAATTTCTCATGGCAAGGTCAAGGATCAAATAACAAGTGACTGAAATGGTACAGCAGTCAGATTAGAAGATTTGCTCCAAAAGGACATGTTACCGTTTCTCCCTGTATCTCTATCTGTGTTGATAGAACAGCTTCTTATTTGATGAAGAAAAGTTCGTAAAGGTGGTCTGATGAAAAATTTGTTGAGACTCTTTAGGGCAAGATTTTTATCTGAAAATGTTATCCTATTTTATTTATAGACAATAAATTTGATATATATCTCTTTATATATACATATGCACGAGATAACAAAACATAGTCTTAGAAAATGAGAGTTCTGTGTCTAAATCATATCCACATTAGTAAGGTATTTACTGAGATTTAAACTATGTTTAGTCTAACATCATGTCTCTAACAGTAGCTGGTAGATGGGATGCTTTAGTGACCTCCCAAGAGTTCCTTCACCAGACAACCCAGTTATGCCCTTCTCTGAGCTCCATGAAGACAGAGGGACGTGCCTCGTTCACCCCAGCCCATGGAGAGCCCACACTGGTGCAGGGAAGGATGTGAGTGGGCAGGAGCAGGAGAGAGAAACTGCTGTGTGCTGACCATGCTCACCTCTACCCTGGGACTGTGGCACTTGGGGAGGATAGAGGAGCAGTAAGTGGAGGATTGATGCTGAGTCTGGGAGCAGGATAAAGAAGAGAGTTTTAATGTTTGTCTTTGTTTCTCACTACCCAAATCTATCTACGTTATATCTTGCCATGGAGTGGCTGAGCTTGTGGACAGCTGAAATAGTAAAGGAAAATAAAGAAGGCTCTCAACTCCCTGCAGAGCTGGTGTCCAGGCTGGTGTCTTCAGCTTGGAAGACGAGAGCATTGGAATGGCAGTCTTGTGATAATGGAGTATGTGTTGGAGACAGCCTATGCAATCCTAAGCCAAATATTTTAACAATTTCTATAAGGTCCATATTTTCCTCACTTGGCTCAAATATACAGTCAGGCACTGGCCTGGAGCAATGAAACTCTTATGTGCAAATTGGGAATCAATGGGAACAGTGCCTAGTAAAGGTTGCTTGAGTGAGGAAGTATAAGGAAACAGAAAATATACTGTAACAGTATTCCCTTTCTGCAGTTAAGGGATTTCCTGAGTCAGAGGACAAGCATCTGTCCTCCACAACTTTTTTTAGTGGTTGCATCCAACTGTACATTTGCCTCCCTGTCTTGCTGTGGGGACAGATGGGAAGGGAAGGGAAGGGAAGGGAAGGGAAGGGAAGGGAAGGGAAGGGAAGGGAAGGGAAGGGAAGGGAAGGGAAGGGAAGGGAAGGGAAGGGAAGGGAAGGGAAGGGAAGGGAAGGGAAGGGAAGGGATTTTATTATTTGATTTTATTGATTTTCATTTTCTGGCTGCTATTTTTTTGCTGTGGTGTTTATGAGACAGGTGACCAGATTCAGAAAAAAAAATGTCCAAATGGGACCATGATGTTGATTTATAACATAGCATAAGGATGTTTTTAGTTTTTAAAATTATTTTTCTTGTATTTTATAACATTAAAATTACATTTCTATAGCTTCTAATACTTAAAGATTTTTTAAAATCTGTCTGTAACAACTCCAGTGTCTTCCTGGGTGACAATATGTAGTTGAAAGTGTATATTTAGTTAGGTTTATTTTTCTCCTTCTATGTTTCTTTCTGCTTACTCAGATTGAATTTCACCTGATGTTTTGTTCCTCAGAAACCCTATTACCCCGTGATCCTGCTGCATTTCTACTCAGTCAGCTTTGACTGTACTCAATAATTTTGTGTCATTGGCAGCAGGCTCTGTCCCCTGAGTGTTCACCCTCTTTTTCTGTCAATCCTGAATACACAGAACACAGTTCACCACTGAGTTGGTCATGTATTTACACCAAGTGTTTTCCAAGTTCCTGAGTGGTTAGGGATCTATCTGGTAGAGGTCTGAGTCAGTGAAAAGTCTTTCAATTTTGCCATTGTCAGACTCCTAAAAACATTAGGTGCTTCTTATCTTTTGTCTGGAATTAGTGACAATCTTGGAAGCATTTTCTATGCCCTTGATAATTGAATACTAATTTTATAGCAAGCACTGCCTTCATTTACAGCTCTTTAACAGGAAACTCCAGAAGGTATTCTGGTTGACATGAGAAGCAGTTCTCTTGTGTAGTTTGCCAAAAGTCTAAAGAAGAGAAGAAATCTAAGAAATTTAATGCATGTTTTTTTATATGCACCTTTATTTTTAGCTTTTTGACTTTTTCTTTCAAAACATATGTTTTATCTTTTTAAGGCACTAATTGACTGTGTCCCCACATCCCAGAAGGATAGAGCTTGCATTCTTTTCTCTTTAGATGTCTAAAAACAATGGAAAAGCAATGTACCTTAAGATCTTCACTGGGGACAGCTTTATTCTGTAGTACAGGCAGTATAATAGAAACAGGAGAAAAGGGCTTTAGTGGTGGCTGAACAACGTCTAAGAAAATTATAGTCACTTTTTTCCAAGATACTGCAGCTTAGTGTATTGCTAAAGAAAGAGTCTTTAATTTGTGGAAGCTGGCATATGTTAGAATCTATCCCAGGAATTGTGGTATTCACCCGCACATAATTGGGCCTGTAAGTATTAGTGAAAGATTTCTTTTTGAACATTTAAAATTAAAGGTCCTGTCTTCCCAGAAAATTATCAGAGTAAACTACATTCTTCCCAGAACATACACAGTGTAGATACAGACCTTCCTGAAAGGAAATATTTTATAATCATTATTACCAAAATTGTAATTTTGTTCTTTCATGGAACAAGAGAGTGCTGGAAAGAAACCAGTTTATGTATTTAGATATTTTACACACTCAGCAAGGCTGAATATTTTATTTCTTTTAAATGCTTATATTTTTATTAGTTGTGAGCATTAAGTTGTGAGAGCGTAAGTACCTTCACTGCCTTTTACAAATTAAGGAAATTTGGAGCTGCTCAGCAATTTGAAGATTTGGATTCCAGTTATGTGGGGTATTGCATAGCCAGCCACTGAGCTGAAAAGGCTTGTTTGGCTGAAAGACCAAGCTGAAAGAAAAGACTTGTTTAGAGGATACCAAAGAGGTAAAATGAGGGAAGGTTTTGAGGAAGAGATTGTGGATGGGTATAATTAGGTGAAATATCAGGAAAACACTTTCTAATCATGAGGATTATTAACCTACAGAAGAGTGTCTCAAGGGAACCAATTCAGAGGCAAAGGAATATATTAGTTGAAATACAAGCCTTTGTGTTCCTTACCCTTTAAAAATGTGGGCTTTGCATAAAGTGTGTTTCTGTTTAAAATAAGATAGGTAGGTAGGTAGGTAGGTAGGTAGGTAGGTAGGTAGGTAGGTAGATAGATAGACAGACAGACAGACAGACAGACAGATAGATAGATAGATAGATAGATGGATAGGTAGATAGACAGGTAGATAGGTAGATATAGGGATATTTGTATACATGCCTTTAGTTATGTACTCCCCCCGTTTCTTTCCACAGAAATAGAAGCTACATCATTTAATTTCTGCTCACTGTGCCTGGGACAAGCTCAGTGCTGCATGGTCTTCACCATGCAAACATAGCTTAGCTCACTCTGACACCCAGCCCAGTCACTCCTTGTAGAAACCATTGGGGTGTGTAGAAGTAATAATTTGTGTGTTAGTGATGGTTAAGAGCACCGAGCTCTAATATTACATTTTGTACTGATTAATTAAAGGACCTGTGGGCTTGGAACTGCTGTCAGCCATACTGTGGCTTTGCTAGAGCTGTTCCTGTCATGTTTTTTCCTGTGACAGAATCCTCCAACGGCTTCTGGGCCTGGTTGGAGAATTAGCAACTCCCAACAGGTGAGAGACTGAGTTTTAAAGAATAAGAGAGTTAGATAATACATTTGTAAGCTCTTACATATCAAGTGGCCTCAGAGTCGAGGAATGATCCTTATGCTTCCAATTTATAGTCAGTCTTCAGTTTTGAAAAGCATATAATCAGTTAGATTACAGAGCTTCCTAGTTTACAGAAATGCTTATTTGTTATCATTTCAAGGATATTTTGTTTTCTTTGCTACTGAATTTAATACTTCAGAAAAAAAAATTCACTAATATTCAGTCCTCTTTTTCAGGGCTAAGTGAATTTTCAGAGTGGAATGTTTTCATAGAGCTCATCTGTTTTTTCAGAATTCACTTGATGATTCTCTAAACTAAGTTTCTGTTTAAGACCAGACCATGAGATTACTAATAAACCTCAAATAAAGCATATGACAAATGGAATGAAGCTGACAATAATAGTTTCAAGATAAAAGCAGCAATTTTCTGTTTACCACTGCCTCCTAGTTTTGCCAATTACATGCTTTTATTTTCAGCACCATTTCTTTTAAATTTTTAACTAGTTTTACTTCTTCATGTAATTCAGGGCTCAATGCCAATTCCTAACAATTATTGTGAATGCATTCTGACAGCTGTCAGTGCATGCACAGATTGTCAAAGACACATATTGATGTTGACTTGTCTTGGAGTGAGAGTTCATAGGAAGAATTTTATTTCTTTTTTTTTCCACCTTCTCTATCATTCTGAATCATTAATTCTTCTTCTTTTATAGAGGTAAAGCCACTCTTCTGTGGTTTCCCTCCCCTTCTTCCGTGGGTTTTGTTCACCATTTTCTCTTTGATACCACTTATGTTCTGAAGACAAAGACCTAAAAGTAAAAATAATTTCATGTTTGGTGGGATGTGTAGTCTTTAGTCTTTTAAATTTACCTAATGTGAAGGTTGTGTGATAAAATGCAGCTATATACAGGGCAAACCAGTTTTCAAGACTCCAGTTATGTAATTCTTCCACATGATTAATTTTGTTGTAGACAACATATCTGAAGCAGGCCAGATGAATTGAGTCTAAAAAGTGCTTATTTCTCTCTCAAGTGAGGGTACCAGCAGCTGGACTTATGTAACTGTTATTCATTATGTACACAACTCGTTCAGCCTTCTTTTCTGTCAATATCTGAGTGAAGCATTCTTGTCTAGCTTTGACACTTACCAGGATGGAATAAGCTGCCCTGTTGAGATCCTTGTTCCTCTCTGCTGAGAATTAGACAAAGTGAATAAAGTGAGTGGAGATCCTGATCCATTTACCTGAGACCCTCAATCCTGTATCCAGGACGCTGTGATCACTTTTCCATGGGAAGAGAGAAGAGACAAAACAGAGGAGGCCTTCATCCCTGAGGTTTTGCGCAGCTATTGCTCTGAGCACGCACATGCACATCAGCTGATGGCCTGCTGTGGGAATCCATGGGACCTCTTCACTGGAGCTGTGGGGCCCTCTTGGATTGATACCTGCTTCCAGCCCACTGGTTGTGCTGTGAGAACCCTCAAACCCTGTGTTACACATGTGGTATATTGCAAGTGTTAGTGACCTTTATCTCAGGGATCACTGGCACTGCTTTTAAACAACATGCTGGATTTCAGGGCTGTCTCTTGTCAACTTCATACAGTGCTGGAAATCCCTCCTCTATAAATGTGACTTCATTAAATCTTTAACTATAACACAAAGTTTCCAATTCTTACTTTTTTATCTTTTTCTATGTTTGTCTTGTCTCTGGTACACACTCCCTCCAATACAATAACACTCTCCAGGTGTGGACTCAGGGTTGCAGTAATAGCTGCACCAAAGGTAATTTGATCCCCTTACAGCTACTCCATATTTCCTGCTCATAAATTTCAGAATCATTTTAGGTCTTTTCCTATTGTGGTCCTTTCTTAGATGACAATGACTGAAGTAATTTCTCATCCTTAGTGGGGCCAGAATTGTTTGTCCTGATATTTCATAATATACATTATTTCTTTGACTTCTATCAAAGGCTACAGTGGACACTTTAGATGAATTGTATTGACAAATTTTTTTCACCTACAAACATCATTAATAAACACTTCACCTTTTTTTACAAATTATTCTAAAAATATTTACTGCTATATCATAGAGAAACATTTTCTTTGGAACCTCATTTTAAAAATACTCAATAATGATTTTTTTATTGCAGATGCATTCAATTATGGAAGAAATTATGAAAATAAATTATGAAAATAATTTTTTTCTCATGGAACTTCCCATTTTTTATTCCAACACAATCACTTTAGAAAAATTCATCCTGTATAAATGAAAAAAAAAAAAAATTAATGCTAATAGAATGAACAACATAAGAATATTTCTTCCTGCATTTGATGTACCACTTTTATCTAAGTTGACATTTTATCTGAGTTTATAAATTGACATATAAAAGGCAAATTTGAATAACAAAAACATAAGGTGTTCTAATTTTCAGAACTTGGTTAAATAAGCTGGTGCAGGACTTAGGCTGTCTGGATCTCAAGTAACTTCTCTACAGCATCTTTCATAGTAAAAGCAGATATTAAACCCCTGTGGCAGTTAAAGAACAGCCATACCAACATAGACCTGCTCATCATGACAATAAATATCATCCTGAGATGGGCTCAGCTTGTCAGAACATCATGCTAATAACACCAAGGTCATGGGCTCAAACCCTGTATGAGTCCTTTACTTCAGATATGGACTTGGTGATCCTTGTGGATCCCTTAAAAATCAGAATATTCTGTGAAACCACCAGAGAGATTCATCTTGGGAAAACTGAGACTGTCTAAAAATGCGTTTCTACATACCGAAGGTACTGTCAGTAGCTACTGCGTTAGCAAATAGATTGGCTCATTCTTGACACTGATGCATTTTCCAACATAATTCTGCTGACTTTGTAGTTGCAAATGCACACTAAGATATTACTGTTATTGCTATTGTTATTTTATTTTGCAGGTAAATATAACTCTGAATGTATAGATATAAATCTTACATGCTGGGGGAAACATGCTTTTATAATTGCAGTTAGAAGAAAGATGCACTTTAGTCTTCACAGACAGTGCTAGCCATAAAGCATGGCAGAAAAGCTATAGTGTTATTGATCCACTTACTGCTTGTGATACAAGCTTGTGGGTGAATTTTGAATTCAAAATCTGACCCTATTCTCAATTGAACGACTTCTCTCTGTTCTTTTCCTCTCTAAGTATCCAGACATAGTACACACTGCATTCCAGAACTTTTACACGCTTCACATTCATAATGGATATTATATTTCTGTAACTATCCTGAGACAAATTTATCTTTTTGGAAATTATTTTATTCAATTCCCAGTTTGATCTAGATATCTTGTATAAATCATCTAAAAAATGGAATGACTAATTTTAGTGTTCATAGCATAATTCTCCAAGAATGCAAAACAAAACAACATAGAAAACAAGTCCCATAAGCAGAACATTAGAAAATATTACTTTTTGCTGGAAGCTCAAATGAATGATTCACTTGAATTCTTAGGGATTTTTGTAGTATAAATGGCATGGGTTTAGTCTAAAATTTTTTAAAGTAAGAAATCACATTGATGCCAAATGTGACTACAAAAGCTCTATTCTTTGTGGAGAAATAATTATTCACATTTACTATCTCCCTTCTCAAAAGAGGAAGAAAATAAAGAAAAAAAATACCACAAAAAAAGCCTTGTGAGAAGTCCAAGGCAGAATGCCAAAGACAGCATTCAAAATTAGAGTTAGTTAAAATGAGAGGGACTGAAGTTGCTTAAGTAGACACTTAGCAGCATGACAGGTCACCCTACAGGCACATGTGTCACTATTTTTTTCCCTCCTAAATATAGAAAAGAAATAAGGAGAGTAATTATGGTTTTGTGGCTTGAGTATTGACCTGGGTTTGGTTCCTGTTCTGCTTCCAGTCTTACTTTGAAGAAATCACTGAGGGTCAAACCACATTTGATGTTAATGCAGCACAGTCAATAATGTCATGCTGCTTTAATCCTTCTGAAAATCCTGTTGGTAATTTTGCTGTGCCTCAGCTCCTTACTTGTGGCATTATAGCCAATACTATTTCCTCTCTCCATCTGTTTGTGAATCTTGCTTATTTACGCAAAAAAAAAAAAAAAAAAAAAAAAAAAGAGAAAGCCCTATACAGGAATACACTACACTTTCATTAGCAGCTGAACAGTCTAAACCCTGAAAAGCATAGAAGCTTTGTGGGTATTTTCTGCCTTTCGTTTATCCCATGGTGCAATCTGAGCATCCAGCTGATCACTGCAGTCATGATTTGCAGTCTTTAGGAGGTTTGAGGTACCTTGCACTCTCCTTGACCTCTGCAGAGCCAGATCCAGGTTTACAGACAACCACTGTGCAGCTCTGAACATCTGTTTCTCAAGTTCCATTGTGATTCAGCATCCAGTTTCTTGAATTCTGAGTGAACACACCAAGGAAACAGCCTCCTCACAGGGGCTTTGGTTGGTGACTTTGTTTTATGGGGAGGTTGTTTGTTAGATTTTTGTTTTTAATTTAGATTTGGGGAGTTTTTTGCTCGTTTATTTGTTTGGGGTTTTTTAGTTTCTTTTTTTTTTTTGGTGGTTTTTTTGCTTTGCTTTGTTTTTTGGGGGTTTTTTTTGTTTCTTTTTTTTTTTTTTTGTCCAGTGTCTAGGAAGTAGATACAAAAAGGCAATGGAAATGAGATGGAGATTTTTTCAGTTGCATTAATATATCTCACTTCCAAGAGAAGGAATATCACTCTCACTAGGCAGAACAGATGACAAGAAAAGGTATAGAAACATATTCAGAGCACTTAGATAGAACCTGCATACTCTTCTCCATCTAAAATTCTTTGAATTCTTTGCAGTTTTAGTAAAATGCAAAGGAACTGATAGACTGTTTTGTTTAGATCCAATTGTATTGGCTACCAGAAGATTATCTCTTATGAAAACTAAAGATTTCACAGTAGCTGGTCTGTTTTTTAAATTTTATTTATTTTGTTGGCTTGTTTGTTTCAATACAATGATAGAAATTCCTTGTCTAGAGAATGCAGAATTTATTTTCTAACAAGTGACAAGTAAATACATGGAGAAAAGCAGATCTCCATTCATTAGAAAGACTATAGACTGTACTGCAGCACAGTAGTCAGCTGTGCCAGTAATTTTGACATTCCTTTGCAAATTAGCCAGGCTTTGTGAGTACAGGTCTACTTTACTGCACAGGGGGGCTTTCAGCTCTTGGAATCTGGCAGGGGTTCAAGATCAAAGTGTTGCTTTGAACCCAATTGTTAGCCATGCAAAATAAACACAATTTACCTTGCAATAAAAAGCACCAGTGAGGGAAAAAGAAAAGAAAAAAAGAAGAAAAGAAAATAACATTTTTGAAAAACCTTCAAATGCAAATTCAGTGCTTACGCTATTGTTACTAAATTAGATGCAACAGAAAATTATTAAAATATTGTAAAAATTGATCTATAGGTAAAAGTCTTCTACAAGGAAGGAGAAGTGAGTTTGTTTTTTTTCCTGGTCACAATTGCAGACAATGCTTTAAAGCACAGAGAGCATCCTGATGTTGCCATAAAAAGTTCCATGGCTAATTATTTGCCACTACAACTGTTCACTTCCTGTGGTGGATTTATGCTAAATCCTGTTATTAGTCTTGCTCTGCAATTGCCATTGTCTGTGACTGGAAGCAAGGCTCAAAGGCTACAGTCAGCCTTTTATTGCAAAACATGTGAATGGAGATTTGACCCAATGTTCAACTACTTCCCTTTTTGGTTTTATGTAAGCTGCTGAGCCTTTCCCTATAAATCAAAATATTGAAATGAACTTTTACTCTTGTTCCTCTCTTGCAACCCTGTTGAGTTTGGGGTTTTGGTTTGGGTGTGGGTTTTATGGTTTTTGGATTTTTTTTGTTTGGTTGGTTTTGTTTTTTTCAAAAGTCATCTTATTTCTTTCTTTTTTATCCTTTCTTTTATTTTCTTTTATCTTTTTCAAATAAAAGTAGAATTGTTTAATTGCAATCTATCACCAAGGTTTCCTACATTATGGGAAACAAAACAAATGCTTCAAATCTTGAGAATCATGCAATTCTTTTATCCTTTTGAATTAAAAAAATAAGCAAAGGTCCTCCCTTATAAGTATACATTGTTTAAAGCATAATTTAAAAAATAGTTTACTGTACAAATGAAAAACTCCCTATCATCATACTGGCTACGTATTTCTTTGCAGTATTTTATACTTTATGTGTTCAGGCAAAATTTGGCATACTTTTTTTATTGGGCAATAAAAGCTTGCTAATGTAAATATACAGAGATGCAGGGATGAAAACTAGCTGTAAGACTGAAACATATCTGAGACATTCAGTCATGAAAGATGGAGGACCTAGTTCCGCAGTCATCACTCAGAATAAAATTCTCATTAAACTGATAGAGCCAAGCACTCAGTAAAGGCAAAAGTAGATTTACTTGAGTAATTGTGTCCAAAGTACCTGTTTTTGTTGGCACTTGAGTCACATACCTGTTGTTCTTTCTCATTTAAATTAAAATTAAATTATTTAAATTAAATCATCCCTCGGAACCAAAATTAATATTGAAGCATTATTTACAGTCTTTTTTCTCCTCATAGTGATATAAATTGGAAAACTTGAACTTAAATTAATGTGGTTGAAATCCTTTTTTCTCTAGTTATACTCATGGAGATTTTCCACTGACTGCAAGAAAAGTAACCCCAAACTTACGAACAACTAAAATAGAGGCGGATTCAGGGAATTGTCAGACTAGTTCACATTTCCAAAGAATTAAAGGAAATCTTCCAGTGATATCTAAAATACCAATTGCTAACAAATAATAGGGTAATAGTTTGTGGGGCTTAAAAAAAAAAAAAAAAAAAAAAAAAGCTAGTCACAGTTCTCCAGAGGAAAAACATGAATAGCTAGCAGCTATTATGCCAACATGGATAAAGTGGCAGGCTGTGAGCACTTCCCTCCAACTCATTTCCCCTACCAAAATAGCTTGTTTCTTTCAGATCCAAAGTCTGAAGTGCCTTGTCCATGTTCTTACAGGCTGCAGCACCTTTGTGAAGGCTGTGGGATGGATTTATCTGGATTTGTTCACCTAGATGACCACTACGTGTGTCTCTGACAGGGGACTAGTTCACATTCACCCTCCAAACTCAAAACACCCCAGGAGCTGAGAGTTCAAATTGCTGAGGTAGTGTTCATGAGGAGTTTATTAATAGTTGGCTACTACTTGGATTAACAGTTAATTTGTCATGTTAATCCACTCATGCATCCTGTTGAGCCAAATCCTGTCTTCCCTGACCCAAGCCCAAGGAGCTGGGTTTTGCTCAGGAGCATGCCTCAGGCTGCAGGAGGGTTTGATTGCTTTTTCTTTTTTTCTCCTCTTTGCCACAAAGAAGTATTGAAAATGCTGTGTCTATTGCCACTACTATAATATCCCCATTAATTTTTCTCCCAGTAGAAAGAGGAGCAGGACTTTGCGCTTTCAAGGGTTTGGGATTTTAAGTTGTTTAAGTCCTTATTATTTTCTTTTTTTTTTTTTTTTGTATCCTTGCTTTGCCTTCTGTTTTCTTTCTAAATCATCTTTTACAGATTTTTTCCCAGTTATTTATTAAGAAGCAATGCTTAAAATAAATTATATTGTGTAAACTGCTGATCTAATTTGAGGAGAATGTATTTAAGGAGAATGTTTTACATATGACCTTTCTGAGAAAGTCACAATTTCTTCATGTAATCTGAAACGCCCATCATAATTTCTATAGACTTTGTTGACATCTCCTGCTGAGCGTGGAGCTGATCAGCTCCTGACTTCCTGGGAAAGAGCCCCGCTAACAAGGCTGCCCCTATTCCCTCGCATTAGCCAATGTTTCTGCCTTCTGGGCTGAGACCTCCTCGCGCTGAGGACAGCAGCAACTGCCTCTGCTGCTGTCAGTGCGCTGAGGGTCAGCGCGCCTTTGTCTGCTCACAAAGACTCTGCACCTCCTCAGCCCAAACGCAATCTGAGCGTTTGGCAAATCTGACAAATCCAAATTTGGCAAATCGGACAAATTTTCTTTGCTACCGTGTGCACAAAACTCCCCAATATTAGTTTGTGTATACTGTGCAAAAGGAGGATGTCAATCCTTTGTGGAAACTGCCGTTTAGTTCCTAATTAACAATCTATGTCCTGTAATTGTAATCAACTTATTAAATGCACAATGAGCTGAATTTTAGTGTGTGCAGAGAGTGAGGAAAAGAAACCATTCCCAAGTCAATTAATTCTGCACGGTTTATTCCTTCCTGGATTTAGAGTTTTGTTTTGCAAGTTTAATGTAACTATTTACAATGCTGTTAAAAATAAAATGAGTTGTGATTTAGCATGAAATTATTCTTAAAGTTCATCATGTTTTCACCAGTGACAAGACCACATATAATAAAAGCTATTAACAATCAACATTTGCCCATAGTTAGTGCACAGTAGGTATCTCCAAATATTTTTAAAGAAGTGCTATATAGCACCAAGTGGTAATTGTTGACAAATGTTAGTTTTTATAGAAAACTTGGAAGATGGAACTTACAATAGACACATAGAAAATATACATTTAAATTAACATTGATTATGGTTTCTATGAAAGGAAACATTATTTTTTAGATTTTTTTTTTCTCTACTTATTTTAAAATTTTGTTAAGCAAAAGCCAACTATATATTGCAGCTCATTTTGCATGGGGTTGTTTTGGAACAACCCCCCATGTTTTTAAAAAAAACCAAAAACCAAAAAAACCTCTATAAAACCCATAAAACTAACAAAATACGTAACATGCCTAATTTAATTCTGTAAATTGCAAATGGTAAAATAATTATATAGATCTTCCTGTTGCATCTCGTCAGGCAGAAGACAAAGGAATCTACCAATAACTGCTGTGCAGAAAAAGTGATGGAAACAGTTCTTATTCAGGGGAGGATAATGGTCAGAATGAGATTTTCACTTCTAAAAATCAAGATATTTGCCATGCTGCTGATGCACCCTGATGAGAAACAGAAAGCTAAAAATAAATGGGCTGCCCCACACTGTGCAGTTCTACATTTTAGTAGGGACTGTTTGCTTCTGCCATAGGAGAAGGCTACCAAGTCTAAGCTAACTATATGGAGAGGTGGCCCTGTTAAGAAAACAAGAGTCAGTCAGAGCACATAGCTGCTCTGGGCACTGTTGAGACAGATTTCATGCACTTCTCAAAACAGAGACTGGTCTGTGGGGAACATGTTTGAAAAAGAAGCAAAAATTGCTCAAGTTAGTACTGAAGGTGGGACAGATGTGCTGCTGAAGTGAATCATCCTTACAGTGTTTTTACCTAAAATTAAAAAAAAAATTAAAAAATCAACTGTTAGAGTTGGTAAAACAAAACGTTCCCTAAATAATAATTTACTTTTCCTTTCTGAAAGAGTAATGAGCATAAGAGAACATCTTGCAACAATATTGAAGTTAAATCAGGCTCCAGCTGACATTAAATTTGAGACATCAAAATGGTTAGAGTGAGTTTATGTACTTGATGAAATTAGTACTGCAGTAAGACATCACAGTAGAATTTTACTGCACAAAGACCAACAACAGCAGCTGAAATACTTATATTATTATGGAGATCTTGTCAAAGTAAAAGAAAATTTAAAAGAAACAGGAAATATTAACAGAAATTATTAGCATTTGGAAGGACTGTATTTTCTACTAATTTAGTCTGTAAGACTATTTCCATCTATAGAACCATTTGCACTGTATTTTCCGGGTATCTCCTGTATCACTTTGCTAGGCTGTGTCCCTCCACCTTTACAATCAAGTCCTTGGTATAGTATCACAACTTCTATGCTGCTGCTGGTGTAAAAAATCAAAGGCCTTCATGTCTTCATTGTTCCCTTTGAGCTTTTAAGTTCATGTTGCCCCTATTGTGTTGTACACCAGGCTGACAGGTCTTAGGCTGAAATTTAAATTACTGAAGTGCAGACATCCTTATCTTGACACCTAAAAGTCTTGGTCTCCCTTTTGGGTCAATGGAAAAAGAATAGGTACTTCTAAGATATGATTCATCTTATCCCAAAGCAGGTATCTGAAATAAGTCAGATTTGTTTGTTTCTACCTGCTTACTGTAAGGGGATTCTGGGGAAGATAAATTCAGATGTACACAAGCCAATATTTGCTTCAGTGAATGCCACTCTTGAGAAAATGAGTTAAATATACAGATACCATGTTTTCAAAAATATAAGGGTTTCAATAGCTGCCATTGTTTTCCATATTTCATTGGGAAGTATCATAAGATATTTGCATCATAAGATGTGTTTACAATCTACAGTACAAGCACACATGAGTAGGCTTTGCTTGTGTTCTAAGCTGTAAAAAGCCACATGACAAAGGCAGCATATTGCCAAGCCCCAACTAATACACCCTGGAAAGGTTTCCTAATTTAATTCCCAAGCTGTATGTATTCTGGTAAAGAGTAAAAGAAATACACTGTATGCACTTGAAAATCAGCATGGCATTTGGTAGTATCTTTCCATTTCTATTTTGCAACAATGTTCTTGTTCTTAGTTGCTCAATTAGGATACTTACATTGTTTCATAATTGATTTAATGAGGAGGATAATTTAAATGCAATATGTTGAGACAAATAATTAACTACTGTGGGTTTTTTTGGAACAATGATTAATGATGCTGTCCTAGATCCAAGCTCATGTTCACAATGATGCATTCATAGGGATGTGACAGGTGATAATAAATGTGTTAACATTCAACTATTGTACTCCAGTATGATCCAAGCAGGATTTCCTCTTATTACGTCGTTTACAGTAAACTTTACTACAAAGCTGAAATAAGAAAGACTGCTTCAGTGCTTTGTAGACTGCTGTAATTTTTGCTATCTTGAAACCCATAATTTTATAAATCCCATCTTCCACCAAAATGAGCTTTGAGCTAATGTGCTTTAAGGGAACTAAAGGGAGATTTGCCCTGAAGGTCTTTAGCTGCACAAATGACACAATATACATTTTTTTAGGCTGACTTTAGGTGCATTTCATGTGCCTTGTAACACAACATGCATAATAACCAATACTGTACTCAGAGGAGCCTCTTCCTGTCTTCTGCATCAAGCCTAAAGTGTTTTCAAGCTTTGCATGGGAGATTTGGAATTACAAGGGAGACATGGTGGTATCTTGGTTGGATCAGGGGCTATCACTTGTCTTAAGGATAAACTCAAATTCATTTGGGAATGACACGGTGATCCAACACTAATAAAGTCCTCCAAGAAGTCTCTGGGAATTTTCTTGTTTGAAAGCTGCATGAGCAGATCCAGGACAAAATTTCCAGGCTAAGAGCTGATCTGCATTGAAGGACATGGGACATGAGGGCCGTGGTGTTGGCTAGAGAGGACAAAAAAATATGAAGAATAAAATACAAATACAGAAGCATCTATTTAATGTCCAGTTGCCATAAACAGGTGGATGAGTCTGTTATTTTGTAAATAATTGGCTGATTAACAAAGTGTGAGGTTTGCAAACTTTTGGTAATTTTCCTTAGAATACAAAAGAGGACATCTCAAAAGTGTTTTGGTTAATTAGTGTGTGATGATTTTTCTGGCTCGATGGAGTCCTGGTTGTCACAATGAAATTAATTTATCCTTTCCATTTATTAACATATCTAAACACTATTTAATTATATATACTCACAAAAATTTGGTGCATATCTCTGAGCAGGCTCAAGGCTCAGCTTTTGAAAGAATGCTTGATACCCATATGAATGCAGTTGAATTGTATAATAATGCCTATATGCTTTAAAGACATGCACTGTAGCCAAAACATGTCTGCTTGCATTCCTCATTTCACTTAAGTGGCTTTTCTCATGAAAAGGTTTTGTTTGTATTCCTGCAGTGGGTAAAAAAAGAGCTGCATGCTAAAAAAAGCCCCTAAAACACAGCGGAAAAGGTCCTGAAAAGACCTCTGACACCTGTTTTAGTTCAGATATTAAAACTAATGTTTAAAATACTTTAAAAGCCTCTAGAATTTAACATCACCAGTTTACAGCTCAGGAGCTTGTGATTCTGAGGGATGAAGCCTCTTTGCCCAAGCAAGGAAACGCCAGAAAAGTAACTGCACAGAATAACCATTTAAAGAACAAATGTACAAAAGTGACATTTTATCTCTTCATTCAGGAATTCTGTAGAGTCAAACTGAAGCAATATGGTCCACCACAATTTACTTGGTTTATTTACTCACTACTGTAAAATTCCTGGTGCAGTTCTTGTTGGATTTCCTCAGGAATGTAGAGTTCAAATATACTAGAGAAGAACAAACGTAGTCTTAAGGAACTTCAGTCAGTTTGCTCAAGATTTTTAAAGCAACTTTACTCAGTTGATTTTTTTCTTCAACTCTAAAACCTGTTGATTTCAGCTTAACTCTGTTAAATTTTTACATTCCTCTGCAATCTCACAAACACATCACAATCACTGTAAATGTTTTCACATTGAAATTAAAGATGTAAATGAAGTGCTTCAGTTTCTGTCTGGTTTTAGTTACAATGTCTGTTTGTTGACATCTCACATGAAGGCCTGCTGTGTCTCTGGCTCTGTCTACTTCATTTCCCCTCTAATTAGGCTTTGCCCTCAATTAAGTTAATGATGCAACTTTTCCTATAGATCATTTGCCCCTTCAATCAATTAGCAGAATATGAAGGGTGCATCCCTCTTTGGCTTTGGATTTGTTTGCCTCGGGGCAGAGTGTGCAGTTCACAGAAGTACTTAGGCAAAGCAAGCTGTTTGCTCTGAAATATATAACCTGACTAAATTAGGGCTCACAGAAGTATGATCTTGATTAAAACAGAGGAACCAACCAACCAAAAAAATCCCCAAACCCCAAAACTAGACAAACCTCAATTATTTATGACAGTATTTAAATAGTTACAGCAATCTGGACCACCAGAGAAATTATAGAAATTCTTCAGATACTAAATGGCAAACATTTTTGAGTGCATGCTTTCATGGCTAAAAGAAGAGCAAGACTAAGCAGTTGTTCCCCACATGCTCTTTCTTCTAAATTCCTGCCTTCTTTAGGTTCCATCACTGAGCCTTTTGATGAGATCCTCCCTTTCTTGAATATTTTTGGCCTCCTTCTCAGTGAAACAACTCAGTTGGTAAAACTTGTCAGCAGAAAGTAGTCCTCAATGTCCTGGGCTACCATCTGCTGCTCCCCTGTGAGCTTGGTTCATGACTACATTCCACTGGATTTCCCATGGTCAAAATCACTCCACCCCTGGTGTTGTGCAGTCCCATCTTGCTATCCTAACACATCCATGGGCTCATTGCTCATGCTTGCTCTTTTAGCTTACCCCATCCAGGCCACTTCCAAATGTAGCCCATCTCATGTTTTTCCTTAGAGATTCTTGTAAGTCCCACCAAAGAATATTTGTCTCTACATTGGTTAGCTCCACATCATTACACTTCATTTCCTTGCTTTCCTACCTCATTTCTCCTTTTTCCTTGTTTGTTTTTTTTTTTTTTTTTTAATTTGGTAGGGTTTTTTTTTTTGTTTTGGTTTCTTTTGTCTAAAACACTACTATGAAGTAGTTGTATGTATTATTCAATCATACTTACCATTTCTGCAATATATTCTGTCTGTTATGGTATTTCTAAATTTCCTTTTTCCTCCTGAGGAAGCAGAATAAGCCCTGCATCCTCTCCTTTGATGTCTATATGCCATATATCAGCTCTCATTTCTTCTTATTTCCAGTCTGTTTGCTTCACAGACTTGGCTTTGGTGATAAAAGAAGGTGTGATTTTTACCTCCAGGTAACTAACAAGCAGGAGCTGTCCTGAGGTGAAAACAAAGTAAAGATCAAAGCCTGTTAGTTTTACCACAAGGTAAACTTGCTGAGGTCAGCCATACACTTTGGCCAGGAGCTGACCTCAGCAAGTTTACCTGATGGTAAAATGACAGAGATTGCTCTTCACTGTGTTTTCATACAGGAATCTACTCTGCCTTTTAATTATTAAATTTGGGGTAAAAAATATTCTCTCTTTTAATTAAGCAAAGGAAACCCTTCTTTCTTTTTCACTTTTTCTTAGTCATCTCTCTTAAACTCCATATGACATAGTTCTCTTTACTCATAAAGCATTTTTATTTATAAATAACCCTCTTTCTAAAACCAGATAACTCCTGACTAGCCCTGGTTTTTGTTTTTTTTTTCAGTTGCTGACCTCCAGTTTGTTTGGATTCATTGTCTGGTTTACAAGACAATCTTTGGGTGAAGTGATCTGCCTTGGTCTGTGCTTGTTCACAAGTACGCACACAACCCCACTTACGTACAAATGATCCTCAGGACAACAGAGAAAAGAGGTCCTTGCTTAATGGCCTCTCTTTTAGCACTAGCTAAAAATAGGATGTTAACATTGCCTAATGTCTGTTATAAATTATTTTTCTTTAAAAAAGAACCCCATAACTGGTAGTTACAGTGGGAACGTGCAGTGAAGAATCTTGAAATAGAGGCCACAAAGGCAGCTCTAGCAAGGCAAAGGCAGCAGCAAACAGGGAAGATTCTTACCTTGCAGACACTGGGACACATTCCAACCAGAACTTTATAACCCTGAGGAAAAGCTTCCTGAGTCTTAATTTAACCACAGTGAATTCAACCTAGGTATCAGAATACAGTAGCACCGAGCCTAGCAGTGCAGCACACCAGAGCAGGAAGTTTTCTTCACCTTCCCAACAGCCCCTGGCAAGATGCTTCATCAGCTAGAAAGCATCAGAATTTCCACTGGACGGAAATACTTGATACTGACAGATGGTAGAGTCGTGTTTTATGTTTGACTGTATAGCCTGAAAAAGAAAAGAAGTAAATAAAAAAAGAAAAAGACTATTTTAAAACAGAAAATAAAAAGAAGCAGTTCTACTGTATCCTTATTATCCATCTTCCCTCAACCTTTATACCTGCCTTGGACATAAATGTGTCCATTTTCAAAACTGATCATAGTGTAAGTGGCTCACTTTGCCTTTCAAAACTCAAATGACATTCTGACCCTGCAGAATTACCCTATGGAAATAGGCAAATCTAAATTATACCCATTTTACAAAGTGGGGGTGGGGAATAAAAATAGATCACAAAAGATAGCTTGTCTGAGACCACAGAGCAGGTTGTTTTCAGCACTGGCATGAGCTCAGAACTAATTGTTGCCCCTCAGTATCCAATCCAATCCAATCCAATCCAATCCAATCCAATCCAATCCAATCCAATCCAATCCCCTCTGTGCAACACATATCATAGGATCCTTTAATGCTTTCAGGTGAAAGGGACCTTAATCATCTAGTTCCAAGCCTCCCACCAGGACACCATGGCAGGGACACCATGTGAGTGCTTCAACTGACTTCAGTTTAGAAATGCAGTAGAACTGGGGTTTGGGGTTTTTGGTTCAGTTTTTTTTTCTGTTTTTTTAGTGGGGTTTTATTGGTTTGTTTTTTTGGGTTTTTTTTTTTTTTTTTTTTGGTGGTTGTTGTTGTTGTCTGTTTGTTGTTTTGTTTTCGGTTGCTTTTTTTTGTGGAACATATTGTAAGCATTCTTGAGAGTTTGTGCCCTTTTGAGTTACACATAGCATAATGTCTGACTTCTCTAAACTGTTTGGTTGTATTCATTTGCTATCTTTGCAGCACACGTTTCAGTACACTCCTAAGCATACAACGTATATGCAAAGTTCACTTTGATATAGCACATCATTTTTCCAGCGGTACGAGTGTTATCACTCTGTTGGTTTAAATCCAATTTGCATGTCAAGAGACAAGCAAAAGACAATGTTTTACCATATTTTGAATAAGCAGATAGCCAAAGGCTTTTTTTGCAGGCAAATAGGCAAGAAGTCATTTATTCATTTAAAATGCATAGTTAAATAAGGTTATTTTTATAAAGGAAGTGTGTCTTTAAATTATATAAGCATACAGTATTTGTTCCTATCAGAGTTCATTATATAGCCTTACAAAGAATGGCAAGGGCATGTTCTTAACACTTATACCCTGGCCACAAATTTCTTAAGGGAAATTGAATAAAATGCAGGGCATCATATTAAACTGGATGCCTTGAATCAGCAATTCAAGAGGAAGCAGTATCATGCAACGTGCATTTGAACATGTATTTGACATACCATTTCTGCGGAAACAAAGCATTTTGATGAATAGGTGTTTACCACTTCAGCCATCAACTGTCTAAATGAGTTGGGTGGGCAATAAAGATAATGCTATTTACTATTAGTTATATTAACAAATATTCATTTAAATAAATAAATAAAAATATTAATAGTTAACACAGTTACTGTTAAACATTTAAAGCAACAGGGTCAGAATGGCAAAGGATAGGATTCATGTCAACCAAAATAAGGAATCAAGTCTTAGTTGGACTTTTTTAGGCTCTTTATGTTTGCAAAGGGAAATGATAGACACCTCCAAAGGGCAGATCATGCCTTTGTAAGACCAATGACTAAGAATAGTGGAAAGAATTACCCAGTGAAGGTGGCTTTTTTTGACTTAATTGATTATTAAGGAGCAAGATTCTTCTTTCCACATGCCTTTCAGCAGCAGAAATTCAGCTTTGATCCTGCAAGTGCTGAACACATACACAAATTTAAGCACTTGGCTAATCCCAGCAAAGTGGAGCATCCTCTTGGAGCAATTACACTCAAACATGTATGACTGATTGCACATTTAGAGACTAAAATACGCCTTCATCTACATGTTCTGAAGTCTGGCTTGCCAAACATATCTGTGATTTTCTAATTTTATAATGTGGAATCTAACTGGAAAAAATTCTAATCAATTGCATAGACACATACAATGTTTCTAAGTTCTAGTAGCATAGAAACGTTTGGTCTGAGTAAGATTTTGTTTGAAACAACTTGATGGCTGAATTTATTTTTTTATTGAATCTACTCTAGAAAAGCAACACATTTGAGTTCCCTCAAGTACACACTTGTAAGTAAATTTTGCTAATAATATGATATAGCTCTCTTCAGAAAACAACAATGTGGACACAATGCGGAGGACCAAAAGTAAACCTCTGCATTAGTTATTAAGGCATTATTATTGCATCAAAAGAAAAAAACAATCTGTAACATGGCAGATGTTCAACCAGGTATACAATGCCCAACTCATCTTCCCACCTGCTTCTATCAGTGCTGTGATGCAGGGAATTATGTGTCAATGACAGGGCATATGCTTCTGGGAGGTGTAAATTTTATCAATTATTCTTGATGATATTTTTATGTCATTGCATTGCACTGGTTTTAACTTACACCAAGAAATCAAAAATGTATTGTGTTACAGATATCAGATGTAAATGGCAAGAAAATTCCACTACTAAAATTAAATGAGAAGTAATGTTGAAGGGTTTAAAAAAAACCAAAACCTATTTCAGCAATTTTTGTGTTTCTTTATATTTGAATGTTTCCTTCCTCTTACAGAAAGGAAACAGAAAGAAGAAGAGTGAAAGTGTATGTATAAAGAAAAGAAAGTGCATAAATAGCGAGGAAAACCTCCACTATATGACTGTCTGTATGAAAGCTTTTGTAAGTGAGAGAAAAAAAGTGCATTTCCTCCCTCAAAATAACCAAATGATCTGACATGAAAAATTAATAAATAAATAAAAAACAGGAATCTGTTTTGATCAAGCAAAATTTGAAAGTTTTATTGATTCAAATAAATTCAAAACATTTGATGAATGAGGAATGTGATAGCTGATCTCTTGTCCCAGGACAAAGGCCCTAAGGTTGAATAGCTTTCCTCCTCCTGAGCTATTCTCTCATCTGTGTAAGGAGTACTTCCTTTCTACTGAACTGCTTTGTTTTATTCTCCCTATAATCATAAGATCCCCTCTGTTTTTCCCTTTTCCTTCCTATTCAAGAAGAGAGATGTGCTTTCTCTCTTAGCTAGACAATTAAGACTTCTCTACCTGTTTTTCTTCTTTCTTAACATCTCAAAGAGTGCTTGTGAAAAAAAAAACAAACAAAAAAGGAATAATCACTTTCCTGTGGAACATGGAGTTGGAAGAACTAATAGAAGGAGTTTTTGAAAATTGAGCTGTAATATATTTGAGATTATTTATTCATCTTCTGTTGCTTTATCTACAGAGAACTGACTCTTTGTCTGTCACCTAGATCAATGCAACATTCTTCCCAGAGTCTGAGATGTGTTCTGTGCTGACTGGACATGGGAGCCTGAGCACTGCACAGCAGCATCACTGGTGAAGAAGGCTACCACTGTGCTTTGTGCTAGCTGCCATGTGCTACAGCACACATCAGGGAGCCTAAGAATTGTCAGTGACATCCTTCACCTTCCCCAGGTAGATTCCACTGAGGAAAATGTGCAGAGGAGACAGAGTGTACAGATCACAATAGTTAGGAAAGGCTCTTTGTAGAAGAACAGATACTAATAATGGGTGTCTGAAACCATAATGAATACAAAAAGGAACAAAAGTTGAGACAGTGACTTTGATGTTACAAAGAGGTAGTGTTTGTGATAAAAACATTTTCTTCTTCCCACCGTATCCACATGTGTCTTTTCTGGATTTTGTTTCAGTCAGCTATTTGGCACCTATCTGAACATTTCAGCAATATACAGTGCTTTATTCCTTTCTTCAGCCTTGCTCTTGGGACTGATGCCCAAGTTTTGAGCTTTCTAAGGACTCCTGTGTCAGTAATTCTGGACTAATGCCTAGGATGCAGGCAGCAGGCTACAGATTTCATTATAGCCCCCAAAGAATGGCATTATTTTAAATGGAAAATAATAGCTAGATACATATTTTCCAAGAGCTTCAAGTAAAAAACTATTTTCTTCCATATGTTTGAACTTTAGGAAAAGATTGGTTGCAATGGGGCAAAAGAGAGGATAAACTGGAACAGCCTCAGTGCCCAGAGCCTCAATTGTCCCCAAACACTCAAAATGGTGCTTTATAAAAGTTTCCTGTCCCAGCCAACATAATCCTTACCCACGACACCTCCTTTTTAAAAAGATTGGAAAGTTTGTAGGCCTGCACAGGAATTATTCATTTTTTAGGCTATCTGCCTGAGAAGAAAGTACAGTTCCCTTGAACAGTGGTCATTGAGTTTATGAATTATCTGTGGTCAGATTCAAAACAATAATTTTGTATAGCTGTTTAAGAGAGCAAAGACCACTTACAAGGGAAAAATAGTATTCATTTAGAAGCTTTTATTGTCAAGCTTATTTAAAGTACTTTATTTAGTATTGGCCAGGTACATTCATTCTGAAACATTCATAAAGATTTTTCTAATGAACCAGGAAAAAAAATGGAGGGGGTTTCTTTTATTTATTGTTGGGTTCCTTTGATTGCAGTTCCACTTACACAATTTTTGTTGTGTATTGGAAAGGCATAATGATGCTTCCATGTAAAAACAACAGTAAAAGAATTTTTAAACAGTTTTGTTTCACCTCCAGACCTCTCTGCTCTTACCAAAGTTTCCTGTTTCACCAGGAAAGATTAAACATACAGCTTTGAAGAAAATGCATGCAAACTTGACAGTGGGATTGGAAGAAGTCAGCCACAAACTATATGGAGAATATTGAAATTTTTTAGGCACTTGTTGAAGGAAACTATTTTACTTAAGTTTATACAGAACTACAAAAGAGAAAACAATGCCAATACAAATATAATCTTAAGTATTGTTCATTACATTTTCAGGACAGTTGCCTCTCTGTGAGGCAAAGCATACATTTAGTTCAGGAAGAGTCATGATGGTAACCTTTGATCTTTATTTCCTACAGTTAATACCATAATAATTCCTTTTATCTCATCATGTACATACACATTCCTAGGACTTCAAGCCAGTAGTTGTGCAAGAAGTTATTTGCAGTTGAAATTAAGTACTTGGATGATAAATCAAGAGGTTTTATACAATACTAACTTGTGATAAATCATTTTAATGCTGTTTTGCTCTCTCCTGTACTGCACCAACTCCACACCAGCAAATAAAAGACAATGTATGAACTATTGTCTGCTTATTTATTTAAATAAATTGCAACCTTTTGGGTAAAGAAGACAATTTCTTGTGTGTATGCGTGGCACTAAGCACAATCTGAGTATTGTAGTAGTAAGTAAATGGAAATAAACAAAACTGAAATGAAGAAAGACTGACCAGTTTTAGTAGGAAAAAAAAACAACACTTTTCCCTAAACTGGAAAACTACAAGTGGGATCAACCTCATCTAACTTTCATCTTACCTTAAAATAATTATATCTAAATCAGATATCTAAGTCAGCAGAATCATTGTCTGGGAATGTTTCCTTGTTGACAATAAAAGGAGCCTAAAATGGAGAGGTTGGATGTAGACATCAATATTATAGATAAGGAAATGTTTCCTAACCTAAATTATTCTCTACAGACCACATAGGAGTTTTAATGTTATGATGCTGAAATTAAAATAGTTTCTTCAGGGTACTTGTGGTCCATAAAGCCTGATTACCAGAAATGCCAAATTCTCACAATTCCTGCATATTTCAGAATTTAACTGTGTAAAGTCAGTGTAAAAATCAGTATCATATGGGCCTTTTTTAAATGAGATGTATGCACCTGCTCAAGGGCAGCCTGAAACCCAAGACTGTAACCAGGAGTGATTTGGCTACAATGACAGCCATTTGTTCCAACACTGATCAGGAAGAGGAAAGGAATATGGAAAGGGGCTGTGTAACCACCTGGCCACCTTGCCATCATGAGACATGGACAATTCTTCAACATTACAGCAGCACAATGCGGTTACCATCGGGTCTGTCCTCTCCTTCTACTCTTCCCACCTTCCTCCCAGCTGGCAAATTTTCCCCCTGCACAGGTCAGTATCAGTAATCCTGTTTAAAACAAGTAGTTTCAAGCAGATAGTTTCCATCATTATTGATTCAAACAGGTTCAAAACTACAGAGGAAAGTAAAATTAAATGCCTCTATAGACAGTGTTGCCTCTAGAATGCATTCACCCTTATGAAAAATGGTAAGCACAGAGAAATAGTCAGAACATGAGAAACATAACCACAGTTCAGGCATATAGCTCTGCCTCTGTTGCACTTTAATAACTTATTATAGTCAATAAAGCCATTTTGCCTTTCTGTGAATACAAGCCTGATGTTTATCTGCGAATTATCCCTTCAGAATATCCTTCCAGCATAAGAATGTGATCGAAATCAATGTAAGGCCTGATTAATAACACAGAAAGCTGTCCAGCAGCCAAAACAGTCTCAGTGAGTCCATATACTGCATGTCTATATAGAGAGAGACATATGTAGATACACATACTCGCCTATTACTCTTATCATATTTGTTCCTGTTAAAAAATTTATGAGTCAGTACAGGAACAAATAGACAAGCGGAAGTGATAAATCAAATAAAAACATGAAATGTGTTTCTTGTACAGCTAACCATGCACAGTTAGAAATTACACATATTTCTCAGAAAGGGCCATACACACTTCATGTCACGCACAGCATTCACATCTATGCAAGTTTTGAACAAAAATAGGAGTAGATGACAACTACTATGAAGCCCATTTGTTCTTGATTATATTTGCAGGGCAGTTTTGATTCAATCCTGAAAATACACTAAACGTAAAGATTTCTTTTAACTAAATATGGACCAAAGGTTGAATCTTGCAAACTTTCACAGCAGAATCAGTGCTACTGATAGGCATCTGATCCTGGTTAACTCAAAGTGCAAGGCAAGCTCCATGTCCACAGGAGTTTCCTTAGCAGTAGGTTTAGGCATCCTAAATGTAAATTAAAAGTGAAAAGGTACTTTGGAAAAATTCTCCCCCTGATGTATTTCTTTCTCATGTCAAAGTAATGTTAAATCCAGGACTAATTTGTTGTGATATTATGCTGTAATATTTCCCTTGGCTTGTGTCCCTTTTTATTTAATTAAATGTCATCAAAGATTTCATTGTCAGACTAAAACATTTGTATTCTATTTTTTTATATCTTAATGGAGTCAGTGAAGAAATAAAAAGTGGAAGTGCCATAAGGAGTGCTTTCTTCTAAACAATTTATGACTGTGGACTGTCTGTAGGTAATTTAATATACTCTTTGCCTTTCTTGGTATATTGTGTACTAAAAGATCACCAAGATTAATTTAAATTCAAATGAAATATTGGATCCAAAACCATTTTTGTTTTTCTATTTCCATTTCTTGCATTATATGATTACCTTGTGCATTACTGATTTGCATGTAGGTCAACCTATTTCAAATTAACTCCACTGTCTTAATGCAGCCGGAGAGGGAGGAGGCTTTCACTTAGCTGCCCAATCAGGTTTTCTTTTATCCTCTCCAGGACTCACAGGAGTAATATATTTGCAGCTAGAACAAGCTTTACAGAGATACAGCACAAAGCAAACAGCATCTGCTTCCTCACATCACCCTGCTGGCATGTTTTTACTCAGGGGTAACATTACCAACATTGAGGAGATCAGTGTTTTTCTTCTGGGGCTGCCTGTTGGGACCATCAGGACGAGTGCCAAGTGACATCCACTGTCCCAGACACACACACCTTTCCACTGAGATCAGTGTGACACCACCTCCTTCCACCACTTCATAAACCCAGCCTTACAACACTCATATTCTGGATTTGAACTGGCCACCAAAGACAAAAATGGTTTTTTTGTTACCATTACTGATCACACAGGTAATACTGCACGTTGGAAAAGTGCTTTAAATTGGCCATTTGAGTGCCATGGCAGGAAGAGTTTTAGCTGTTGCATGCAGCTGTGACAAGACAATAATCTAGGGCATTTAATAGGGTGACTGTGCCCTTGTGATAAAAAGACTTGCAAGTATTGAAGAAAGCAAGGAAAATTTCCTTTCACAAATCTAATACTACTCATAGTCCATGTTCCTGTTGATGAGATCAGATGCCCTCGCATGAGCTGTTCTTAACTGAAGTGAGCTCAGCAAAAATGGAGGGGTTTTGGGAGTAACAAGAAAAAAAACACTCAATGTCATTTTCACTTGGGGACAAAGAAGGTAAGACAAACTGATTCCCAGGGAATAAAATGTTGATGGTCATGGTCCCCCTTCCCTGCACTCCTTCCTATTGTCATCTCACAGGCTCCATTGCCTCATTTTGAAGTCAGGTACCTGTAGCTCACTTGCTAAAGAAAACAATTGAGTTGCTTGGTGGTGGGTAAGGGAGCAAATGATGAGATTTGCAGTCATGGCAACCTCAGGTAAGGTAAAGGAGTAGATGGGGAGGTCAGGGAAAGAGAAGTAGAATGAGAAAGAGGCAGTACTGATCACAAAGAAAACTGCAAAATCAGCAAGGAAGAGTGTTAGCATGCTTTATTTTCCAAAATGAAAAGCAAAAATAAAGATAAGTAAAAATATTTATATTTCATCAGACAGATTAGATGCCAGTGGCATAGGTGAGTGCTGGCCTATGTTTTGAATGTCTGTGGATTCAATTTCCCCTTTTATAACAGATCTTGAAATCATCTACAATGAGAAGTAAATTCAGATTAATATTGCTTAGAGCCTCAAGATTCAGAAAATATGAAAAAAACTAAGGTACAGACTGTTGTTTTATTTTGCATTAAATGTTCAATCTCCCTTTCAATGACAGAACTTAAAGTGACATTAAACTAATGTGAAAAATATCAAAATGTATCTACCTCTTAACAACAGATTTCAAGACATTCAGGTTTTTGTAAACATTAAAGGAGTCAGACAGGCCCATAGTTTGTTGTATCTGTCACATTATTCATGGGCACAGTCTCATGGACTGTTTACTTGAACAAATGTACATATGTGCGTAAGCATTTAGAGAACAGAAGCCATTACCAACCAAAGTTTGCAGCAAGAGGATTTTTATACTTCTGGAGAAACTAACTTGAACATAACAGTGCACTTTGATGGTTTGGTTCAGACAGACAAGTGATTCAGAGCATCTTTTATTTATTTATTTTCCTCCTGGTATTCAGTAAATATAGCTGGGCAATTAGCAACAGTTAAATAGCTGCAACATTACCAGCACTGAATAATTTACTAATTGGCAGAACAATTCCCATCTCTTCCATTTGACTCGATATTTATTTTATGTCTGTTCTTGATATGCAATATTTACTCCTGATAAATTGGGGGAGGCAAGTATATTTGCTTTTGCTAAATCAGGAGCAGCAAAACTTGTGGTTGAAGTTATGATTATTATGAATATGACATTGAAAATGGAAATAGAAAAACACTTCCATACTTTTTTTTTGTGTCAAATGTGAGATGTCACTTGTGCTCTGCACTTTTAAATCATGATTATTAGCTATTCAATGAAAAAAGATTCAAGGTTATAGGTCTCAAAAAGTTCTTCAAAGACTTTTTATCCATCTGTTAGCTTTTACTGTAGCTTTTCTGCTTAGGTAATTTAAAACATTTAGGAATGTTTTTCCTCTTACCTTCTTTTTCTCTTAAAGATAAGAATTTAAAAGTGAAATTCTAAAAAAGGGCTAAAATGATGAGCTTTTTGTAAGAATACGTTTGTAATACAACTTTTCCTGTTTTCATAACATGGGCAATATATATTCTGCTCATGTGGTTTTCAAAGAGGAAACTTTTATTTTCCTCATTTGGTATGAAAACAGTATCAAAGTGAACATGGTTTGCTCTCAATTTCTTTGCACTATCTGATCTTTGTAAGTAATCTATAAAGACTTAAGCCATAGGACATGCAGGATACTCAAGTTACAAGTGCCCCAGGGTCTTAAGAGATTTTGTCTGTGTGGTAGAGTTGAAACAGGGAACATGCGAAGTTTAGTGATTTAAGTCTTTCAGTTCTGGCCTTTTAAAGGTAGCAGAGCCATTATGAGTAGGAACAACATTTTATCTGCCTTCTTACATTAAAATTTATTTGCCATCATTATCTATGTCCTCAGTTGCTGGTCACACCGATAATATCCCAAATAGAAAGAATTCCAAGTAATTTAACACCTGATGGAGTTCTATCCAAATAAATGGATCTCTCTTCTTTTTTAACATTAAAATATTATGCCAACAACAAGGAACAATTTTAAAACATTTTTAAAAAATTAAATAAAAAATGATTCAGTGGTGATAGAAAGCTGTTTGAGAAAAGCAGCAAGCAAAACTTTATTTTAAAATAATACCTCAGAAGTATGTTTATTGGTTTCAATTGAAGAAAAGCAGAAGTTTGTTTCTTCAGTTGTAGATGTATATACCTGAGAGGCTTGAAAATGTAAGTCACAGAGAGAAACTCAGCTGGTACAAATCAGCAGGGTTATTGAAGCTGGTGGAATGATAGGTGATAGGAGGGTTTCACCTCCTCAGCATCTGGTCCTCCTACAAAGTGAACAGGTGATGATTCAAAAGGTACAGAACATTTGTACAAGCAAGGGAGACACCTTCCGTGTGCATCTTGTTAAAAGTTTGTGGCTTTGATTAAAGTGAATTCAGTGTCTGCCTGACAGGCATGATTGACAGAACAGGAAACTGATGTCTTCCATTAGCCCCAGAGTAGATAAAAGCAAAGGCAGGAAGATGCAGCTCCCCCCACTCAGGAAGCATTTCCTTTAGGACAGAGCAAGCCATTAACTTTCAAAGGTTTCCATTCCTTGTAATGAGAATGGCACGTCAGACCAGTCATACATTAATGTATGTTTATCACAGTATGCTTTTTTGTTGCTGATGTTAGTAGGAGATGTTTAAAAAAGAGGCAAGGAATGCAGGTAGAAAGAAAGCCATCCCCTTGTGCCCTTCCTGGCTTCTGGCAACAAGCATTTCACAGACTTTGCTAGATGCAGCATCTACGCTGCCTATAATGTATGGGACTATCCCATTGTCCATCTTGCAAACTTTTGAATTTAGGATATTCCAGAGTTTGAACATACACAACTGAACCAACCAACATTTTATAGCATATAAATGACTCAGCTTTTTTGGAATGATTTTATTTCCTGATAACTGTTACTCAATTCTGGACCTAGTAGGGTCAGTGGGGTCTCCTGCAAAGCCTATTCTTGTCAGCAATCTGAGTATTTAAGAGACTTGGGGACAGAATTCCCAATAAATGGAAACTTTATTGGTCTCCACATGAGGAGAAGATCAAGCCCTGCCTGGTTTCCCATATCCAGCTTTCTGCAGCATATACAAGATACTAGAGGTAAGCCAAACTGCCCTGAAAATTTTGGTGTACTTATCAAAAGGAAGTGTAAGAAAGAGAAGATTTTTTTCTTTTGAAATGCTGTTTACCATTACATCTAGATTTTTATGCAGAACAAGAATTCTGCAATCACTTAAGAGAAAAATGCAAAACCCCGTTAAAAACAATCAAAGCCTGCTATTGTTTCTTTAGCATTTAGAACTTGATTTTAATCATGTGTTTTCTACACAGGGTTTTTGGTATTTTTTCACACACCTAGTAGGTTAAAGGATAACACATGCCATTCTAAGAAGGCACTATGAATGTGAAAGCTAATAGATTTTAAAAAGGACATTTAAACAGTCATTTTATTTGCTATCTTCTTCTGAGTCTTTTAGCCAATTTTTGTGTGTTTGCTATTGCTTTCATCTGGAGTGTTCTCCATGTTTTTTTTCCCTTTCTTTGTTATCATATGCAGCCCTAGCACAAACAACCACAGCAAAGCAGCAAGGTCTTTTGCCCATAAAATGCAGTCCAAGTTAGACAGAGTATCATAAATAAATAGAGCAGGACCAGTAACTGAGGAACGGAGGAAATCAATGACAGAAAAGGGAAAACAGCCCTTTTCTTCTCACATGTACACTGTAAATATTTATTTTGGTCTTTTTTTCCCCTGATACAATCACAGGTGTGAGGAGAAGTGGTTGGTGCCAACCTAGAGCATATTGACAGAAAGGTAGCTGCTGAAAGCGGGGCTTTAAGGAGGGATCTTAAGGAGGCAAGCCAACACTGAGACACATTTGAGTTACAATATCAACCACAGTAGTTTAAATAATGACTGTGTCATGGCAGTGGAAGCTGCACTGAAACCGCTGGTCCAGGGAGGGAAGGTTTGTGCCACTGAAGTGCCTGATGCCAGGGACACACCATGGCACTGCCCAGCACGCAGACACCAGCACCATCAGTGCCCTGCAGGAGGAAACGGGGCAGGTACAAGGAGGGAAAACCCCCTCTGTGGCTCTTAGTGATGACACCTGGGGGGAAGAGGAAGAGAGAGACTGAAACAGAGGCAGGTGGGTGATGGTTCAGAGCCTACCAATGGAGTCCCTGACAAAAGTGAAATTTGACTTCTGCCAACGTAGTTGGTAAACGAGCTCACTTTTGGACACATTTGGATGCTGCTTCTCACTGCACACCAGAGAGTATTCCTGAGGGGAGGAAGGATCTTAGCATGTCTGGCCTTGCACTTCTATAATACCTGGACGTCTCAGACATGTGTGTATTTTTAGGAAGTTAATGTTAGTAGCAATACAATGTTGCTAATACAGTATTACTCAAAAAAGCTCAAAAAAACCCAACCAAACAAAAATCCATTAAAAAAATCCCACCCATAAAAACCTCTACAGCTGAAAAAAACATTTGGAAGTTTTATATTCTCAATATATATGAGGATTATAGAAGATACAAATTTAAGATATAGGTGTAAATGCCAAGACACAAATGAGGAAGACTGCAAAGTATGGATGTGGGAAATTTTCCAGGGACTTCACCTGTTGAAAATGGAGTGGGCAGGAAGAGTAATTTAACTGTACTTGGTGTCTTCTGAAGAACATTTTATAAAATAAACATAATAAAAATATTGCTCCTACCAAAGCATTAAATAAATAGCATTTATAGGCATATGAATTTTAAACTGATTCCCAGCAATGTGGGACATCACTGTTTATTTTTTATATGGTGGCTGGCATGTCCTTTTTTTATTTTCATGAAACACATACACCAGCACCACATACATATGTTCTTTAAAAAGAAATGCTGTTCATGAACTGTATCCACCTGTTTCTCAAACCAGAATTTCTCAAGAAAAAAAGGGTAACTGGAACTCTCCATATGCTAATTGTTTGATCTTTCTTGTTTGTTTCATAAACATATCTATATTATATATTAATATATAGTTCTAAATACAATTCATATACCACACAAATGTCAGGCTTCCTCTGTTTACTGTAATTATTTACTCTAATACCACTGTAAGAAATAGATTCCCTTACAGTCATCAACTAATTTATGTTTTGACATTGGATTGTATCAATAAGGCTAGAAGAGCTTCTGCCTCTGGATTCTCCCTTTAAACAAATCCCAAATGACATCCCATGTTATGCTTTTGCTTTTATAAACAATTAAATCATGTGTTCACTCTCTGTCAGAGGAAAATTTCTCACTGATGGAAGAATTTGCCATCAGACTTGCTTCTAGTATTTCAGGCCCATTACTAATCCAACCAGTTACTCTGCACGTAAACTATAACAGGCACCTGATTATATCTATCTCATTTATTTTTCCCAGTTTCTTTTGCATAGGATGTAAGACATTCTCCTAAATGAACCTTGTTATTGTGCTTAATTGAAAACTAACATAGGTGGATGTGATAGGAAATAATTTAATAGAATATAGACATCAGTATCTCAGTCACCATAAATCCTACTGTAGATGTAGTTAAGGTCTGAAGTAGTCTCTCTGTGCTCCCATTTATGTTCAGTGAAATAAAATAAGCACTTCTAGAGCATGATTCATCCCATCCTAAAATAGATGGTGAAAATAGGTCAAAAGACTCTTATCCTTAATGTACCTTTTTCTCTGTCTCCCCTGTAAAGGGAATCTTAGGTGACTGCCTCACACATACACCTGAATTATGTGAATCCCGCCTTGTCTAGCTTACAAGTGATGTTTATGGGACAGAATAAGGCTTATTTATTCAAATCCTGATATTCTGGAGATTCTGCAGGAGGTCTGGGTACTAATATATGTGGGTGTCTCAGAGTAATATATTTAAGATCTTCATATCATACCTTTGTTCCTTCGAGCTCACTGTGATTGCAGCTTTTCTGTTAAAAAAGCTGTGTAGAAAGTAAGGAAAGAAATAGGCCAGTGGTGAACCCCCTATTACATCTTAAACTGAGTATTTCAGAAAGAAATTCAGATAAAACTAAGCTGAGGTACAATCCTTTTCTTTCTTCTTTCACATGACCATTGTACAACATTCCCCCAAACTCTACAACCCATGAACTGTCTTGCACTTTCAGGGGCAAAGAATCAAGATTTTTAACAATGTTGTAATGTGTTTTTACTTCAATGTCAGTGAGTATCCACAAATATTTTACATGGCTTTAGCAAAGGATTTGCTTTTTAATAATGTTCAGTGCCTGATTACCTCTGCCATCCCAAACCACACCCTTAATTATATTGAAATGTTAGAGCCCTTGTCCAGCCAGGAACTGATACTTATATTTCATACCGTCTTTTGCCCCAGCATATCACTGGGATGAGTTTAGGGAAAATGCCCTGTGTCTTCTGCAACAGATAAACCTGAATTCCTCAGCAAAGCTGTGAGGTTCAGCCCATTCTTGTGTTCAGGAGGGAGGCCATCTGGAAGTGCTTTACAGTTTTCATTAACAGAGAGATTTATTGAATGCAGTAATATAAAATGCAAATAAGTGAATCAGAGAAGCATTCTCCATGTTGCATACATTGATTTTAAACTCAAACAACTGTATATTTTCATGCTTTACATCTGACTTTCCATACTTTTGCAGTGACAACATATTTATCACTCTGTTTTGTGTGATGCATGAAGCTCCATATGATGGCCTGTGTGAAAGGCAAGGATTGGCATCCCTTGCAGGATGCCAAACTCAGTTCTCCACTGGAACTGACTGTGAAGGGACTAGACCATTGGACAAAGCTGTTTTTCAACTCACTCTACATGCAGTGGCTGATGCAATCCTTCTCTGGAATGCTTCTCAGAGAGAAAATCAATATGTCTCAGGAGAAAAAGGGAAAACATATCATTCCTAGCAAAGAATTGCACACAACTCTGTAGGACAGCCATGTCTTCAAGCCTGCCATTTGGCAGGACTGACAATCACAGAATCACAGAATGGCTTGGGTTGGAAGAAACCTTAAAGATCATCTACTTCCCACTCCCTGCCCTGGGCAAGGACACCTTCCACTAGGTTGCTCAGCTCTCCATCCAACCCGGCCTTGAGCACCTCTAGGGATGGGACATCCATAATTTCTCTGAGAAACCTGTTCTAGTGCTTCACCACCCTCAGTCTAAAGAATTTCTCCTTATTATCTAACCTAACCCTAGGTTCTCTTTCAGTTTGAAGCTATTCCTCCTTGTTCTGTAACCACATGCCCTTGTAAAAAGTCTTTCTCCATTTTTCCCATAGGCTCCATTCAGGTACTGAAAAGCTGCAATTAAGTCACCACAAGGCCTTTCCTCTTTCAAGCTGAACAATCCCAACTGTCTCAGCCTTTCCTCACAGGAGAGATGTTCCATCCCTCTACTCATCTTGGCGACTCTTTTCTCAACTCACTCCAGCAGGTCCATGTCCTTCACATGCTGAGGACCCCAGAGCTGAATGGGGGTGGGGTCTCACAAGAGCAGATGGGATTATTCACCTCCACAATAACTGCCCTGAAGAGGTTTTTGGAGGAATCTGCTGGGTTTAAGGAGCTGGACGGTTGGCACTTGGAACTTTTAGCATTTTTGAAAACAATTTTGTTTTTTAATGTCACCTATGGATGGGAAGGACTTCAGACCCTTTGAATGTCTATACAGCCCTTTGCATCAACATCCTTGACAAAACAAATTTCTTGCTACATCTTTTTTACCTCTCTATCTGCTGTCTTATGCAGCTATGATTGATAAGGACTGCAATTTCTTTATTCTTGCCAAAATTATAAGTGATATGAGATCTCATTCACAAAACTGGGTGACCTAGTTTGAACCAAGAATTAGCTCTTGTAGGGATAGATTGCCCCTAACATCCATGTTCCCTCGAACAGAAAGAGTCACTGCAATGTAAAAGGGCTTTGAAGATGCTTAAATTGTAAGTACAAATTTGGAGAAAAAATTGTGTGGATTGAACTGTAGCCTGTAATTGACATTTATACTGCTGTCTTTATAGCTCTGTTAAAATTGTTAGAACCACATCAGCGAGAGACTATATCTGCTTGGCTGTAATGCATACTTCAGATCTGGGAAAGCAAAACCATAGTGGTTTATATACATTTTCCTTTGAAAGCTTTTTCCCTGCTGTAAGATTACATGTCCAAACAATGCTAATGCTGTTTACAAAGTAACACATGAATATAATTGAATTTCTTTTGATGTACAGTGTAATTATCTCCGAGATCAATAACTGAGCTAAAAGAAATATACCTCCTATATTAGCACTGTCGTATAGTTCATTCTTTTGTCTATTGATCTATAGTAGATACAAACTTTTGTTCTCCTTTTAATTCTCTTGGACATTGTTATAATATTGCATACTCTGAAATACACTTTCTAAGACATGATTATCAGTGTCTCTTATCATTACCAACAGTAACCAAATGAAAATTTTTGTAATTATTTTTTACTCCATTAATTCTCAATCAAATCCTTCAGTTGCTTGTGAGACGTTTCTCATTTGACTTGCACATACTGCATCAGATCTCTAGCGTCCTTCTTCACTTTATTCTGAATCCTTTGCATTTCAAAAGTGAGTACTATGAAGAAATAAAGCCGTGAAAGAGTCATGAGGATCAGACTGAAACTGACTTTCATTTTTTTTCACATTTGCTTATTTCTTCTTTCATGGAGTTCAGCTCATAATATCAAACCATTCTGATTTTGAGACTACTTGTGGAAAACTTGAATGATTTTTCCTGTAATCTACCTAGAAGTTACAAATGTCCAGCTTTTGGTATTTGATATATCCTTGCTGTGTTCTCTACAGCTGCTGTTGAAGTCCAGGTTCAACAGAACAAGGAGACAGCCAGTATTTGTATTGCCCACATCCGCCCTGTTTTGGATCCCATGTTTGGAGAGCCATAAACACAACGCCTTTGCAAGGCACATCTAGCAGGTCAATTGAATGTGATACACTTAGGCTTGCCCCAAATCGGGGCACAATAAGGCACTGCATAGTGCAAGCCAGTTAGCCTCTTCTGTCTGTTAGCCTCTCCAAAGCAAACGCGTTGCTCTGGAGGAGAGAAGGCTCTGCCTCTGAATTGGGTTACATTCAATTCCACATTCTTGTAGCGTGCTGTCACTCCTAAGAAAAAAACTGTCACTCCAAGTTTGTGCTAAATTAGGGAGTGTCTGTCTGTGAACTCACACCAAGCATAGTATTAACCAGTGTCACCACTGCCTGAACATCCTTTCCTTGGGATCACGCAGCACCAAGTCTCCAAACATCCTTTTCCTGCAAATGTCTGAGATTTTTATGTTGTGGGCTATGAGCAAATTGGATTGATACCATGCATGACTGTCTGGCTCTGTAAGCTGGACATGACAGACATTTTCTTTAGCATTGCTTTTGTATGTGGTAACATTCTGCATTTTACTTTCTGACTCACAAGTGTAAGCTAAAAAAATGCAGAAAGGATCAATAACAGACACTAAAGGATCTAATTACAGAAACTGACATAGCCATGTTTTTAAATGCAAACACAGTAGTTTACTTAGAGACACACATGTACTTGTGTGCACCAAAATGGGTTAGAAAAAGAGTGTGTGCCCATTTCAATCTGATTTCAGTGGTACTGTCTCACCTTGTGTTTTGGCCACACATCTCCACACTGATGCTTTTTGTAGGAATATTTTGTGTATCTCAACTTGGTAAAGCTTTCTGTACTGTATGGGGAGTCAGTTTTGTAGAGTCATAAGCTGAATTTCTATTTAAGCCACCTAGCCACCTTTTACTTACCCCTTTACAGGAGAAAAATAAAATTTGTGTATTTCTATACTCATGACCCCTTTACCAGAATTTAAAAAAAAATTCAATACAATGTCATTGCAAAAACTTGCCTAGCTCAGAAGAGGTTCAGTTCATCTAATGCAATCACAAAACAGATAATGTCAGCTGTCTGCTGGAGCAGACAGCACACTCCAAAAGGTAAGTGCTAAAATATCTACAATGTTTGAAGATAACCAGACTGAGAACCTGTCTGCTCCTACATCAAATTCCCCAAGTGGGTTCCTAAGTCTCAAAAATTAAAATCTTTCACTGGCTCTCAAAGCCATTCTGTTCTGTTGACCATGTCCTTACATAGTGCATATTATCTTTGGTGCTACTCCTCCATTAGTTAACTAAAGGAGAGAGACAAAATAGGTGATCCATTAGATAGGTGTCACCATGTACTTCTAGCCTGGGAATTCTGGCATATTTTATAACTGGATTTTAATATAGACTTTATATTGCACATATGCACAAATATATATTTTTTTTAATAATGCAGGCTGATGCTTGCAAATGAGCTAGTGGGTTTGGGCTGTGCTTGGTCTTTGATGCATAGTTCTGATGGACTTTAAAGGAGATGAGCTTTCCCAGGGTGGATTTTCACTTCCATACTCTGACCTTTACAGGTTCTCAAACTTAACCTGTGGTGCTAACACCCTCTGAAAGCAAAGGCCAAAGTCATTGTCTTCTCTTGTCTAGTCTTGACTTGTTTCATATGAACATCTTAATCAATATTAATAATTTTTTATTAAGGCAAAAGTAGGATTTCATTTCTGTGTATATTATAGGGAATAGATGAGTTCATCATAAGTTACTAAATACAGGAACAGGCTTGTTCACTTGTGTGTCATAAATATAATATTCTTTGCTAGCTCAAAGTTTTCTCTTTTCTCCAGTCAAGCTCTCCATACTTGTAAAAGTTTCTGCCATTAATAATGACTATTATTTAGCAATGCAGAGCACATTAGGTTGATGAGATGATAACCTGGTACAGAATTTTTGAGTTAGGATTCTGTAATATTAACAAAAGATATTTCCTGAAAATACTTACTTCAGCAAAGAATGTTTCCTGAAAGATCCCCTTAGCACAGAATCTTTTTGTAAATTCTCAGTATTTCTTTGTTGATATATAAATATTTTTGCTAGCTCATTTTTTTAATCTATCATTTAAAAAAAGAGTATGCTCTCTATTTATTTCCCCCTTGCACCGATTGCTCCATATTTTTCTTTCTGAGAGAATGAATTTGCAATGTAGTTTGGTGAAGTCACGCTTTGTGTTCAGAAACAAAAATGCATTCTGCAGGAGAAACAGGACATTCCAAAGTGTCCTGTCCCTTAAGTGTTTGCAGAGATGCATTATTTTATTTGTCTCCACCTCAAATGCAGTTTTTCCTACCATCTAGATTAGATTCCTTAGCAGCCAATCTAAATGTCTAATTGAAGAGTAGCTTTCTGAAGAGTCTGTAACTGTCGCTTGGCTTCATCCTTCTCTGTTTGTTCCTAAGATTTCTTTCCTCTCTTGTTTTCCTTCTGAAACAACAATGCACTCTATTTTGGGGTTGCTAGTCATGATTCCAGGAATGGGAATCCAACTCTTGAGCACAACAGGCTTTACATAGTAACTCCTTGGCAGAAATTCAGAAATGCTTTGGCCAAAGGGAATTTAAAAAAGACCCAGAACAAGGGTAACTTGAAATGAAAGACATGCACAAAAAAAAAAAAAAAAGTGTGAAAAATTTCACAAAAACTCACATAAAAAATACCTCCAGCACATAAAAGACGGAAGAATTGAGATAAATTGTGATATCTGTTTTTCATGCTTAATGGAAAGCTTTTTGCTACTCTATCACCAAGTATCATGAAAACCAAGACACTTCTCTTCTAAATGTGTATGTGTATATGGGAACGTTCTAACCCCAAGCTTGCCAAACATGAAGTCCTTCTGTTTGCTCTCTTTTTAAAATTAACTCTTGATGGAGGATTGGTTCCATTCAGCAAGGGAAGGAATTTAAGTTTCCCCTAAGTCTGGGGAATTAGCATAAGAATGGTCCTGGAAATGATGAACTGTCTGTAACACTACTCTGCTCACAAAGAAATGGTTCACAGTTCCAGGGTACCTGTCTGGATGCTGCTTCTCTCCCTCTACCCCCAACCTATGCCGCCTGAAACACAAGGAGAGATGTCTTTGGGGTCAGAGCCGCAACAGGAGCTTTGAGATTTTGCACCTGAATGTGTCTCTTTATATGATTTCCCCCAAAGTTCCTTTCCCTCTTCATGGTTACTTCTGACTTCTCGTTTGCCCCACTAATCATGTCTTCCTCTTGAAATGACTCTCCCAGCTGGCAGGATGTGGACACCTAATACAGCCTTTCTCTCCTACCTCAGAAGGCTGCAAAAAGAAGGTGCTCTATTCAGTTCTGTCTTTAACAGTTCTTTTAGGATTTTAAAACCCATAAATTCCCATGTTATATTGCTCTACTTTTCTGCTTTTATCATTATCTTGCCTCCCTCCATCTTCAAATCAGTTAAGAGAAAGAAAAAGAGTGCACAGGTGACAACCAAATACACTTTTCCAAAGAAATGACACACCTAGTTACTGCCAAGGGGAACCACGTCTCTTTTTCAACATTTTTTTATCTATTGCTAAACATACCAAAGCATCTATCATTTTTTAAACACAGTCTTTTTCCAGCTATTTAATAAAGTGTACTGTGTATTTATGACTCCTTAACCAGAAAACCATATCCTAATGGATAGATTTCAAGTTCCTGACCCAAAAGCCTTAATTAACTGTAAACCAAACATTCTTATTCTTCTTCAGAGGAGTATTATGTTAGCAGATTTGGAAGTTAGTCCTGAAGGGACTTGTTTTTATAGTACCACAGATCCTGAGGGGGGGAAGTCATTTTCTATTCCAAGAAAACATCTACCACTAGTACCACTGAGAAGAAGAGCTCCAGTTGTTTGGTGTTTTTTTAAAGCCCTAATGACTAGTTTTTATTCCATAATCACAGAGAGCCCCTTTCACCTGATGATTTTTGTTCAGTCTTCAGCACACTTCCTTTCCTGCTTCATCATTCATCAACTATGAGGTCATTAATTTTAAAAGGGAGATTCTCAGTAACCCACAGAGAATTTCAATGTAAATCAAAACTTCTCCAGCTGATAAGTTAATTTGTCAGTAATGCAGTTCAGCAGCCCTTTTGTTTTGTGTGGAATTTTCCAGACAGTCCTTTAGGCTGACTCCAGAGAAATCAGAATCACCATTTACCATGGGCCATCAGTCTTGGTGGAGGTCCTCAAAGAAAATAGAGATGACATAATTTTCATTGTACTCCCAAGATCTCTATACCTACAACTATCTCTGTTGTACTGTCTGCTGGGATATGTTTGATCATACTGCCAGTGTATGGATGCATGCCAAAAACTTGTGTACGGCCATTAAGGAACACTTGTTCTCTGGCTGAAAGGGCCCCTTTGCACATGTCTGTCCTGGAAAAAAAAACTTTCACAAAAGCTTAATCTCCGAGATATGACAGCTAACAAACTCTTTACAATCCATGTGGGGGAAGGGAAAAGTGGGACAAGAAATCCAAGTACCTCAGATGTCCACTATATTTTCACATCAAAACAGCAATCAGAAAAAAGCTTTGGAGCCAGGAATGGAACCAGCTTTTTATCCAACCAGATGTAGAATAGCTATGCTGAGGAAACTCCACAAGACAATGCAGGATCATGTGCAGCCTGGTGGAGCTCAGCAAACTGAAACATGCTGAATTAGCATTAACTTCTCTGTCCAAAGAAATTCTACAGGCCAGATCATTGCCTCTGTTATGACCTGGGTTTGCTCTACACAAATTGTTAGGTCAAGGAAAGGGAGAGGAGCAAGCACGTACTCACTTAATCAGTGCTCTGACTGCACATAGGCTGTGCTGGTTTGAGCTCCAGTGTACTTGGTCAGAGAAATCAAGAATATAATGTTTTCCTCATTCCTCCTGCACTATGCAGAGCTTTGGTACAGAGAGGTGTTTCACCTGGCATGCATGCACCAGAAGTGTGATTTTTTTCAAAAATTAAGCTCTAATACCCAGTGCATGTGGACAGGTGAAATAAAGGCAAGTCACTCTTCTAAGCTGAGACATTGTGTTATGACAGTTGTCCAGTACAGTGTTCTCCAGTGTTGCTCTAACATCCCTAAAACCAACTCTTGTTCTATTTCACATTGCTATATATGCAGAAGGGACTAACAGGACTTGCCAGGAGGAAAAATGGATGGGGACAGGACTTTGGAAACCTTCTGCATGTTTGGGTTTTTCTTCTGAATTTCCAGCGAGAAGTAGAAGTAACTGCAGAATATGTTCCTGTGCAGCTATTCCTAGCAAAGTTTACTGGTAATGGCAATATCCTTGGTTGTTCTGCAAATGAGCATTGGTTCCTTTACTTCTGTGTTCTCTCTTTAGTTTTGATCATGGCATCTTCATAGCTGTCCTTTTTCATTCTCTTTTTCACCTTCAAAACAATTCAGTACCCTTTCCAGGTGACTTTTAAGGCCACCTCTTTGATTCGGATGAGCTATAAGTGACCTCTATCCTGACTGCCCTGTCCCTGCTTTCTCTTGGCCTGGACCTTTGGGATCACAGCCAAAGCAGCCAAGGATTAATTACAGAGCTGTGCAAGAAATAAGACCCTTCGTACTGGGATTATTGATGAAAACCCAAAATATTTGACTGATTATAGTGCCAGGGCCTGATCCTGTCAGCAAGTCACATGCAGACCTCCCGTTATCTCTGTGCATGTTCTACAGGCAGGCAGCTGGGGACAGCCAGCCCCTCTCAGAAACATGGAACAGATCTGCACAGGACAATGAATGATGCACACTGACATGTGATTTTCCACATGTAATGCAAACTCAGCCTTACTGCTGAAGCATTGCAGTAGTTGAAGGAACGCGTTTCCCAGACGCTTTCCCAGACTTTTATGATTCAGGGTAGTTAACTGGAAATGCAAAAGCCAGCCGAGTCGCTGGGTGGCTGCTCATATGGAATTGTGGTGCATCAGTAAAGGAGAGAGAAGTCATCTTGTAGCACACTGTGTGCTATCAAAGGCATGCTGGGCAGTAACACTAATTGCATTATGCTGTGTTCAAACAAAAATGTTTGTTTGAAAGCAGTTCTGTCAAGCTTTATGTGCACAGAGCTTGTGTATGTGACTGCTGCAGTAAAGTGAAAATGTCTCTCAACAACAAAAAAAAAGAGCAAGAATAAAAAGAAATATGTCATTAGTACCCCACGGGAAATTTTCCCTCCAGTTGGTAACCAGTAATATCCTCCACTCAATTCCCCTGTGAGACATTTTCAAAGAGGTGGTTTCTTGATCATAAAACAAATCATGATACCAAAAAAAACCCCAACCAGAACAAGACACTCTATTGCACATGCTGCATCTCAAGGGAAAGGATGAGACAATAAACAGCATGTAACAGATGTTATTCACGTTGCTTCATGCACTGTTGGAAGGCTCAGATACTGTAGTTCTGAGCATGATGAAAGAGCCCATAGACACAGACTAGGGTCACTAACATATTTTATTTAGGAAGAAATAAGAAAAATAATTGATTATGTATACATTCATAGACAAGGTCTTAACAAACGTAATAATCTTGAATCTTTCCACTCCACTGCAGTGCTTACAATGAGATCTTTCAAAAATACAGAAATTAGTAAAGATTTCAGAGTACTTAAAGTTTCTGAACTAAGAAATCTATATGCTAAATGTAGCATCTTATAAGGACTATCTGGATCTGTGCTAGCTTTGAATCATGGGGTTTCAAGGGAATTTTTTATTATAGTTTTGGCTCCAGTTACTAACACCATGTGGGTTTTTGCTTTAAGTTCTGGGTTTGAATGGACCAAGTACTTCAAAGCAAGACTCTAAATCAGGAAAATGCAGTGAGTTTCATATGCTTTCCACTCAAAACCATACCTTGGCCCAGATTCCTGTACAACGGAGCCCAGCCTCACTTGAAACTCAGCCCACATTTGTTGAAAGCGTTTACAAATCCCATCAAAACTGGCCAAAGTTTCAAGTTTGTAATAAAATCCAAATTCAAAAGTCCTTCTTGGCTACAAATTACTCTCTGTTCTAGTAATTCTTGCTTGTTTCCATTAAAAGGAAAAAAATTGGTCTTATTCATGCTGATTTCTTCCTGTTGCACTGACAAACCTGGAATAATTCCATTAACTCATCAAGGCTGGGCTGTTTTAGATTTGCACTAGGATAGGTGTGAGCAGGTTGAGCAGAAGTCTGATTAAGACAAAAGTGGGAAGTTGGGTATACTCCAAGGCCACAATTCCTAAAAGCAACACATACTTTTCTGTTGAAGTTAACAACATGCAACTGCAGCCTGTAGGCTTTCTTGGGTATAAGCAAATATTTCTGGCTATGCCAGAAATGCATGGCACTTGACGAGTCTCGGCATGGTGCCACGCCAAAAGGCAATATCCATCTTTCTGAACCCAGGCTGTGGAAGCTCCCCATGCTGCCTGCTTCCCCCAGTCCCTCCTGCCCTGTCTGCCAACACCAACCTCTGTACGATGACATGGGGACCAGCTTGAGGACTGTCCTTTGTTTCCACCTGTGCCCACACCTTGCAACCAAGCAAGACTTGAAGCAATAACATTCACTAAGAGGATGCAGCCAGGGACACCAGCAAGGGTGGGAGCACTGGAATCTGGATTTAGAGTCATTTAAACCACTTTGAAACCATTCTTGGGCTGGCAGAAATAGGATTGTGTAAGTCCTATGCCTCTGCATTTACCAGGCTCTACTATCTCACTGTACATCATGGATTTGCAGGGCGATATTGTCATCTATTAATGTTATTATCTGTCATGCAACACTAAGAATAATATCATTGACATACCTGATCCACCACTGGATCTTATTGTCTGAGAAAAGCCCATGACAAACAAAAAAAAACCCCTGCAGCTATTGCTGTCCAGCTCCCAGACCATAGCAGGGGGATATCCCATGGTCACATTGCAGTAAGAACAAGACAGGCTTCATAGCAAAATCCACACTGCAATGTTAGGGCTGCCACCTGACTTGAGAGTGGAAGTGTTGCAAGGATCGTCCCCCTTGCAGGGATGTAACAGGGAAGGTAAAATGCAGTGGCAGACAGATTTTTGCTCTGGATGCTTAGGCCAGTTACCCTTTTTGCACTTCCTCTGTCAGGAATCCTCAGCAGAACTCACCCTGCCCCCGTGGCATTACTGCAAGCAGAGGCCAGGCTTGCAGCGTTCTGCCTCGCAAAACCAGTCCTTTGGCTCTGATTCTCATTCTTTCCTGTTTTCCGGGGAGAAGAGGCAGCTAACTGAGATACAGACTGGGGAATCAGAAATCTACATTTTTGAATGAGCCTCTTACAAAAGGCAGGTTTGCTCCTTTGCAACCTTTCCCACCTCACCCCAGCAAGCAATGTGTTGTTAAAAAGCCTTCAGCCCCAAGCAGTGCATTCTGACCGTGACAGAAATACGTCCTAGCCCTGGAAGAACTCCTCACAGGCTCCTGCAGTTTGCTCCCACATTTCCCCATCATCCAGCTTGGAGCAGCTCCACCCCGCCTGCGGCTACTCTCAGCCCTCCCTTCCCAGAGCCTCTTCCCCTGGGGAAAGGCGGAGGGCTGGGAAGCGGCTACCTGAGGCCCTGAGCCGTGAAAAGATGTGATGGGGCGCAGGGAAAACAAAGTAAGCGCCATGAGCAGGCCGTCCCCCGCTTGCCCCCCTTCGCCAGGCGGGCCCACCAGAAGCGGCCGGAGCGGGAGCCGCAGCCGGGCCACAGGGCTGTTTGATTGCCTAAGCCTGCTGGCCAGACAATAGGACCAGAAAGAATGGCTGCTTCCTTCCTTCCTGTCGAGTGTTCTGCCTGAGTGAGCAAATTCAATAGCACTTCGCTTCGCAGCAACACCAGGCTCTCTCGCACAGGCGAAAATCAACAAAGAGCCATTCTCGGGCATTTCCAACTGCACCTAAGCCAAGGCACTGAGCTGTGGAGCCATCCGGCCTGGGGAGGGGAGCCACGCAGACACTGCTCACTGCTCTTGGGTGTGCGGCCAGGCACAGTAAACATCCAGGTTATTCTTTATGGTGAAGGACTATTTTTTTTTCTTGCCTTTTTTTTTTTGTTTGTTTGTTTGTTTTTGTTTTTTTTTTTTTTCTTTTTTTCTTTTTTAACCCCTCTAATGTCAGGCTCCAGGCAGTTTGGTTCACCATCCTACCCCCAACCCTGCCACTTACTCCATTTGTTGGCTTGAGGCTTTTTTGTTTTGGTTTGGGTTTAGTTTTGGGGTTTTTCTTTATTTTTTTTTTTTTTATACTTTCCTGATGAATTCGCTGCTGCTTTAAACCCCTCCAAGACAGGCTGGTTGAAGGGTGCTAGGAGGTATTCAGGCATAACTAAACTAGGTGAAGGTGACACAAGAGTCGCCGTGTAGAAAACCTGAGCCTGCTGCTTTCTGTAGACTCAAGTGGTCGCACATTTTAATCACAGACTGGCTGAAAATAAAATAAGTGTCAGTGAATGAAAATATTTGACAAAAGCGTGCAAGCAGATGACCAAGACTATGCTCAGGTGGGTACAAACTGAAACATCAGTCCCCAAAAATTTCATAAATAAGAAAGATAGTAATTATCTATTGCAGTTTTTATTAGTATAGGCCTCTTTTCTATCTTCCAGATCCCATTCTTTTGTTCAATACTGTGCCAAAATAAGAAGGAACATTATGTTGCTAAAAAGACAAGGACCCAGGATGTGCACACCCGAAGCTGACAGTCAGAAGTCATGGTTTTTGTAAGCACTGATTTTTTAGATCTCTGGGGCTTCTGAAGTGGGTTCAGTTTGTGAAGCTTTTCCCATACAGAAATAAAAAGAGCAGTCTGTACATCACTTTGCAGCACTCCAATCAGCACTGAGGAATTCCTGTGCATCTGCAGTAAGGCATCTCCCCTTGCACTTGCATGGCATAGGACAGGATATCGAGGGACGTATTCTTGTGAACATCTGGGTTTGTTGATTCAGTGTGTGTGGGAAGAGGAAGGGGGAAGCACAGAAAGAATCTCAAAAAAAGAAAAGTTTACATGGAATTTTTGAGTGATCTGTCTTTCTCTCTGTTAAAAAGCTAGTGTTTTGCTTTTGAAACAAGCAGAGTAAGATTTTGCACTTGCCTGCTGCATCTGTTTTCTCAAGCAAAGACCTGTTTGTTTTTCCCATTGTGTGTGAACCATATTTGAAACAGACCACTGAGCCAAGTTACATCAAGTCTGTTTCTTTTCTACTTCTGAACTATGACAGATTATCCTAACCCATCTGCAGGCATGATTAAAAATATGAAAATAAATTTTACTTTTCTTTTGAACTGCCTTTGATATAGTATTTGCTGTCAGATAATCTATAGAGTTTTAACATCTGGTAATGCAAAATGGTATGTTATTGCAGCTGAAGAAAGAACTATTCAGAAATTTTTATAGCAATTTTTTTTGTGGCATCCAAAATTGCAGTTGTGGCTTCAGTTTACAATAAACTTGTGGTGGTACAATTATGACTAAATTATTCATTTTTATGCATCAGAACATAATCTATAACACAAAGGAAAGAAAAACCAAACCCAGCACAGAGGATTTTTATTAAGATAAAGATCCTGCTTACATGATTGGGATAAGTGATGTTCAGATATGTCATCACCCAATCTTAGGAAACTAGCTCAGACAACTTTCTATTAAGAAATAACTTATAAGTGACAAATCAATATCTATTTCGGTCATTGCACAGTGAAGTCTAGATTACTGTAGTTGAAAGATTTTTCTCTTTCTCCAAGAGCATTCAGAAGAAGCCTGCAGAGAAAAAACCAGCAATCAAAGTAGGACAGCTGTGTAGACTTTCATCTTCTAGAACTTGAAAGCAATGGGAACTCATACCACTTACAGACACAGCTGATCTAGTTGTAGGCATTAATATTAATGGTCTCTTTCCCCACAACAAAATAGTCACTGGCTCAGTGCAAGATCCACTCCTGGTTTGGTTTGCTTGGGTTTCTTTTGGTTGTTTTAAACACTGAAAAAGCTCATGACTCTGTGCAGTAGGTTTATGCCTAAAAAAAGTAGTAACCTAAGGGGATGAGGTATGCAATGTATATTTTTTAACCTAATTCTTGCAAAGTTTCCCTTAGAAAGCAGTCTTACTATTGCTTGTCCTGTAGAAAAGAATTTGCAACTAAGGACAAAGAAACTGATTAAGATCAAAGACCACGACCACCAGACTGTATTCTGATTGCCCCAAATCTGGTATTTCTATGAATTTCATTTATGCTGCCCCTTACTCAATACCCTCTGGGAGCAATATGCAGGTAGATACCTTCCCCACTCCCTTCAATGGGAAATGTCCATATTACCATAAGATTTCAGAGCCAAGTCTGAAGATTCCACATATTCAGGTATGCCACATTAATTCTGAGGTCAAAGCCAAACAAGCTATCAGATTCTAGCATCTGTGAAGGTTGTTGCTGGCCATGGAGTCCTCATTATAACACAACCTCTTTTCTTGTAATAACTTCAGTTCTCTTAAAATAGTCTGGGTTTTTCTGGGTTTTTTTTGTTTTTTTTTTGTTTTTTTTTTTTTTTTTTTTTTTTAATTTCCGTTGTAGTCAAGCTGGAGAGGTCAGATGAATCAGACACTTGTTAAACCAACAGAACTGGAATAATTTTTGACAGCTATATAATCTCCCACTTTCATTTTAGGAAGCTGCTTATACCTCTAGCCAATAAGGCTTCCCACAGGCTCCTAGGGAAAATTGAGAAGATAACTACTTAGTGTATTTTAGAACATATATAAAATACTCTGTTATGCATTCCTCACAGTCATTTTGATACGTTTATGTTCAGATTGTGAGTCTACCTGTGAGGCAGACTGATCCTTTTTCAGGTGAGCAGCTGAGGCCCTGTGTTCACTGCCATGGGGAAGTATGGCAGCAGCAAGCACAAGCATGGCAGTGTTAGTGGCAGCAACCAGCTCAGGCACTCAGGCACTCATGGAAGTATGGACAAAACAGCCTGGGATGCTCAAATCTGCCTGGGACTATCAGCATTTAGCCCACATTGAAGCCATGACATTGGAGTGATTCCCATCTGCAATTCCCAATTTATAGTAAGTGGTTTGCTGAACTATATAAAACAAAGTTGTCACAATAGTGCTTTTGATTGAAATTTTTATAGGGGGCCACAGTGGCCTTTGAAAACAAGGGGTGGTTGACAGTGGTCTAGTGGTGCTGCTAAAAAGTTCAGGAATGCTGAACTTTAAGGTTAGGTTGTCTGACTGCAGTGCAAATATATGCTAAGTGACTTGCCCAAGGTCATTTGTATTATGATATCTATAGTAGAGCAGGCACTGAACACTGATTTTCCATAGCTGTGGTTAGTGCTCTAATCTCTGCTATGAAAAGAAAAAAATACTTTCTAATCTGACTAAGTATGTTCAATTGTATCTTAGGCAAACTTTAACTGGCTATACAATATACATAAGTAGGCTAATAAGCATATCAGGAATCTCCATCTTTACTTCTTCCCTATGTGAACACTTGAATTGAAACAGCAGTTTTTAATTTTAATTTTAATTTTAATTTATACCTTCTAATATTTTTGATGCAGACTCCAACACAGGAATTGAAATGGGACATACTTGTTCCCAAGTGAGAGGAATCACAAACAGGTTTGGACAGAAACAATGAATGAGTTGACTTGAAATCACTTTTATTTCTCCCTGCTGGAGAAGGTTGCAGTGGTTAACTAAAGGGACAGTTTAAATTAATCTATTTAAACTACTTTAAATGGTGGATGGAGGTGTGTTATGTATATTCAGAATAAACAGTTTACAGCAGTTTAACTGGGTCGTCCTTGAAAAACTGTGCATGTCTTTGTTCTATATACAAAGTCTGCCTTTATTGGGGTGGACATTTCTTTATAACCCAAATTTCAGAACTCGAAGGGAGCTTTTCTTCTCCAGGTTTATTTGCTGCTGTACCCCATGCAATTGTCATGGTCCTGCTTTCCAGAGACTAATAAATCATGGGGCAGACTGTCCTTCTCAAAGAGTTTAATGGCTGGTCCATATTGCTGATATGCTAATTAAAATTACAAATTGAAAAATTACTTGTTATTACTGTAAACAGTGTTCAGTGTCTTTTCTAAGCAAACTGACTGTACTGAGTCCAAATTATTGTTATATGAGAAACTAAAAATGCATGTAAATACATATTCAAATTTTTTGAATGGAGGAAAACCCTTTCTCTAGATGTTTGTATTTTTATTGGGTCTTATTGAAAGAGAATTTGAGCATTTGGAACAAGTAATAATTTTGGAAATTACCACTAAAGAAAAAAAAATGTAATAAGAGCAGAAACAGCAGTGGTGTGGGGAATTTCACACAGGGTACATAAGAGTGTAAAGGAGCAGCCTTTTTCTTACCCCAGAACTGTTGTGCAGACACCTGTGGAAGCCTACGCAGGGGGAACAGATGCTATAGAGACTGTAATAGTTCTGCAAAAGTATGTCACAAGCTCAGAGAGACAGGGAGACATAAGCAGGTAGGCTCCCTTTCATTTTCTATGCAGAAAATGAATCATGAGCGCAGATCTGAAGATCTAATATGTCTGTGCTTAATTGTATTGCAAGCAACTTACACCTGCAAAAGAAAAATGCCCCCTTTGCAAATCCACCTCTTGGGTGTGGAGTTGGGGTGAGAACTACTGTCATGCAATAATTCATGAAATGGAAAATGACTGCCTACACGCTTTGTTGCATCAGGCTCTTTGCATAGTTGTCTGGTTTACAGTGTGACAAAGTGCAACAAGCTGAGGTACCCAGCAGCATGAAGTGAAAGTGCTTCGCATTAAAAACTGTGAACAACCAAACCATTTTTAAATATAGGCAGAATCTATAATAAGCAGCAAAACGCCCATGCCTCTCATGGCTAATGAGAATTCCCATCTGTAATGGTCTGCCACATCCCCGGTTAATTAGAAACTAAATTACTAACGTCGCTAATTATTCATAATGACATTCTTTTACGTCTGTTAAATTAGTTATAAAAATGATTAGCATAAGAAATGCTAGGCTTTGAAATACTAGTCAATAAGTCAAAAAGCCTCTGTTTGCCTATTTAATCTAATGAAAGGTATTTTATCTCACACGGCATCTAAGCACAGAGGCAAAATTAACCCTGTGAAAGTAAGGGTTTTATCAAACAAAGCAGAGCAGGGTTGCACTACTATAATTTACATGTACAGACTGTTTCCACTAATAAATGTATTTCAGAATACTATACATACTTTGAATAGGTTGCATAATTTTCAAGGGTATATGTAAAAAAAAGAAAAAAAAAGCTTTGAGAAAATGTATGTCATGATTTAATATATTAATAAAAAGATGACCCAACTGTCTCCCAGGCTTTCCAGATACTTGACTAACCTATTTGTTTTAAAGGTGTATATGAACAGGCAAGTTTTCACAGTGTGTCATTTTCCATACAATCAGGAGGGCTTTGTGCGAAATTGTATAAGAAAGCATTCAGGGTTAAAATTCAGCCTGACTCTCCCCCAAACAACCCTTCCTGCACCTTCACCCCCACTCCCACTTAAACCCTTTTGGAGGTTCCTGCCCTCCCCTCCCTGTTCTCCTCTTAGAAGCAAACTCAGCACCATTAGCACACAAATGCAAAATAACTAGCCTAGGCCTCTTCCCAGGAATACAAATTAGGGGCAGGTAGTTGAAGAGCTTAGAAAGCTGAAATAGCGAAGTTCACAATGAAAAGGATGAATAGATGAGAGACTGAAAGTGGGGTAAAGTGTTCAGCTTTTGTCATTTAAAGTGACGTCTTTAACTCTTTGCCTTCATAAGGCTGCTCTTCACAAAAATAATAATGAATTGCAATTAAGACCTGAAGGACAAAAGGGAATTATGTGGGAGGAAAAAAAAAAAAGGAAAAGAAAAAAAGCAAAAAATATGATGACAAGAAGATTATTTTTCCCTCTTATGCAGCATATGAATATCTGTCAGGAAAGCAGAGAGGATAGTTTTAGAACTGTCATTGTTTAATCTGACAATGGTGCCACTGTAGATAGTGAAACCCATGATGTCATCAAAGCAGCTGGAGAAAAGTTTGAGATGGCTCATCAGATCTTCTAAATTTATATCCACACATGAAGCCCTGTAGCTACTTCATGTTCTGTTCTGCTTTTGGGAACATAGTACTGCTTCTTACTGAAATAGGAGATATTTTAGTTGTAAAGTGTTGCTATGTTTAAAGTTATTTGTCCTTCAGTTATGCAAAGCCTTTAATTCAGCTGCACCTCTGGACTTGACTGCCACCTGTTTGTCCCCTGCTAGAAAAAGATTCTGTTTTATGGCATAGACCTATGACTAAAGCCATGGTGAGAGTTACAGCTTTAAAAAAACTCTTTAAAATGTGTTATTTGTGAATACAGTATCCTGCTGCCAGTGTAAAATGGAATGGCTCTCTGATCACACTGAGGACAAGCAGTTCTTTAAACCAGTCTTCTGATCTGTCAGAATGTGGGGAATGGATAGGGACCCAAGGTAGGTGCAGAAGCTTCAGTTCCTTTTTTCTCTTACCTTTAAGCTATTAGAGCATCTCAGAAAACCTGGGAAAGGTGTCTGGAAGAGTTCCATAAACCCCTCTCCCATTTATTACTGCTACAGTATTTCCAAACCAAGTGTGGTCATCGGTCCCTCGTATCCACCCACAAAAGCCAAACCCAGAAATAAGCCATCACTGTGGCAGCTTGTAGCAGGCCATGTAGGATGAATTCCCAGACTAGGGACCGCAATATTTAGCAGGAGGCTGCACCAGAACTTAAACAGCAAAGTAACCAGTAGAATCTCAAAAAGACAGCTTCTGAAGATGGAAAAGGAAAAACTGAACTGGCAAAATAAAAGTAAATTATAAACCCTCAAATATTTATGATAACAAGTTAAGTGAATAGTTTTAGACAGCACTGCTCTACATGGCCAGTGAGGATTATAGATCCATCTTCTCTTTTTACCTGGGATGTTCTTTCAAGTTACTAATTACATTGTTTTTTCAGACCTTGTAATGGCCATTTTACATTGTTACATTACTGAATTTAATAGCAATATACTTTGGGAAAATTTTGCCAACAGACCCATTCATGCAACACTTAAAACTTCAACATATGGAATCTTATCCAAAGTTTACCAGAACCTTTAATTTTATGAAAGAAAATGGAACTTTTTGCAGGTTCTTCTGTAATTCCTATACCAATAGCCAGTATTTCTGGATCAAATTTTTGAAATACCAAAATTCTTATTAAAATAAGAAGAAACATTAAAATAAGAGAATAATTAACAAATTAAAGGTGAGTGCCCACTACTAAATTATCTTTTCAAAAAGGGTTTACGTCAATTCCAGCTATTGCACTTGCATGACAATTTATGGGTGTGGGAGGAAAGAAAATCTCATTTTATTTGCATTGTTTTACCTGTTTTCTTTGTTGAGGATATTTCAGCTCTGTAATGATTACTTGACATTCCATATTCATTGTTTACTGTGACATTAAAAAAAAAATCAGCTATTTAGCAGCTTTAGGGTATGTCTCCAGGGACAGGTACAGGCAGATGCAAGCTTGTCTGTCTGCTCTTCAAATGGCCAGACATGAGCCAGCTCTGATCCAAAGTCATATAGACATTCACATGGCACTTGTGTTTTGAAGTAACCAGCAGGGTTGAGCAACCTGAGTGCAATTACTTGATTTTGGACAGGATCTGGCTCTGTCTGACCAGGTCAGGGCACAGCCAGAGGACCTTGGGCTTGTGCTTGTCCAAGTAGTCAGGCTTCAGAAACCTTCAGAACAAAGTGATGGACAGCAGTGGCAGCTGAACACAGCCTTTTCAATGTCTTTGTAATGTAGAAGGAAAAAAATTTTAGGACCAATTTTCTTTATGGTAACATGAATTTGGATGCTTTTCAACAATCTCACCACAGTAAAAAATGAGTTATAGCTTTGTGTTTAATTACATCTTAGAGATCATACGTCTATTGTGAGATGTTGTGATTAACTAGTTCTTAAAAAGACCCTACCGACAAGAAGTTTTTGTGGCTTTCTTCATTTTACAATTCCTTTGACTTCTTAAGCATATTTTAATGATTTGTCTCTCTCTTATATTAAAAAAAATCAAATTAATGTGCTTAAATTCTGTTGTAGTTGATGGAAATATTAAGAATTATTCAGAACTACTCATTTTCCTTAGCATGCTTAAGTAAATATTTCCAACACTGTGGTTTATTCCGGCTTGAAATTCCCCAGTGAAGTCAATAGGAACTGAACACATGTATCAGAAGTCAAATTTTGCCTCTTTATGATTTCTAGAGCATTTTTAAAAGTCTCTGAAGGAACAACTATATAAAATACTTTCTGAGGTAAGCCCCATAAGGAGAACAAAAGCAGGTATTATTTAACAGCCTCACCAAAATGCAGAGTATCTGGAATAAATCAGGAAGAGTTTGGAATGGATTTATTGGAAGGGTGATGCTTCTGTTTAGCTTTCCATTTTTTACGGGAAGAATTTAGAAATGTCATTTGGCAGATGTCTATAATGTTTTTGGAACTGGAAGGAAATTTGGCTTTTCCATTTGGTGTGGGTGGATGTTCCTCTAGGCCACATTTAACATGTAAAATGAGAGAGGTGGGTTTGAAACCCTTCCTAAACTGAGACCTGTAGCTGCATGTTTTGCAGACTTACCTTAGAAAATCCTCTGCCAGCAACCTGCATACCTGATCCATATATTAGCCCCAGGGAGATGGCCCTAAGCATCAGTTTCACCCTTTTTGCAGGATAAAGATTCGAGCCAAAAAAATCAAAGTATCAGGATTCAGGGCAACAAAAAATCAATAGACCAGGTAAACTGGTTTATCCTCCTTGCTGCTGTGCAAAGGAGTTATAAACATGACCTAACCAGCCAGATTCCACCAGTGCATCTAACCTTATCTGTATTTCATGCCACTAAGTACATTTTGGGTTTATGCTTGACATTATATATAATGGGTGTCCTCTCGATCCCTCCCGGAGCAGGATGTAATTCTAATCTTTCTGGATTTAGGAGGGGTGGGAGGGAAGGCTACTGCTGATAGTAATAATCCTGATTATAATAACTGACACAGAAACAGTGAAAGCCCTTATACATTGCAAGACACTTCAGGAAGCTTCAGAGAGTACCACACTCTTACTGCTAGATGAAAAAACTGAAAAGATACAAACCTGAAGAAGATACAGAGGGATTTGAACATTTTACCAAACACTGATAGAAAAATCTAAATTTATTATGCCCCAATACTGAGGTATGTTTCCCTCCTCATGAGAAGAAACTCTCAAGGTATAACTCAGCTCCTATTCATACATTTGCCTTACAACAAAACAATGACATTGCCATGATTTTTGTACCCTGCATCTTTCTTGATAATTGTTGCAGGAATTTGAGCTGCGAAGACAAGGGAAGCCATCTGGTAATATTTCTTTTCCATGACTTAACAAAAACATTAGCAACCTAATAAATGTCTACAGAAAACAGTGAAGGGGCACTGGAAACATATGCACACAGTTAGATAAATTAGCTTTGTGCTGCACCTGAGGGTTCATACTACAGGTAAAATGCTGCAATACAATCAAGGAATTATTTATCAAAGTAGAGATCAGTCAGTGTAACTTCAATCCTTATAAAGGTACTGAAGTACATCTATAAAAATCAGTTTGCAAGTCTTTGGGGTGAAATAAATCTTACCTTCTTGTGTCAGCTAAAAGCTAGATTTAGAGTACAACAGTGGAACTCCTTGCTCAATGATATTGCAGGCAAACATGTTAGAATGGCTTGAGACAGTAGGCTTCAGAAACTAACAGAAAGGTCATTAAAACACTAGATTGGATGCAGGAAGTTTCTTGGTTGAAGAAGTACTTTATTATTCCTTAAACACTGATGTATCAGTGGTTATATCTTTTTCTGGATGTTCCAGAGCTGACCTCCTGGGTCAGCTCTGGAACATCCTGAAAATTTTTGGTGGCATCACCCAGCCAACTTGCTAACTTTGCAGAACCATCCATAAAGTTGGTGTTCACATCTGTGTTGGGCTTCCTGCAGGATACCAGATGCAGTGTCTTGTTGAGTTAAATGCTTGAAAAGCTGAATTTTAGTGAAAAATCTTCCCTAAGGTGACTGCAGGAAATTACTTTATCAACATATTTAGCAGAAGAATTTTCATCTTTGCCCAGTGTCAGCTATATCCATTCACATTGGAAAAAAAAATTCTTAGATCTAGCACCACTCTATGAGTTTTCCTTTTTTGGTTTGTTTTTTTTTTTTTTTTTTTCATTACTTCTACACATTTTCTAGGAGAATCCAGATGGAGATTCTGGCAGCCACCTAAGCCTTGATAGGCTGTAGAGGACAGCAGCTGACACACTGACAGTGATTATAATTCCCTTACACCTGCTTCAGGAAAACCCAAGATAGTTCTGACTTGTTATGGATTTCTGTTTCTCAAAAATGTATTAAGAACACAGGGACTTTCTATGGCCTTAGAAGAGTTGTCCATACAGCCCAGGATGTATTTTCTGATGGGGACAAGAGAGATGCTCTTTAGAGATCATGTGCAGACGTGGCCACTGTCTGCAGTCCACTCCCTTCCTATCCCTCAAATCCACCACTGTTGTACTGGGATAGCAGACAGTGCACCCAAGCTCCCCATTCATTTTACCTTGAATATAGAAATTCTATAGAAATTCTATAGAAATTTTACTTTGTGTTCAAGGATCTATGGTTCATAAAGCACAGTTGACAGATACACTCAAAGTGCACATCTTACTTTTAACACCAAATGTACAGAAGTGAAGGAGGTTAAGGCTGCCCAGAAGCAGATTGCACTTGGGCTGTGGAAGGTGGTTATCATTACAGGTGTTGATGAGACTGTGTCTAACTGTGAAGGCTGTTTGTCCCTGAAGATTGCCTTACACATCTTCTCAACCAGCTCCTGATTATGGATGCATCTCAGCCTGGCTGCCACTTCTCAAAAGTCTCTTATGAAATATCTAAATTAACCTTACTGTATTTTCTGCTCTTTCTAGTGTTTATCTAGCAAGGAAATACAAAATATTAGTTTATTACAGCCCTTACAAATGTATAACTCCTGAAAAATCTGTTATAGTTCCTGTAAATTGGTGGGAGTTAAATCCAGGTTTTAACCTTGGTCAAGATTCCATTCTGTGCAGGGCAAACAGGAATCTGAAAGCAAAGATGGCTCTTTCACAATCACACTAAAAAGTAAGAAAAAAAAAAAGTAATTACCAAAAATATTTACGGGCCTGTGGTAAGACTGCTTGCTTACCAGAAGGATGTTTACTTGTCACATCATTTAGGATGCACAGTGATGTATGCTCCCACTATTTCTTCCTCTCTGCAACCTGGAGGGGGAATCTCTTGAAATGCTCTGCCTGTCCTTTCTGCTTCTAGACTAAAAATCAAACAGATCCTGCTTAGGCAATGAAGGTGAGTACCTGTAAAAACTCCTTGCAGCTGGTCAGGGGAGAAAAAATATTTAGATTTATAAAAGCAAGGTCTCTTGCATTTTGAGACGCAGATGTGAAATGCAAGGTGGTTAGTAACATCTTTGAAGGTGTTAACCAGAAGCTCAGGTCTCATCTTCTCTAGAGAAAATTGGCTGGGCAATGGTACTTAGTTGCTCATGTTTTTTAAACAAACATTTTCTACTTATCAAATGTTAAAATCACAGTGCTAAGACCATGACTGTAGCTTTTGACATGTATTGCTAGAGATGGTAAACATTTTCTTGGTAGCACGAATGACCAAACCACATGCACTGAAATTCCAGCAGCTGTAACCACATGAACATTTTATCTTGTGCTAATGATCATGTGTGAGCAAGCAGTAAAAAACATACACTGTTTTTTTCCTTACAAATGTGGACACAAAGACAACAGCTTTCTTCACCTAAGATAAATTAATTTGAGTTGACAGAATTAAATCATGGGCTACTTCTTTCTTTTGACCTCTTAAGAAAGTGAAGAAAATGAAAACTTCAGAGGCATCACAAATATGAAGGAAGAACTAATTTCCCTCCATCAAAGAAGTCCACAAATTTTTTGAAATCTTTTTAAAGCTGTGGAAATATGGTGGCAATCTAAGCAGGGAAGGTCAGTAGCTTCTCTGAAACAGCAAAAACCTGGTGGTGAACAGCAACAAAGGCCATCAATTACCTAAAAGCCCTATATTCTGTGGAAGCCAGGCTCTCAGTCAAGTCTTAGGAGCTACTTCTTGTCCTTTAGCTTTGGGTATGAGCTACAAACTCTTCTGGTTTTTAAACTGTGTTATATCCTTGTATATAATTTATTTTATAAATGATAGAAAATAATTTATTTCATATAATTTATATTCTTGCTTTTAACTGCACTCTAGATTAGGCTTGTTTGCAAAATTATAAATGAAGTATAAAGGAACTTGGATATTGATTGTCATTTCTTCATCTAATCTCTAATGTAATTCAAATGTTTTACATAAAAAATTGGGAAGTTTGTGTATAGGCCAATGGCTTTACATAGGTCTCAGGTTCTCATTCTTCTGCAATGTAGTCCATGGTGGGTGAAGTAGTTCACCACTGTTACACTGAATAATAGCTTTCATAACTCCACATAAAACTCCAGGTTTCACTCAAGAGCTGTAGGTAGCTTTCTAGCACAATTAACTCATTGGCTCTTACCAATCAGAGCTGACATTGCCCGAAATTACAGATCATTTCTGATTGTGAATCTCTCAGAAATGGCAGAATTATCCCCAAATAGCCCAGCCCAACAAACAGACGAAGACACATCACACCAAAATGAAAGTTTCCATATCAGCAGGGCAGTGGCAGTGGTTGTGCAGTTGTACAGTCAGAGCCCGCAGAGTCGCTGCCTCTCACGGATCACAGCTATGTGAGCCTGCCCACCAACCTCCTTCCAAGGGCCCAGGTTTTTCTGCCTCCTTATTTTTCATTTTGCATTTGTCAACATCCCACTATCCCTATCTAGGAGGTAGAGGAGCTCCCTTTTGTCTGATGTAAGCTGAACGCCTGGGGGCACTGAAGGGGTTAAGTGGAGGAAATTCTTGTCAACTTCAATAGAGAATAAGGCATTTTAAAGGATTTTCTGTAAGAAGAACCCAGTATGTCTGACATCAGAGCTGCAGCACATTACAGTGAAGGAGTAAAATTTCTACTTAAAGGGTTTTTTATACTTTCAGAGTGGAAAATATTCATATTGTGGTTTCACACTAAAAATAAATTCTTCCATTGACAGCCAGCAACAGGTAGCTGAGGTTAGATCAAACCACTAGCTTACTAATGACTATGAATTGCAGTATCTATAGAAATGACCAGAATTCAAGGCAGTCTCAAAAATAACCCAGATGAATCATTCTTGAAAAATATTATTCACTCCATAATAAATAGACCCAGCATAAATGCCCACCACACAAAGCATGCTTTAAGTAATTTTTAAAAACTTAAAAAACTGTTGCATGTAAATTAAAACGATCGGTTTTCTACCTTTTGCAGTTCTACTTTTTTCACAACAAGTCTGGGAACACTGAAGTGATCCCAGGATCCTAAAGTTAGGTGATTGAATTGAAAGCATTCCTTTTGTACAAACAACTTGAATGTAATAAAAAAAATAGCTCTTAAAGTATTATAAATAAGGAATCTGAACTGTCTTGAGTTATAGTGAAAACTATTGTTCAACAATGATGCAAAAAGAAACAAAAGCTGATAAAATCTTAAGATTATTATTTTACTGTGCACCACGGGGTTTTTTTTTGGTAGTAAGTTATTGGCCAACACTCTGCTCGTGGAAATCAGCAGGACATTGCTGTCAGTAGTGGTGCCAGGTTGATTTACCCAATGCTGTCACATAGTTTTAGACAGGGTTATGTTTTTATATTTCATAACCAATGCTTTCTCATTAAGGCAAATGTGTGATCTATGATCGCAAGACTGGCAAACCCTGAGAGGCCTGAAGAAGACAAGGACTGTTAGCAAAGAAAGACTAAAACAAACAGTGGATAAAAATCACTACAACCACAGCAACTTACCAATCTTGCCAAGGAAGTAAATACTAGAACAGCACAAAACTTTAACTTCAACATTCTTTTGGTCTGTGGCATTTCCTTGTCCCACTAAACCTTATTGTACCTCTCTGAAATTCTTACCAGTAAGGATGATAGGTTAGTTGTTTTTTTTTTCCTTGCCATGAATGCTGTATCCTAATTCCATACACTAACCAGGAAAAAAAGAAAAAAAAAAAAAAAAGACCAAACCAAAACCAACAAAAAACCTTTGGAGAAAACAATACCTTTCATGCCCTCAACATGAGATGTCTGAATCACATGTGGACAGCAGGGACAATTCCCTAAATTTAGAAATTTAGAAATGAGTGTTCTTTGTATCTACTTATTGTCTATACTACTGTGGGACTGAATCTCTCAGTTAAGTCCCACCAACAGTAAACCCATCAGTCATTACTTCATGGCCACTGCTGCTCATGGTCGGTTTCTATAGTACATCACATCTGTGCACTCACCTTTCTCATCATCACTCATCCTGTGATATCTCCTCCCAAAGTAGTAGTTCTGCATATCTGTGCATCTGCACAAGAGCTGCCTATCAGCTGCTTCAGGAATTGATGAAGGCTTTGAAAGTTGCCATATTTGTATGATTAGCAATAAGAAAACCCGTATTTTCATCACTCGTTTCTCACTGAAAGTACAAAGTGGAAAAAAGCTGTTCTGTTTACTGGCCCGTCATGCCACGCCTGGGAGGTTCAATATACAGAGCATAGGGTAGGTGCACTCCACTCTGCAGATGCTCTCTCTCTCAGGGGTGGGAGAAAGGAGCACCTTTCATGGTCTTGTTTAAAAACCATGGAAAACTCTGGAAGAGGAATATTGGTAACAGTGAAATATGGTAATTCCTCATAGGAAGGGGCAATTCCTCATTCCCCCTAAGAAAGATGTAATTGTGATGTGCATATATCTATTTATCTATCTCTCTATTTATCTATATCTACAGGTGATAAAATGCAAAATGTAGATATGTAGCTGTGACAATATTTTGCCCATCTTAAGGGGCATTTCAGATGAGAGCAATGCTAGTACACACAGACACTTCTGTCTGACAGCAGCTCACTGTGCTTCACTTGAAGCATGCTTTCACTCACGTAACTTCAGGTAGGGCTTAGAGCTGATTTAGTAACAGTCACAAAACACTGTGCAGATACTATTAGTATGAATGAGCCTATTCCAATTAACCAGACTGTCAGCTAAACCACATAAATACTCTCCCTAGACTCTTTTGCAAGAGCTGAGCTAAACTGAATTCAAACTGTTGCAGCTTCAGTATACAAGAATTGTTTGATAACAGTAAGCTGAAATAAAGGGAGAAAGTCTACACACAAGCTTTTATCTGCACAAGTCTGTCAGCAAAAAGCCTAACAGGAGTCTACAGCACCCTTAATGGAATTAACCCTCAAAACAGAATCTCTCAGCAAAATATAAAAGATTGATGCCTAAAGGAAGCAACTACATATATCCTACAGCAGTGGTAGGAATAAATTATCTTCGTAGTAGAGTAAGTTAAGTAGGATCAGAACGAAGGTTAAAAATCCTAAACTAAGATAGCTACTCCTTTATTCAAAAGTGTGTGTCATGCAATTACAAACTTTTTTTATTCCCCTAGCAGCTGGGATTTTCCCAGGATATCCATTCAAGTGTATGTTCAATCAGTACATATTCAGGAATTCACCTCTTGTCTATACAAAGTTTCAAGGAGGTCAAGGAGAATTTTGTCATTGCCTCCAGTGAGGCCAGGCATTTCACCCACCAATCTTGCAGCTGAAGTGAGGTCTTTGGATAAAAACTATGTGAAATGTAAACAGCACAAATCTTGGACACATTTAACAAACTGAACAAGATATCTTTTCATTTAATATTAGCTTAATTTATCAACTTTTTTTTTTTAAAAAAAAGTTGATATTGATTCCTTTTTCTAAAGCAGAGACCTTAAGGGGTGAATTGTGACATTTCTCTCCAACCACATCCCTCAGACTGCATGTATGCAGAAATATATTTTAGTAAGATCTGTCCTCTCAGAGGCTAAGCTCAAGTGCAATACTTTACACCAGTTTTTCTCCATGAAAGTCTGCACAATCACTCAGCAATTGCAAGGCTTCATAAGCCACCCATTCTGTAACCTGGGGGCTAAGTGAAAGCAATAATGAGAGAACACTTTCCATATCTTGGGAAAAGATGAAGTTGTAATGATTACCATGAAAGGAAACGATCTTTTGTGACTGTTTTCTTCAGAGATATATGTAATTTCCAAAAACAAGAAACACCATCTCAATTCATTCTGAAAAATCAAGTGCTGTGATATACTAAATCACACTTTTTAGTGAAAGAAAATATATGACAAAGTCTGTTTTTATGACTTGTCAGTACATACTTAAGAAACAATTTTGAAAAAAAAAAAGCCATTCTCCCAAACAAAAAAAGTACTAGTTCAGATTAGATACAAAATATCAATATATCATTTTATGTAACTACACTGGAGCAAGCTTTGCAAAATTCTAAAAAGTTACCTTGACAATTGAGATTAAAAAAATTAAATAAATTGCATGTGTGTGCAATTAAGTTTCTACTTGAGGATTAGATTGTGTCATCTGAACTCATGAGAATGTCTGTCTTTGTGAGTGAATCTCCCTTGAGATGACACTTGTGGGAGGGATCTCTTTCCTCCTGGATTGCAAATGAATCTGTCCAAGAATGTTCCTGGGCACTGTGTTCCAGCTGGCCCCAAAAGGACAGTGTCCATGCTGGGCAACTCCTTTAACCTCCAAAAGAAGGAGCTGCTGGCAAGCTGACTTTTGGGAATGGCTCCTGAAATGTGGTAGGAAATAGCTTGGGAGAATACTTTTTGGCACATAACTCACACCAGGCAAAGTCTTAACACTTCAGTAGCGTGGGCAATTGCAATCCATTGTCCAGGAACATTTCCACCTACTGTCTGATTTAGAGTACAGAGGTGGCCAGAAACACTCTTGCACACTTTCAGGCTTTGTACTGCAGTTGTGTGTGCGCAGGAGAGAACAGGTCAGGCACAGCCCTGATGGAAAGTTCACCTTTTATACCATAACCCATGCCTCCTTCCAGCCACACTTCAGAATAACACACACAGTCTTTTTTTTCCACTTAGGATGAAAGAATCTGAGGAGAGCCTTCATCCCCAAGAACAGTATAGAGAGTAGTAGGCAGTGGGCAGTTAAAATAACCTTCACATGTCACTAGTTTGTTGCTTTGTTGTTTTTTTTTTTTTTGCAAGTAATGGTATTATGGGATTCTCATGCACTACTTTTAAAGAATGAACACAATGTTTCTCAAAAAAAGAAAAGACATTGAGGCACAAAAACATATACATGATAAACAACTGCATAATCTCTATCTACAGAGCAGCAGAGGTAGAAGAGAGTAAACCTACTGGTGAAAGGTACAATGCATTCAATGAGTTCTGCAAGAAGGCAAGGATGCTCCTGCTTCACCTTACTATTTAATGCAGCTGCACTTAAAGATTAAGTTCACAAAGTGAATTCTTGGTCCCTTAACTGCTGTACTTATATATTTCATACTGCCATATACTTTGGGTGAGTGACTGTGAGGGGGGTGGGGAGAGAGGGAAGGGAAGCACAAAACAGCAATCCATCAAATTAGCACTCTGTCTTCAATAATTAAACAAAATTCATAAATAAAATGACCCAAAGCAAATAAAACTATTTCACAATTTCCTCCTCTTTGCAATGCTTTATGAAAGGGAAATGAGAGGGAAGAAAAACTGTTGACTTCGTGCATTTGACAGTTTGTGATAAACCAACTTTTATATGTGTCTTACAAGAAGTAACACTTTAAGTAAATCAGTAACTAATGAAACTGCACTACAGAGGAAGCTGACAAAGGTCTGAGTTGATTTTGAGACCTAAAGCAGAACTGTGTCTAATTATAGTAACAGTTTTAGCATAACCAATTAGTGCAATTTACTTACAGTGCAACTAATTTCGAAACACAGCTTGCTATAGCCCTGATGTTTGCATTCATTTCTGTGGTAAGTTTGGTCATTTAAAGATTTTCCATTCTGTTGCGGTTGTTTGAAGCACACTTTGAGAGCATCAATACATACTTTCATCATTAAACAGAAGAACAACAACACGATTTATGACTCATTCATATACAACGCTTCTAGATCAAAATAAAGTGACAGTAAAAAAGAAAAAGTAAAAAACTCCCTTTGCCCAAGGGGCTCTCTATGTCTGTAAGTTGGTGATTCTTCCTAACACACCCTTGCGTTCTGGCTCAGACTCTCCAAATGAAACTTGTGCAACTCCTAAATGGCACCAAGTGCTATCTCTCGTAACATATCTCAGGCGCACCAAGTGGTTTGGTAATTACACAGCAGTCTTTCAGGAAAGCAGAGCTCCTCTGATTATATAGTTCCTTACCTTTTTGAAACAGATTATCTCCCTTGGCAAGACCATTTTAAAATGTAACTTAAACCCCCAAGTATTAAAATATCCATAAATAATCCTACATAATAGCAGACTACATTGTCAAGCTTCTGATTATTGGTAACTTCTACTGAAATGGGAACCAACCCATTTTAGTCTAGCAATTTGAACATTTTAGCTCTAAGCTTCTGTAATCAGCATTCACATTGAAGTCAGAGAAAAAATAAAAAAAGGTTCTTACACCACACGTAAAGAGAAACTTGAGATATGTAGCACAGCCTCTGTTGCTTTCTCCCAAGGCTCAAAACACTGAACTCCCACTCTATTTCAAACAAAATCATTGCTACTCCTGTCCAAAAGCAACTACATTGGCTCTCTACTGAACAATCCCTGTGGCAGAGGAACAGCAGCAGTTCATGCTTCTATGGTAGCAACACCTCTTCCTCTTTAACCTGAAGCACAGTGCCAGTGACAGTGCCAACAAAGACACATAAAACCTTCTTGAGTAATAAAATTCATACCAAAACAATGAAAATATCACCGAAACAATGAAAATATCACCGAAAATGCAGGAAAAATTACGTGCCGTAAGTTAATCAGTTCTTTGACCTTGTCCTAAACTTTCAGGTACAGAATACTAATGAGAATAGCATGTTTCATCCTCCTCTTTCCCCTTTTGTTCTATAAGTGGCAATAATGTATTATGTATTGTGACTAGGAAAGGTCAAAGAAAGGGATAGGGACCAGAAAGAATACATGTGAAGAGAAATAACACATAGGGGTTTCCACAGATTGAAACATGAAATATTTTTTTATTGAAAAGTACTATATATATTTGCACTTTAAATGCACGTGTTTTTTGAGTCAAACTGTCCTGACTTCAATGAGACATCATTTTTTATTTCTAAGATTCTAGTTTAGAATCAGATTTCATAAAGAGGAAAACACCCAAGTCTTTTCATTGTTAAGGATTTGGTGCACTTTGTTACCTGCAATCCCACATCTGTTGTGCTGTCTACCTGCGATTCCAGTATGTAACTGATTTATTTAAGATGACCCAACAAGACAAATGCTGACATTTTCAGCAAGACATCTATTCAATACTAATCTTACAGACGCTACTCAATCGAGCGTGCTCTCACATTCAGCCAATTTCTTTCTGGCACTCTGCTCCAGTGACTGATTGAGAAATTAGTCTCAGCAGATGAAATCATTATTACTTGCTGTACCTGCACCCATCTAGGAACATCTGAGACAAGACAGACTGTTCAAATCCATCTTTCCCAACAGTTAAATCCCATAAATGTTCCAGTGTAGAACAGAAACGCATGCTGCTCTCTTCCTGCCACCTGAGAACAAGACCTAAGATTTCACTCATTACAAGAATTAATTATTTTGCATTTTACCAAAAGTGAAAATGGTAATACAGGTAATATTGTATCTATCTTTAAATGCTGGGAGTTTAGTAAGAAAGTGTAAAAAATCTATTATCTTAATCATCACAGCAACTTAACTATTTCACTTCTGCACTTGGAGAATTTTTGGCTTTTGAAGACTGATTTGGTAAATCTGTTGAATGTAAATACTCACCTGAATATTATCTCAAATCCTTTAGGAACACATTTTATTTCCATCCAAAGCACTTTTTATTCTCTACTTAAATCCGAGTCTCTATTCCTTTTTTTCCCCCTATTTTATATTGCTATTATCCCTATCTCAAAAAAAAATTATAATCAAGTTTCAAACCAATAAAGAGCAAAGTAAGAAAAGAAGATTCTGAGGATATTAATAGAGGAATTTCTAAATGTCTCTAAATTTGATGTATTTTTTTGCAGCTTACATCATACAGAAAAATAATTTGAAAAAATGCTATTTGTTTCTATTGTTACTGGTGTCAACTCTCAGTTCAATCCTGCAAATTTCTATACCTTAAACAAACCTTAAGGAATCTGTAAGTTAACAGATCAAAACTCTGAAGTAGCAACACAACAAATGGAGCAATAATAAGGGTTTTGCTCTCTCTCATGACTTCCTAGCAGTCTAAAATTAAAGTTCTATATGATGTATATCAAGCATGACTTTCATGGTTATCCTCAAAACCTGTGTATGGAAAATTTTCCTTACTTGGACCTCCACTTTCCTATCTCAAAGGATAAAGTAGGCATGCCCTAATAACATTATCTCAATCCACTTGAAAAGCCCTCTTAATTCTTATTAAAACAATCTAATCTGCTTGAGGCAAGATTTTGGTTTTATTTAGAATACTAAACCTTATCTAATTAAGTGCAATATTAGGATGTTAACTAATATACACAAGCTTTTAAGAGTCCAGTGGGCACAAACATCAATCCATACTAACTGAAGCCTGGACCCCAGTGCCATAGTTAGCCCAACAGGCCACACTTCCCTACATCCCTGCTCCCAAGAGTCATACATCCTGCCCAATTTCTGGTAATGGGCTTACCTGGGGTGGATGCGACCCACTATTTTATCCTCATTAAGAACCAAGTGGAAGGTCACAACCATTGCTCAGTGTTCAAACCAGTTCTAATTTCACTGCCAACAAGAAGATGGTTTTCCTTTTCCCTGAGAACCTAACTAGGCAGACAAAGAACTTACTATACTGTAAAAAGAAAACACGTCCACAATTTTAGTATTGGACTTTAGCTGGTAGGACTGTTGAGTTGCACCCACTTTGACTGCTGTGCTGCTCAGCCATCCCAGTTTCCCAGTTTTACTTTCAGCTTTCTGTGGAGTTATCTTCAACTGAAACATAAATCACTGAAAAGACTGGGCTTGCTTTCAGTTTTGTCAAGTTCATCAGTCCATTAAAACACGGTATTTACTGAAATCACTGGGACTTGGGGCTTCCAAGATAGAGCCTAAAGATTCTCCTAATGTTTGTTTTAATCAGCAAGACTAGCCCAGGACAGTTCAAGCGTAAGCACCTAACCTAATACAAGAACTACATTCAGTGAATGGAAACACATGATGGTTATTAACCCCTTCAAGAACAAAATTGCTAAAAAAAACCATAATTAAATAATAAAAATCTCTGTTTATCAGCAGCCAAGCATAATCTCACATATACAGTCCACTACTCAGTTACAGTATACTGATGTGCTTTAAATATGGACAAACTACTCATGTAACATAAGCTACCCTCTTTCTGGCAAATTCCACTCAGAAAGCTAAATATATACTGTTCGTCTTTGTATACCAGAGTATCCAGCCAGCTGGTGCAGAAAGTAAACCAGCTTACATTTTTCACCAGAGAGGTAAGGAAAAAAAAAAAAAAGAGTAAGAGAACAAGCACTTTTTAATTTCACTTGATGATTGATAACCAATATGCACAAACATACAGTGTAAGATTTCTGAGTCCTACAGACCTATGTAAAATCATCCAAACACCAGACCTAAGATGAAAATTAAGGGGCAAAAAACCAGAACATTTACTCAATGCTCTGGTTTTCAACTTGTAGTGAGTTCTTAATTTATTAGTAATAACTTGTTTATCTTGGAGGGGCTTCAGAAAAGGCTGAGAGACTTTTTTTAAGCATCAGCTTAAAAATACTTACAACTGTTCCTAAATGCTAGCTTAAGAAATGTATAAATAAAATTGAACATTAAGACCTCTAAACTTGGAGAGACATGCTCAGAACAGGAAATGATAGTTTGTTAATAAAGAAAGGTAAATCATTCTCTAGGCTTCCGGTGGGAAACTTGGCAGGGAAAGGATTTTGACCTCAGTGGAAGGTAACTGCCACAAATGACAAATCAAGCAACTTTCTTCTTACAAGTGAGGCAAATGTTTGACATAAGGCTGGACTGCATTCAGATCTATCATTCCCTGTGGCATACTCTTCTAACTTTAACAAATAATCCTGCAACCTTTTTGCATTGACAGTATTAATTACATTTTTTTCCTCCTCTCTCTCACTGAGTAAAGCCATGCAAGCCTAACATTTTTTGTGAATGATTACTTATTTCCTATTTGAAGCACAAAAGCTCATCACTTATAGAATAGGTCAAGCTTTCAGTGCCTATTAGTCCTAGTCTGGAATGAATTAATGCATCTTCCTATGTTCATTTTCCTTTTCTCTTGTAGGAACAGTATATGGGACATTTGTGTAAAGGAAGGGAGCAAAAATCCTGCACTGTTTTCAGGTGAAGAAGTAAACAAGAAGAAAAGAATACACTTAAAAATCTCTTTTTGGTTTCACATTAGGCTCACTGTGACTATAGCACTCTGAAGTTTGCAATTATAAGTATCAATTCTCCCAGCTCAGAACAATAAATGGGAAAAAATGACAAGTAGCCCAGTTTAATTTCAAACGTTAATATATTTTCTATTTTATAGTGAACATATGCATCATTCACCCCTTATTTGCAGCAACTATGACGTCCTCATAAAAAGGGGTGACATTTGTAAGATGCCTCTTAAAATAAATATTTCTTTTTATAAAATAATAAAACTTCAAATAAATATTCTTTACACTAAACAATATGTTGAAAAAATTAGAAAATAAAGGCTGAATTTTACCGTAACTGTACAATATACATGAAGTCCAAAGGGAAATCAAAGTCTTGTAATAGAAGGTTTCCATAAGACAAAATACAATCTAAAAACATACTGATTGATTCACATTCTTCCGAATGTACAACATATTAGTATAATATTTTGTGACTGTGCCATGTCTTATGACAGCACTTACTTTTCACAGTTGAAAATATTATTGTATATACAAAAATATAGCACATTATCTCTGGCAGAAAACAATGAAAAAAAAAGGAGTCATTTGCTAATTTACAAATTTTGCAAGTACTATTCACAAACAATAGAGTTGCCTAGGAGTGTCTGTGTTGCTTTAGCTTATGCAATATGTGGGTCACAATGTACTGCATCCCTTTTTTTCCCCTGTATGCCACTAGCTGGATTCTAACAAGCGTATCAGTTAAGATGGCACACACACAGAAAAGCATTTCACTGCAAACAGCAAAGTACATCCCCAACCTTTCTACTACAGTGCCAAGACCATAGCTGCTTAGTTGGTTGCATATGTACGTTAAAATAATAATCCTTGTTACTTAAGTATTTCTGGCTAGCGATGCTATGTTGGCTTTTCAAAGTTCCTGGGGGGTACACTGGGAACTTTGCAGCAAACGGTGTTGGAGTGTTTGCAGCGGCACCCAGGCCGATTTACCCGGTCGTAACAGCCCTGGCACAACTTAAGGCAACCCTTGGCTGGTAGGTAACACCACAAGCAAGGCAGAAAGAGGGACACTACACCCATGGCGGACCACCTAGTGCAGCAATGTGACTGACTGCAGGAGCAGGGGTTGTCAGCACAGTTGTCCTCGTCATCGTTAGAGCAGTGATAGAAGAGGCCCTTCACACAGCAAACACAAGTCCCGTAATCAACCACGTTCTGGGCTGAGCAAAGACACTGCTTGTCACAGATCCAGCATGAGGGCAGGGTCCTTGGATAAGTGCACTCCTTACACTTACACTTTCCACAGTCCTCACACCTGTAGCTGTGTGCTCCCAAGTCTTCTTTGCTCAGTGGCTTCAGCTCACTCGGCTTGAGCTCAGACTTGGGCTGCATCCGGACTATCCCATCAGCAACTGGCCCCGAAGATGATCCCAGAAGTCTTTGCTCTGAGGAATTACTGCTCGTACTTGTCCTCGTACTGCTCCGTGAGCCAGTGCTGACTGTGCTGATGGACCGGGACAGAGGCGCTCGAGGAGATGCGTGCGTTTGCGCGTGCTGGATCCGGCTGAAATGGCGATGCTCAGGCAACCCGTGGGGCCTTTCATTTTTGGGTTGGGCTGTTACCCGAGGAGAAGACTTGACCCCCGGCCGCGGAGCCACCGTAGGTCCCTCCGTGTATTCATTAGTGTTTCGGATGGCTCTGATCTGGTCCAAGGACAAGACATGGACCTGCTGCATCAGGACATCCCGCAGGTCGGGCTCCCCGTGTGGCCGCCCACTGTCACGCCGAGCCTGTAGTAAGGGCTGCGACCCACTGCCGTGCTGAGTCTCCATCAGTGCCCAGAAGCTTGCTCACCCCGCCAGGCTTAGAACACATCTGAAATCCTGGAGCAAAAAAGAAAGGATTCACTATTGAAACACATCTCATGCTCTCTCCAGCAGCTTTTCGAGCCTGCAGGACCCCACAGCACCGCAGACAATCAAGTAATGCATCAGCCATTAAATAAAGCAGTCATGTCTGGGACAAGCACTGGCACCAGTCAGCGGAGCGACCAAATTCCCTTGGCCTGTTCTGCCTACTGCTGTGGAGAGCTTAAGGACCTTTAAGAATCCCTAGGAGTCCTTCCTAGGACCATGCAACTTAACTTGTGGCTCTGGAAAGTCTAGGTATTACTCCTGCTGACTGAGGCTTCTCAGGCCATCTTCTGGTTAGACCATGGCCTTTAAAGTGATTACATTTCAGCCACTTGAAGTGACACTTCTTTTCACATCAGGCTACTGAAAACCTTATACTAAAAAAAAAAACAACAAACTATCCTGCAAGTATTTAGCAAGTGTAATGTGACCTGCTGATGACAGACATATAATTCTCCAATTTTGTTTCAAACTGGATAATATTTTGGTAGGCTAGTCTCTTTACACATTAAACTTTACATGATGTAAATAGGAAATTTTAGTTTAATACCAATGGTCCCAAGAAAAACACTAAATAGCAATAAAATGTTTGAGGTTAGACATTAAATGAGTTAGTGCTACCAAAAACTTCAACAGCACAAGTAAAAATATCTCTCCCCAGTATTTTAGTGTGTGTCATACTGGTGCACACCACTGTGATTGTTATTTTAAGGCTCAAAACGACAAAAGCAATGTTACCACAGTTGTTTGGTTGTTGTTTTCTTTTTATGTGTAAAAAATTCCATAGACTACATTTCAAATTGTAACTATTATCAAGAGTGGCTTGTGGGATAGAGGCATGCATAACAGAATCAAATAATGCCAGCATCCAAGACATCTACTTGATTGTGAATATTACTTGAAAGGATCGTTAACTACAAAGTAGAAATGCAGACTATAGAATTTAAATGAAAAGCCAGTAAAAGACACAGAAGATGAGAACCTGTAAATAACTTCCACACTCAAATATGCGCAAGTTTCAAATACTGCCCTCTAAATTAGTTAATATTTGTTTTGCCTTTATCATATCTTAAAGTGGCTCCAAAATCCAATTACCTATACAAAAATCCAGAACAATATTCTACAATTAAAACCCAAGCAGGAACCAAACTTCTTACAAGGACCACACAATGTCTTCAATTATACCTAGAAAGAGCACCATAGTGTTACTCTGTACACATCAGTTACCAACAATAATACTGTACTGCAGAATAGTAAAATATAGCCAAACAGTTTAACAAAGAGTATCTCAAGACACAGTCTTTATTCTAACACCAATGCAAAACATTTAACCTTTTAACTCCTGGCTCCCCTCCTTCAAGTGGTTTTTTTTTTTTTTTCTTAAAAAATAATTAAAATAAATACATATAGACAAATCTCTAACTCTTAAGAGTGACCACTTATTTTAAATATTGCTAAATCCTGGTATTGGACACAGGATGTATGTTACGGTGCTCCTTCCCCTCCCCCCTCCCCGTCCATATCCTTCCCAAAGTCTTGCAAACTTGGCTTGAAGTATTGCTTACACTTTTTTTTTTTTTCTTTCAAATTAAAACCTCTGCCACACCAAAAGTTTCAACCAACAGCCTAAGTAGATGTTCACCTCCTCTGAAACTATCTGGAGATAGGAAATAATAGAAAATAAAATGCTTTTCCCACTCTAGAGAGGAATTGGCAGCCCTATGTCTCCTCCGCGTCCAGGCTTCCCCCGGCCCCGGGCAGCCTGGAGGGTACGCCGGCTCAGCCCCTGCCTCTCCAGAAATGACAACCCACTGCAAAAGCAAAGCTGACCCTGACCTGAAGGCGCTTCAGACGACCCCGGGATCGGTGTCGGAGCCCCCCTCAGACGCCAAGGTGGGAGCTGGAAAAGCAGCCTCCGGCCCCCGCTTCCCTCCCCGCCTCCAGCTCCGTCTCGGGCGGGGGCGCGCAGCAGGTGGGAGGCGACAGCCCCTGGCCCGCCGCAGAGTGCAGACAACCTGGAGATAACCAGGAGACATCCTCCGGGCCGAGAGGTGGGAGGGGGCAGCCGCAGCCGCCTTATCAGAAAGTCAAACCCACGTTTCCTTTTAACTCTTCCCCCCCGCCCTCCCCCAGGAGATGCTAAAGGAGCTTCCCCTCCCGGGAAGTGCCAGGCGCCCTGCAGACGGTTCAGGCAACACCTCCGGGACAGCTGGGCAAAAGGCAGATTACCCCCTCTCGCCTTGCCCTAAACACCCATTCAACTTCACAAAGCCAGCCGCTGGAAAAGCTCCTCTTATTTTACGCATATTCTGCAAATTGCCTGACCTTCAGCCCGCCCCGCTCCGCCCCAGCCCGGAGGGACCCGGGAGGCATTTCCAGCGGGGCATCGGGCCGAGCCGGGTGCTCCCCGGGTTTTCTCCCCGTCACAGATCCGCTAACAGGACAGGATGCAAAGAACCAGCACATTTATTTGCAAACCTACATTTGCCTGGAAATCCTGACGGGAGGGCACACCTCTCCCTCCTCTGACCTAGTCCTTCTCCCCTTTGCATCCGCCAAGAGCGAGAGAAGCAGATTTGCCTTTTTGTGTGTGCATGTCTGTGATAACACGATTCCCCACTTCTAAGAGCCGAAGTCCACTCTCACCGAGCTCAAGTGCCAGGATTGCTAACTTTTCTTTTCTTTCAAGCTGGGCTTGGCAAAAGGGTGAGCGAGGGGGACGGGTTTCGCGTTCGGCACATTTGGGGAGGTTTAAACTCGAGGGGCTTCTTGCCTGCTGTGGAAAAATCCCGTGTACAGCTGGCCGGGGAAGGGCGAAGCCTAAGGGAGAGAAGTCCTCTCTCTGCCCGTGAATTTCTGTTTTGTGGCCGGAGCCTGTGCAAGGCACCCCCACCCCCATTCCCACCGCACACACACCAACCACCTCCTCTTCTTTCAAAGTGCTTTGAAACCCCCATTAAGGGCCGAGTGTGTGATCGGACTATGGATTAGGGCAAAAGGGACTTTACCATCGGGGTGGGGCAAAGTGACACACAAACATCTTGCTGAAAACACCAGCGGCTTTTTTTTTTTTTTTGCTTTTTTTTGCTTTTTTCCCCCTCTTTTTTAATGGGGGAAGGGGGCTGTCACGAAGTAAACCCACCCAAAAAAAAAAAAAAAAAGTGAAAATTATGGCTTTTCCTTCCCCTCCACACATGCCCTCTGCACAGAAGAACCTGGGGAAGGACTTTCCTCGTCTTACAGATCGAATTAATTTCATCACAAGAGAAATATCTAAGCTTACACACACGCACGCACACACACGTATATATTTGCACCAGACGTGCACTCACTTCCGAATCGCACAGATCTCCTGACGCCACAAGAGACAGGCGTAAATCACGCACTGCAAGGCGGGCTGCTCCTTCCCTTCTCCCCCAGGAGCGGGGCACCCCCGGCCCCGGCGCTCGCCGGCCCCGCCGCGCCCTCCCTTCGCCTCCCCCGGGGCTTGTCGGAAACCCACGCGTGCCCGGCGGGGCAGGAGCGCGCAGGACCTCCCGTGCCCGGCCCCCCGCGCCAGCAGCAGCAGCAGCAGCAGCACGGAGAACACGGCGGAGCTGTGGCGGCTCCGTGGAGCGCAGCCCGGCCCGCCGGCAGCCCCCGCAGCCCTCCGCCCCCCGCGCAGCCTTGCGCAGCCCCGGGCTCCGCGGCGCGGCACGAACGCGGCGCAGCCCGCGGAGCTCCCCCAGCCCTCCCCGGAGAGAAAGCGCTCCGAAATCCCACCTCCAGCTCCTCTCTGAGAAAGGAAGGAGAAGGGAAGGGGGCGAGAGGGAGAACCTGTACGAATGGAAAAGGGATCGGCCTCAAACATTTCCACGAGTTTTCTTGGAGCAACCAAAGGAGGGGGGGGGGGGGGGGAGGAGGTTACTGAAAAGCTTGTTTTGCAAAGAAGGAAAAGGCTCTCACCGTGATCGCGGCGCTGCACCAAACCCCTCTCTCTCTTGTATTTTCTTCTTCCTGCGGTTTGCAAATAAATCCAGCCCTAAAGCAAAAAAAAATTGTTTTCCAAACTCTGCTTTAGTCCAACTTGCAAATTAGAGAAAGAATAATCACCACGTAAAAAAAAAAAAAAAAGTCCACAGAAAAGTTAGGTGCCTCTCCCCAGATGGATTATAAATTCGTGTGTGCGTGTATACACTATAATAATAATCAAAACACCTCTCCGGATCGGGGTGGGTTTTCTTTGCTACTAAAAATCACTCAGTCTTACACACACACACATTCCTTTTTTTTTCCTCAATGAACAGGAGGCCGGATCGCCAACACCAAGTCACTTTTTTTTTTGTTGCTGTTGCAAATTGATCAAGAGGAAAGGGAAAAGCCAAAGAAAACAAAACAAAGTGGATCTAAAATAAAATGCCAGAGCTTTCTTCCACTGAGCTCCTCCAAAAAAGCAGCTTGTGCAATGTAGCCGTTCTGCTGAGAAGCTGCTTGCTGCAGGCTCCTCTCCCCTCTCTCCCTCTTAGCTTTCTTGCTCCCTCTGCGAGCGTGTGTGTTGCAGGCAGTTCTGTGGTTTGCAATCGGGGGGGTGTTTTGGGAGCGCAGCGGATTTGTGGTGGTGGTTGTTGTGTGTTTGGAGGTGGAGGAGGAGGAGGAGGAAGATTTGAGATCTGAGCTGTAGGGGCTCGGCGTTTTTCTGCTCGCTCGCTCTCTCCCTCTCTCTCTTTTTCTTTCCGGAGGAGGTAGGGTGATCTCTCTGCAAAAGCAGCAGTAAATGGCGTCATGTGGATCTGAGGAGGAACAGAGCAGTTGTTGTCCCAGAGGATATATCGCATCCGGTCCCAGCTCATTGGCTCTGCGGGGCTACATTCACTGGCGCTCCCAGCGCCCTGCCAGCACTCAGAGCTGCGGGAGGCATTCAAAAGGGCAGCGCTGCCGCCGCCGAGCCAGCCCGGCTGCCCCGGCCCCGGCCCGTCCGCGGCGCTGCCCGCGGCGCTGCCCGCGCTGCGCGGGGCGAGCGGCAGCCGCGCTCCGGGGCCTGGCCGCAGCCTGTGCTCACGGGAGGCTGCTCCGTGCGCGGTCTCACGCCGCCCGGGGTTGCTTTTGTGCTCGTGTATTTACTCAGAGGCAGGCGGCGATAGGTTTGCAGGGAAGCCGAGGGGAACTCGCTTCTCGCGGGGAGGGAGGCGCGCTCTCCCCGCCGCGGCGGCCGTTCGGGACACCCGCGTCCGGGTGCTCCCCGTTGCCTCCCAATCGTTTTTCTTAACCGAGTGGAATAAAAGTTTACACTTTCTGCCCCTCCCCTCCCCCGCTTCGCCCTTTCCAGCCGCCGGTCGCCGGCCGCGCAGGGAGCAGGAAGGGTGATTACTTGGGGCATTGTCCCGCGGATTAATGCGATTAGGCGGCGCGGAGGGCGCCCCCGTGCCCGGGCGGGAGCGCGGAGCGGGGCCCGCGGGGCGCGGAGCGGGGCGGAGCGGGCGGCAGCTCCCCGCGCCTCGGGCGCCTGCCCGCGGGGTGCGCCGCGTCCCTGGCACCAGCGGGGTCCCCCCGCCCGTTCGGGGGGGGGCTGGATGTGTGGGGGTTTTTCTAATAAGTTAAAAAAGCCCGGCGAACTTCCCCCCCTCCCCAACTTTATTTTAGTCAGTTGCCATTCGTGCGGGGGACACGGTCTGCGAGCAGCTCGCGAACGTGACTGTTTGTCTTCTGGGCGTTTCCTGACACGGCCGCAGCTCGGTCCCCTTGGTACGGGCTGGAAGCACTGGCGGGGCCACTGCGGCTGGTTGGACGCGGGCATCTTGCGCCGGCATGTATCTGTACGCGCAGCCCTGTCCCCGGGCAGGCGCGCACCGAGCACCAGTGTTCCCGTGTCACGTGTGGCACTGCTTAAAATACACACCGTGTGTAAAGCCGGAATCGCTGCGCTATTCACATGGACAGCCCGCCGTGCAAAGCCCCGGCCGGCCCTATACTACTCGAGGCGATTTCGCAGGCACTTCCTCTCCTACACCTGCTGGTCACCGCTCTGTGGAGGGGGTGGTCATTTCCCATAAAACGTGTAAATAACGAGTGCTGTGTCTCACATGGACGGCCTTCGGGTTTTCGTGGTTTTATGCTCAAGTATCCATTCTTCCACAGTAATATTCTGAACCTGCAAACTATTTTCCGTACTCGGGTGACAATAAGGTCAGCCGGAGTTAAACGGGCCTCGCTTCTTTCCTTTCAAGCGGCTTCCATCGCTTCCTAGCCCGCACAGAACTGCTGCAGCCCGGCCGTCTGTCCCTCCCCACCCTGTTCGATCCCCGGCCCGCAGACGGAGCGCTCTCCCGGCGGGGCGGGGGTTGCCCCGGGGCTGGAGCCGCAGCCCGGTGTGGCTGGTTTACCCCCGGGGCTCGGGGAGCTGCAGCCCGGTGTGCCTGGGTTACCCCCGGGCTGGTGTGGCCGTGTTATCCCCGGGCTGGTGTGGCCGTGTTATCCCCGGGCTGGTGTGGCCGGGTTACCCCGGGCTGGTGTGGCCGTGTTATCCCCGGGCTGGTGTGGCCGGGTTACCCCCGGGCTGGTGTGGCCGGGTTACCCCCGGGCTGGTGTGGCCGGGTTACCCCCGGGCTGGTGTGGCCGGGTTACCCCCGGGCTGGTGTGGCCGGGTTACCCCGGGCTGGTGTGGCCGGGTTACCCCGGGCTGGGGAGCGGCGGGGCGCGGCCGCTGTCCCCGGCAGAGGGAGCGCGGCGCCGGCGCGGGGGGCAGCGGGTCAGGGCGGCTCCGGGGGCAGCAGCCCCGGCGCCGGGCAGCGCCGCAGGAGCCGCGGGCCTGCCCTGAGCCTCCCCGCGGGACGGGACACCCACGGCCTGGCGTCTCCGTGAGGATGCGCCGGGCAGCGACATGAGCATCCTCGGAGATGTGCCCTGTGTGAAGGCTGCGCGCTCTGTGTCAGCAAGGCAATCCACGGTGTTCCGCTGTGGGAGACAAGTATGGGTTAAAATATCCGGGAAACAGTAAACACAATATTCCTCTCACTGCAGAAAGACAAAATTCACTTCCTTCCACATAGCAAAGTCAAAAATAGGTTAAGAAGTTTTTGTGCAAACCTATACACATGGGAAAAGTCTGTTAAATTACTTATCATCGTTTATATTGAGTACATAAATAGTGTTTTAAGCTGGAAAGTTCATAACACCATTTTAAAATGCTTTGGTCAGTAGTGCAATCATCAATTCCCACACCAGTTCTCAACTACAGGTGTATACACTTAATACAGTGAGTAGTCTCAAAGACAGATCTAAAAACAGTGAAGCTATTTTTATTTACACTGCCAGTCATGCGTGCAAAATGGTGAAGCTTCAATGTGTTATAGCTCAAAAAAAAAAAAAAAAAGAAGAAAAAAAGAGCCAAAAATAAAGCCAGAAAAACCCCCAAGAATGCATCATCCTGGTACTGATGAGTTTGAAAGAGAAGATTTGTGTGCAAAGATTTTTGTGCTAACTGGCACAAAGGTAAACAATCAGTAGTGCATAAATCTGCAAAAAATTAAGTGTGGTCTTTTTGTGTGTGAGCTTGTGTGTGTTCATGTTGGAGCTTCAATGCTGATTTCTCAGGGTTTTAATCTGATGGTACCTTGGAATCAGCTTTTGGAGGATTTAATGTATCACTCACATTTCTTGTCGTGGAGAATGGCTTAATGCATGTGATTATGTTTCCCCTAGTGGTTTGCTCTAACCACTGCATGCTTTTGTTGTGTTTTTTGGGTTTTGGTTTGTTTTTGGTTTTTTTGGTTTTTTGGGGTTTTTTTTCCCTTTTTTTTTTTCTTTGCTTTTAACCCAAGTAGGCCTTATTTTTGAGATGAAGTTCTTGAGTTTATTCTCAGCAGAGAAATGTAACTGTTGTGTATATATATATATATTTGTGTACACACCAACATACACATGTATTTATGTGTGTATGGGTGTTGTGTGTTCATGATATATTTGAATAGTAGCAATTCCAGTGGTTTCAGGTGAAAAATGGGGAATATACATTTGAAAAGTGTATGACGTGACAGACATCCGTATGAAATAGCTGAAACTTTTTTGCTTCATCCTGAAATTGTCCCACAAGTTTTTGCTTGATTCAATTTTCAGACCAGGACTGGAAAACAAGTGGTTTCCCCCTTTACTTTGAAAACTTTTTGCCCAAAAGTTCCATCAAAACTTAAACCTTTAATTGATTATCTTCCGTGTTTGTGACTGTGAATAAGCTAAAGTACATAAAGGAATTACAGAGCATTTTAAAAGTGTAAAGCTTTTTTTGTCTACTGATATTTCATTGAGGTTCTCCGGGCAGATAAGGCCATTTAGATAAATTGTAGAGAGAAACAGAGAAGTCAAACACACTGCACTGTAAACAGGTGGATGTACTTATAAAGAAAATTAGGTCCTTGACTCAGTTCTGTTACTTTTGCTTTTGCAATTTTTGTTGTAGTTTACCTGAAGGAAATCCTGGAATTCTCTTCCCTGAGAAAAGGGGGAAAATGAACACTGAGTTTTAGGAACGCAGTCTGGTGGGACAAGGATCAGCACTGTTACATGTGATACCTGCCACACTGGCTGGGAATGCACAAGCTCCACAGCTGCTCAGAGATTTAGTCTCCTGCTTTTAGTGATGCCCAGATCTTCTCTGATTAAACTACTATTTTCAGATCTAGCTCATGATATACACCTTTCTTAAAGATTATATAGGCCAGATCTTGTGTTACTTTATCCCATCTGGTGATTGCCCCAGTATATAGAGGGACAGTTGCCAGTATTTGTTGAATACCAAATATACTTATGTAAACTTAAAGAATAAACAAATCTCTTTCCTGTACCTTCTGAAGTTATACTGAAGGATACATACATTTAGTACTGGTAATATAATGTGTAGCTTTTGCATGTAAATTGTTCTAATAAAGCTCCTATGCTCTTTGATGTGTCATTCAATGTTATTTGGTTATATTTGTGTCCTTGATAAAATCAGCATTGTTTTTTTTTTTATTCAACTTTATAAACCTTTCTAGCTTATACAATGCATTTTATACTTTCTCTTCTCAAATGCCTTGACACCAAATTTTCGTAAGTTGGACAATTTGGCATGTATTGGGACTAAGTGAAGTTTATGTGCTAAGCTGGTATTGTAGCAGGCTTTTTTATGGTGTATATGGTGTATTTGTTTTTGGTAGGGTATTTCTTCTAATATTTTTGATTTCTTTGGTAGAAATAATCATAAGAATGACAGCACAGACCGGCCTTGTCTGTTAGTGTTTGAAACACTGCATTTTCTAGATTCATTCAGTTAGAGCCTTGATAACACTGGGCTTGACTCCACTAGAATTTTATGCAAAATCAACTGATTGTCTATTAAAATGTTAATAAGCACTGGTTTGGGAATTCCCAAAATATTTTATAGCAGGATGCAGACATTTATGTGTTGACCTGGGATTAAAGTGACTCAGAATAAATGGAAGAAGTCAGTGTTAGGAGTTATGGGAAATTTGAAAGGAGGTTTTATGAAGAGACTTATCACATCTCTGCTGTGGTTTGCAACAGTAGTTTTCAAATTTCTTCAGTCTGTAGACTTTTTCTGTGCTTTAGAAGAGAAAAAAAAACAACATAGGGGAAGCATAGAGTTTTTTAGAAAATTGTAAATTACGAGACATCCCATTTAGAAGTGGTCGATAGGAATTCACAGATCACAGTTAGAAAACCACTGATGTAGAGATACCTGAACTAGCTCCAAACTGCAATAAGCAACAGAAAGGTAAATTAATATCTTGGGTACTGTGAGCAGGGAAGTTGAAAGAAGCCTGCTCTTCTCAGAAGTGCAAGGTAGCCTGGATGGACCTCCATGCTGTGATTGCCACTCTGCTCCCACAACATAAGGTATTTTTCTGCATTGGAGGCCGGAGTTCAAAAAATTCCTAGAGCAACTCCTAGAGATGAGCAATTGGTAACATAAACCTTAAATGTCAGTCAAGGCATATGTACAAGTCAGACTTACAGATTTTGCTGGAAACAAAAGGAAGCAGATTGAGCAAAGGTTTAAAAAAAGTATAATGTTTATCCTATTTACTGAGATTATTTTTATTTTCCTCAATTGTGAAAGACTTATGTTCTTCTGAATACAAGCATATAAGTGCATCCTGAAAGCAGAGGTGTTGTATGCAGGACAGAATAATTTCCTGGAGATTAATGCATTTTGCTCAAAAAAGAAGATAAAAACTGCAGTTTCTCTATCACTTGTCTGAAAATCAGAACACAATCAAAATACAATACTGTTTATATGGTTACATCAATTAAAAAAATTAAGATTGTAATATACCCTGATTCTGCTGTCAGATCTGTGCTTTTCCCCCCCTGATTATAATAGCAATATCAATGACAATAATTAAACTGCTGGATATTCTATCACAGTTTTCTCCATAGATCTCAAACTAGCTTTCAGGAGATGTCACTGCCCATTTTGGAGGTGAGAAAAAACAAGGAAGAAAGAAAGAGGTAACTTATCTCAAAATAAGGGACTAGGACTCTCAGGTCCCAGTTCAGTCTCTGTGCTGTGTACATGCTGCTTCCCATGAAGGCCCAAGGGGTTCATTTCCTTCATGACCTCCAGTCTTTCTGCCCTAATAAAATTTCAGAATCTGGGTCTGATAGAATCGGAAGACTTTAAAAAATTATGAACTGTTAGACAATTATCTTACTTTGAGAGGGAAGAGGACAAAATGTTTGCTTATCTAAACAAGGTTATCTCTGCAGGATCATGCACTCCCACCCCTTGATTAAAGAGTTTCTCTAAACTTCCATCTCTGCATCTGGTGTAGTTACTCCTATCTCATTTGTGGTTTTGTAATCATCTTTTCCTGTATTTTAAGCAGGTCTATAACTTAAAAAAGTCCCATAGATACAAAGGCAGAAATTAACAGAGAAGCTGAATCTTGGAGCTGTTCCTCCTAAATATGCCCCTGACTCCCAGAAGGAGCCTGAGTGAAAGTCTAATGTGCTCCAGGCCAGGGAGGGAATCCAGTGCAGCTCCTAGGATGGTGTTCTAATTAATGAAAGCTAAAGGAAGCATTGGAAATTGCATTACAAACATAGACAATAAATCCACTGCATCTGACAGAACAAGCTTGCAAAATAAGCCCACTGGAAAACTTCCTTCATTCTTGAGGTTAAGTGTTTAAACCATTTAACATATTTTAAGTTTTCTTATTGTTGCTTACTCGCAAGGCAATTCAAATTGGTATAAATTATATTCAGTTCTGACGGTTTACGTTATGTCAAAGCAGTTGTGTTTTTGAAAGTATGTGCTGTTCAATTTCCATTTTCTTTCTTAGCTCTGTAGATTTGTTTTCTTCACAGGGACACAAATTATGGCTCTATAAAATCCCTTTCAGCTAGGGAAATTTCTGTTAACACCTTATTCGAAATCCCAATGTAGACAATAGAAATAAAGACAAAAACCCTTATTTAGTTCAATAGCTTTTGCATCAGGTAAAGTTTGACTTCTGTGAGGACAAATTCTTTGCAGAGTTAGAGAATATATATATGTCTAAATTAGACGGTCAATATGTAAAATTATATGTACAGATGGTAGATGCTGGGCCCTAGCTAATAATTGTACTTTCAGGTTTGGTTGAAGCTGGAGCTTAAGCTGCAAAGACAAAATCTTCATTCAGCCCAACTTCAAACCCAAGGATTTTTTTGCAGTAAAAAGGACTAGGAGAGGGAAAGCGTTTTCTCTGTGGTGAGAGGGAGGCAGGATGGAAGAGCGTTTTGCTGAGAAGAGCGTCTCGGATTTAGCATTGCAGAGGCTGGTTCTGAAGGCAAGTCAATGAAATAGAAACGGGAATTTCCTCCGCTCTCCTTCCTGCTTCTGTCTTTGCCTGTCTCACCTTTTGAGAACCTGATTTGTATTTGTATACATGCGTGTGATCCCGATTTCATTGTTTGCCTTTTCACGCAAGCACTTTCACCTACATCCCCCTTCCCTCCCCTCCCTTCCTCTCATTTGGCAGCCAGTTGGGCTTCTTCCTGCCTTGAATACCGCATTCCCTGGTTATTCAAGCTCAGTCATTAGCACCCTGTCCCCCCACTGAAATTATGAATGAAAAGCCTTGTTGTTCTTTACAAATAACTCGGGCTTCCTCAGTCAGTCAAATTCAAATGGCAGTGACTGCCAGACAAAGCGCCTGTATGATGGACAGTCCTCTCAGCAAGCCATCAAGGCACACAGGAAGTTTTTAAAGGCACAATCTAGGTAGCGCAGCCTGGGCGTTCCCCCGCGGGCGCGGGATGGGGAGCGGGGATGGGGAGCGGGGATGGGGAGAGGGGATGGGGATGGGGATGGGGATGGGGATGGGGATGGGGATGGGGATGGGGATGGGGACGGGGATGGGGATGGGGAGAGGGGATGGGGATGGGGATGGGGACGGGGATGAGGACGGGGATGGGGATGGGGACGGGGATGGAGATGGGGATGGGGAGCAGGGATGGAGATGGGGATGGGGACGGGGAGCGGGGATGGGGAGTGGAGATGGAGATGGGGATGGGGATGGGGCCGTGGGGCGGCGGCGGCGGCAGCTCGGGGCGGGCCGGGCGGCACCTCCGGCACCCTGTCCCGGCGGGGGCGGCGGGCTCGGAGCGGCGGCAGAGCCCCCCGCCGCCCGCACATTGTTCGCCGGCCCCTTTCACAACGGGGGAAAAGGTAATTGACAGCCCCATTGTCCGGCCCGGCCCCCCGCGGCTTTAAAACACTCCGGGGCCCCAGTCACACGTTGTCAATGGGAGCTGTCGGAGGTGACGAGTGAAGAAGGGCTGCTCAGGAAACAGTTTGAGCCCTTCAAGTGGACAGGCCTCAGTGACTTCTCCGGCACTCTGGCTGCCACAGGCAGCCCCTTCAAAAATAACCTTAAAGCAATAAATCATACATGTTTCCTGCACTATACAAGGAACAGCTGGTTATTTTTCTGCACTTCCCCTCCCTTCCCCCCCGCCCCCCCCCGTTTCCCCCGCCCCCCCCCGTTTCCCCCGCCCCTTTTTTTTTTTAAGCCTAAAAATTATTTAAGCACAGGAAATCAAGCATGTCAAAGTTTGGCAAAGCGGTTTGGGTGATTTAGCAATTACAACACTTCTTTCTCTATTAGCCAATCCTTGGGCTTTGACTTTTTGTCTCCACGTTTCCACTGGTTTCTGCATCTGCTCCAATGACTGGGGTAACTCATCCCTTGTCATCCCTACAGCAAGGGAAGCGATCTGCGTGGTTTGCAAGGAAAAGCTGTTCACTCTGATTCTTCTCTTTCACAGGAACTCTGTGTCCTGGAGTTCAAAAAGATGTCGTGGATTTAGCCCATCGATTGTATTTGGGGAATGAAAACCCCCAAGCTGAGAATTAATGATGTGTCTCATTGTAGGCAAGTCTGTACCTCTGTACTTAGTGCCCTTAACTGTCTGATACAGGCAGTATTGATGCATTACCATGTGTAATGCTTCATATATGATGTGTGTGCATAATAATGTGTTGGATGCATTAAATTTTAAACACAACTACAGGTTTTTCTCCTAAGGCCTCTGCAACCTAAAGCTCTGTTGCTGCAGCTGGATCCACACGGGCCAACATTTGTGTTTGCACCAACCCCCTTTAGGAGCCCACCTGCCTGGATCTGATTTCAGCCTTGGAGCTGTCATTTCCTGCCATCACATGAGGTAGTTAGTGCTTGCTAACTAACGACAATCCAGATCTGTTAGACTTAGTGTTGCCATTTAGCAATGCCCAATTCTGCCAATATATTCAGTGCTTGGAACTGATGCTACACTTAGGAAATAAAAAGCAGGGGTCAAATATTCTTTGCAATGTTCTGCAGTGTCCGTGCATTGTGACTAAAATGTTGTATTCTAGCCAGAAATGCAACTCTTAAAAAAAACTGACAGAAAAGCCGGAGGATGAAGTAAGTAGAAAATCAAACTTTTGTGAAGGTTTGGGGTTTGTGAAAATCGAGGCAAAAAAGGAAGAATTAACTAATCTGCAGCAGCATTAAATTCTCCTTACAAAACAGAGGATATATGTTCTTATTTCTTTATCATGACACCTATTAACAAGATATAAAGAATATCACTGTTGGCTTGAGAGTGGTCAGAGGGCATTTAATTGAAAAAAATGGTCATGAGAAAGGAGGTGTGTGGCAGCAGGTTTAAGTGTGTGCTCTGTACAGTTCACTCCATGACATTAACCTATCAATTTAACACCATTGCACTGGTAGGTCAGGCCATGGGAAGAAGGATTTGCATATTTTTAATTTTTTTGAGTATTGTTAGTGTCTGTCTTTCACTTGCACTATGATATGTTTGTATGTTAATATAATTTCATCTCCTTGTGGGTATAATTTCAGTTCATCTATCCACAGCACATCTCTGCTGTGGTTTAAAGGCTGAGGTAACATAGACTTGCTAAGTGCCTGAGACTAGTTTACAGGCAATTTTAGCCAAACCTTACAGCATGCTGTAAGACATAGCCTTCCTAACTATCTTTTGAATTCTTATGGGAGTAAAAGCTGTTCAAAACCTCAGACCAGATGCTTTGGTAGGATCCAGCCTTTAGCTCGCAAATTACTCCAGGCAAGGATCTCCTTCCTGTTTGGCAACTTCCTAGAACACTTTTGCAGCCGGATACATAAACTGCTTATTATGTTGAGGAGGAGATACTCATCTGGGGTGATTTACCATTGCTCACTTTCATCCTCTGAGAATCCAGCACCATATGGAAGTCAGAGGTTATCCATGTCCTGCAAAGGGAACCCATGATGGAAAGTTTTTGCTGTAAAAACCTGTTTTCTTGCTTTTCTTTACTGTGACCAAGACTTACACATTCTCATATATCGCATTATACCAACTCACCTAAAGTCTGCTTGCACAGTGAATATAGCAATATCTGGCTGTTACAATGAATGACATTTTAGAACCTTGGAGGCTTTGAGGTGTGTCTCTTGTGCTGGGGAGCAGTATAAAAATGCCCAGTTAATAAGTTTGCTATTGCCTTTGCCCAGAAGTGCAAAATGATTGCTTAGCCACCATTAGATCAGTGGAGAAAAAGAATCCCACAACCAAGCAATAAGTAGGACCAAAACCTCTGCTTTTCACTGACCTACATGTGAAAGAGCACTTGAAAAGCCATTATAGCATATGTATGCTTATTCCCTAGCAGAGCTGAATCCTTTCATTTCTCAATTCTTCTCATCTCTTTGGGAAGGCAGAAGAAAAAATCCAGTGTTTTGGAACACTGCTGGCAGACAAACTCAGTGTCAGTACTTTCCTGACAGGCTTTTCGTACTTAGGAAAATCTCTTTTTTAATGGGGGATAGGAATCAAGTATGACAAATATTTTTCTTCCAATGTACAAACAGGTCTGTCAGCTAAGGCTGTGAATCCTGCCACATGAAAAAGTGACATCAAGATGGCAGGAAAGCTGACATCATGTGCTGAAAGAGGGGTGACAGCAAGGCTGACAGAGAAGCTTAACTGGGCAGTCAAGTGTGAAAAAAGTGCAGCTGGACAGGTGTGTGTAGATGACAAGATGAGAGAAAAAAATGCCAAGAACTAGCAATTGTCAGAAGAGGGGATCCATTTAATTTATTTATATATTTATTTATATTTTTATTGCTTGCCTTATTGCCCTGGAGAACCATGCATTTTCTCTGGATTGCAGTGAAGAAACTGTTCTTGCTTTTACTTTGCCTTTGCCTCAGTCTTGCAGTCACACTCCCTTAACACTTGTTGTGAAATCTAGACTCTAATAAAGTCAAAGGGAGTTTTGCCATCAAGTTTAGTGTGGCCAGGATTGTACTCAGTTCATAAGTCTGGCAGTGTCAGCAATGTTGGAATTATAGGGACCAAGGTTAAATTTGAGAACAGGAAGGGAATTTTTCCCACATTTCCCCCCCATTTCACTTCCCACAAGAAAGATGTAAGCCATTGTTGAAAGCCAGTTAATGGTCCTTAGTCAGATCGGTGTAAGCAGTGTGAGCTTGGAAGAAAAACACCCATTCTGCAAAGTATAGGCTAAATACAGCCTGCAAACTGAATTTGTCCAGCTTGTAACCTACTCCTAGGAGTAACTACAGGAGCAGCTTGGGAATGAATTGCATAGCAAATTCATGGTTTCTGGGAAACATGTGGCTAGTTTGCATGCTAGCCCAATGGAGAATTCCATGAACACTCTAGTTTGGGCTATGTGAGTTGTAAGTGTAAAGCTCCCACTGGCTCTTAAAAGGAGGTAATTGCCCAGACAGCCAGAAAAAATTGGGAACTACTGATTTAGATCACAGTAAAATTTTCTTTTGAGATTCTTGTCAGTGCTTCCACCATTCAACCAGGAAGAAGTTGGGCTGCCAAATGAATTGAGGTTGAAACCTGTTTCTGAGCATATCTCTGGGTTCAGTAGGACATAAATGCAACAGATGAAGTTTTGACTCTTTTGAAGTCTATAGGAAAACTACCATTGACTTTGATGAGGTCTGAATTTCATCTTTTTCCCATCACCTTCTTCTTCCCCCTTCATTTAACTCACCTCATAAAACAAAAACTGAGACCCATGTGTGTTTTTGTATAGCTGTCTAGATTCCTTTGAGCCATGCACTGGTGTACAGCCTCTATTTGTATGTACAAAAGCCAGCTATGCATATGCAATTGTAACTGTGCATGAGAAGATCCTCTACAACCTTAGGCTTCAACTTATGAAAATCTGATTCTGGAAGCTTTATGGTTCCAGACTCTTTTAGGGAGAGTCAGGGAGCCAAGGCATTTGTCTGTCTGCTACATTTTGCAATGAGATTTTTACTTGGGAATAAAACCTGCAAGATGCTGAGTGCTGCTGTTTGCTTTAACAAGAGTCCCTTTGAAGGCATGGCAAAGTGGGATCCAATTTTGTGAGAATCCAATAATGAGAATCATGAGGAAGAAAAAAGGCCTTAATTGACTCTAAGTTTTCTGGAGTCCTTTGTATGGATCTTCTAATGCATAGAAGGGCTTAACACACATTTTCCCTCTGTCTGGAGTCAGGGGTGAGTAGGCCTTGCTGTTGTCAGCCTGCAAGCAGCTCACACATCACGTGTTTCATCCTCAGAAGCTCTGCTGTTGCTTGGCTTCAGACACGTGGAAGTTTTAGTGGAAGTTTTACCTGAGCAAGGACAGGGAGATAAGGCTCATTAGCTAATTGATTCCCACTACGCCCAGCTCACACCCCTTCCGTGGCGGGGCACAGGTGTGTTGGACACGCGGCTGTGCACAAACATGCCCTGGGCACAGCAGCATCTCCCCTCTGTGCTGCTGTGCCTGAGCACGTGTCCTGCCCCTAAATCGGGATGATTTGGAGATACCTTTTTGTTACACAATACAGCCACCGTGCCCCGGGATGTTTTAGGTCTCATCTTGGTGAAATTCCTTACGTGTGTATACCTTGGTGCTCCACATGCTAGAAGTTAATTATCCTACAGCAACCTGACTCCTGTGTTTCCTCGCAGCTGTATTTGTGATGCATAAAAAGGTGCTTTTAGCACGGAGTGTGCGATCATTAAGTTTTAAAAACATTTAATTTGGGGGAAAAAATTGGAACGAGAAGGGACAAAGCTCCCCTCGCAGGTTTGGAGCCCACAAAAAGCAATGCTCTATGCTCCCTCTGCTGGCACCGGGGCAGCCAGTCCTTCCACTCCTAGACAGACACTATTTCAGCACGAAAAACTTATACATTTAGTGGCACTGCTTTTGTTAAGTGTAATAAATAATAAACTATTTGAGATTTTTTCCCCTCATTCTGTTTGTCAGAAACAAGGGTTTGAGAAAGAAATAGAAAGCATAGCTAGGCTGCATGATTCTGCATTCATACTTATGCCTAGCCTGAATACAGTGTTTCTTGTTATATAAGCTACAGACAAATAGGGAAAAAGACATACCTAGGGTATCATTGATAGACAACAGACAAATAGCACTATAATATTCCTATTTCCAGGTTTTTTGGGGTTTATTTTTTGGGATTTTTTCCTTCCATGAGAGTCATACCTAGGCTGAGTGTTGCTGTTCTGTGACTTCTGTGTTTCATTCTAGCTGTTTTGGAGGTTCTTATGTTGTTAATATAGGTACCTTTTAATTTAATTATTCAATGAATATTAAGTAAGTCTTTGCTTTTCCTTTAACAAATGGTAATACACGGTAATATTTTACTTCAGTAAATGATCATTTGAGCTGGTTTAGTGAGCTGCAATTTATCACTGACAATTTATTTTTTTTAGCTATTGTGACTTTTAAAATCACTCATTTGTGAAATTATATTTATTTATTTTAATTGTCAAATTGAAGGAAAGAATTTTTTTCCAACTAATTTTTTAAGCAATGCTTCTTGATGATTCTGACAAAAAATAATGCCAGCACACTATTATTTTATTTATTACTTCTCTTATCTGGATATGCTTTTGTTTGCAGTGGAAGCATTGGTGTAAGTGAACAAGAACTATGTTTTTTTCTAACTTTAGCATGGAAACAGTGCAAAACCTTTGGTTGAACAACTCAAGCATCACTGGTCAGGTACTCTTGACGAAGAAGTGCAAAGCTCCCCTTGAGGAGTGGATCAGAAGCGAGAGGGATGTGCAGACATTGGCTCTATAATGACACTTCTGTCCTGTCCTTACTGGAGAGAAGTGATGAAGATGCTGCCCGTCAACTGCAGTCCATTGTTCCTATTTTCTGCCTCTTTTTCGTCCACCTTGCTTCCTGCAAAGGAAGGATATAGCTGGAACAAGACCTGTATTGTCAGAGGGGAGATCTTTAACAGCTTTGCTTCAGAAAAAAAAAATACAGTAGGGGTTACTTTGGTATAATATAGAGGCTTTGGTGTAGCGCAGATGGGGAAAGCACATCTTATGCAGACAGGCATGGCTGAAGCCAACCTCAAGGTTGGCCAAGGTCAAAATATCAATGTGCACATACAGTACAGATATTGTAAGTCTTGGAAAAATTTGGGACGCTCTCAGCTTCAAACAATGTTCTCAGCCACAGTCCCAGAATACTATGACTGATTTTGAAAGTGTTTCTTATTATTTTCTCTCCAAAATCAATGATAGTGATTGACACTATGACCAAAAAAAAATTCTTGAAAAAGAATCTTTATTTAGTACAGAGACTCTTCAAAGAAAACCCATTTGAAACCAATTATAGAAATATATGCATATCTAGCTTTTCCCTGAGGCTTATCTATCCTTAGATCTGAAGGGCCTAACAAATTTCAGCACTCTCCACAAACGTATTGTCTCTTTCTCTCTTTCTCTTTCTCTTTCTCTTTCTCTTTCTCTTTCTCTTTCTCTTTCATTTCCTTAACAGCTTCTGATAAGTAACTACAGCATGATAAGGAATGTTTTTCCTGTTCCACAGTGGGACGACACAATTAAACTTATATTCACAATTCAAACAAAAATACCCCTCCCCCTTCTCAAAGATAATTGCTGAATAAATAAAATTAATAAGATTTTACACTCAAAAGATGTAGTAATTTATACCAAGCAAAATATTTTCAATAGGCAAGCACATAGTGCTGGGATTCTTCAAAATGCTGCTCCAGTAACTCATGTTGAATCAGCCCTGGTATTGCTCTGGCAACTTCCCCATTGCTGTCTGCTCAGGGGATTAGCTAGGACCTAGAAGGACTGAAGGGAAGAACTGCACATCAGTTAAGCAGAGGAAGACAAGGGAAGAGAACATGGGTGGAAGACCTTTTTTGAAGCTAAGCAGTTAAACAAAGAATAGTAAAATGAAGAAAAGTGCAGTCTGAACTCAGATTGAGGCTGGTAGAGTATGTAACTTAAAGAAAAACCTCATAGTATAAGCTCCTATTTAATTTGGGGGATGCAGGCTAATGAAGACATCAGAACTAGGGTGGTATAAAAGTTGGTCTGAATTGAAGCCAAATAATGGACCAAAATACACAATTTCCTTTAGTAACCGCAGGTTTAAAGCAATGTGATTGAGGGCCCTGTTCTGAATGCAAAATGCAAAGGGAAAAACTTTGTGAGAGTTCTCTGTTGATAAAGCCTCTTGCGGAGTCTCAGAGAAGACTGAAGTTCAGCTCTGATGTATAGAGTTGGGATGTGACAACTGTCCACAGTAAGTGAGGTGAGTGGGTATTTTTACTTTCCCGTGTACTGGGAGACTGTAGGTCTCTCTGGGGAAGAAGCAGCTAATGCTATTTCTCACGCTTAAATTGAAAGAGTTTTTGTTTAAAGCTGAGAGAATTCCTTATGAATAATTTGATCAGAAATGTCACAATCCCACAGAAGATTTTCTGATAGGAAAAAGCTCCTTCCCCATTTCTGTATAGCTTTAACAAAATGACCCATGATTATATTTTCTTTCCCCTGTCCAGTTGTGAAGGGGAGTGATAGAGATGCTTTGGTGCGTGCCTAGCATCCAGCCAGGATCAGCCCATTGCATATGGTAATTTCATTTCAACTACTAAATTGCAAACATAACTCCTCAAATTATTAGTCCCATAATTTTATTTAGCTGCCTGATCAGCTGTACAACTGCCACAGGTACCATTCTGCTGGATCAAATATCAGTCTGTCTCAAAGGTTTGTGCCAAAGTTTGGAGGAAACATGATCATACACAGGTTTCAAAGTCAGATAGCATTACATCTCACAAAATTAGACCAAAACAAAAAAATTACCTTTATACATGCGCATTCAGAAGGCAAAACCTTCCTCTTGTGGTAACTGGATTTTGGAGTCATTCTGCAGTTTGCTGTAGCTGCTCAAGCATAATCTCAAATAAAATGTTTTGCATTCATTGAGCCCAGAGGGTCATGAAAATGACTTTTATAGACAATACATTATTTTGTTATGATACTTAATTTAGCATTATTTTTGTGTGCTACTCATTAGTAGCACCCACTTCATGGAACAAAGCCATCCAACTGATTACCTAAGGGATATTTTGGCCATTCTAGTCCTCTGGACAACTACCACATCAGATAAGAATTATTTTCCTTGAGAAAACATCTGTGATATAACCCATCCCACAGTAGTCAGGAAGTTGGGTAGCATGAAGGTGAATCAGCATTAGGAGTCTGAACAGCTCAAATAATATGCATTGGATGTGCACACTGGAAAAAGTAACGGGTTTATTATGGGTAGAAGGGATGAAGGATGACCCAGTCCTGCTGAAAATTGTCCTGCTAGCTACATCTATGAGAACCCTTGTACAAACATTTACCCAGGTACTGGATTTACACAGTGGTATGCCCAAAAATGAGATTTAAATGCTTGCACACATAAGAAGGAAGTTGCTGCTGTGCTAAGGCAGATGGACTGTGACAGCACTTTTGCCTTTCCAAGAACAAACCTAATATTAGTGATGATGAAGAATTTTTCTATCTTCCTGTCTTTTTTTCCATTTTTTCTCCAATTTCAATAGCATAAATAATCTCCCAGATACTTAGTCTCATCTCTAGCTACACTGGGAAGGTGGAATTTATCTTCAGAAACTTATGACTATTGTTAATGGAGAATATGATTAATGGACAGAAGCATGCCCTTTTAGAGTATTTTAAATGGCTGCTACAGGTGAAGATGAGAGACACCCTGCAAGTGCTCTCCAGCAGCTATAAAAGAAACCAGGATGACTAATTTGGGGGTAGATATCTTTAAGTACTGTGATGGCTGCATCACAGAGCTCTCTTTATTAGTTCAGATGTAAATCATTGTAATCCAACTTCGATCTCTAAATTTCTTCATAGCCTTGGATTGGGAGAGCACAGATGATAAGCTGGCATTTCATATAAACACATTGGATTGCTGTATGTATGCAATATGTATGCATAAGACAGAAAAGACAAAAGGTATTTCTTTAAGTTAGTTCTGTACCAGAGATACATACTGGAGCAATTAATATAATCTAGGATAATATTAGAGGGAATAATAATGCAACTGGGGTCATTAAACTCTTCTTTACACCTGCATATGGAGAAACTGATTATTCCTTTGGATACTTTTGCTAGATTTAACCTCTGTTCTGCAGGGAGGTTTATCCTTTCTGTATGAGAAACAACACTGACTTGTGTTGCAGCGTGCTGGCTGCTGGATCAGCTGTCCCCAGATAACAATGTATAATTGCATACTGCCTACATGAGAACATCCTGTCGCCTGGTCTCCAAGAATAGCTTCACTGCAGAGCTCATTGTTCTCCAGGGTCACTGCCAGTGAAGTCATGTGCTGCAGACCTCCAAGAAGAGGAACAGTGGTCCAAAAATCCACATTTAAAATTAAAAAAAAACACAAAAAAAAAAACCAAAACCCACAACAACAACAAAACAAACAAAAGGAAAAAAAAGTTTCCCCTAACCTCTTCCCCCTCAAACCCAACCAAAAATACCCAAGCCAACAAAGCCCAGAAAAAGAGCCCCAGTGGTGAAAATTGCAAGGAGCAAAAATTAATCCTGCTAAAGTAAAGGAATTTTCTTTTCTTGACAACCTTAACACTCCCTTTATATTACAACTTGTAATCATATGATTACATGCATTTTTTTTTTACTCTGGGGCCTCTGACACATTTAATATGCAGCATAGATTATATTCTTTGATTTTCTTCTTGCTTGACATTTCCTAGGAGTTATTTCACACTGCTGATTATGAATTGTTTGCAAATGGTGGCAGTTGTAGGTGTCACAGCTGTAGAAGTTAAGGTCTTGCCTGACTGTAAAGAAATTCAGTACATATTTATGAGTGGGAAGACGCTATAATTCATTTTTCTTTCCTGTCTTTTGGGAGGTCTTCCCTCACCCACAGTGCTGTAACACTGAGACAGTTACTACCTTAAATATTCTTTTAGAGTTGTTGTAACTAGAAAAATAAGGAACAAAGAAATAAAAAGGCACTTTCTGTGTATAAGAAAAGAAGTAAATGTTCTATTTGTAATGGAAAGCACAGATATAAAAGTATAAAAGCACAGAAATCTATTTTCTCATAATGGTAATTAATTTTAATTTTTCTCTATGTTTTTCATGGGCTCACATTGTTAATGAAATATATAATTGCCACAGTAGTATTTTATAAACATAGGCACATAGAAATGGACTTTTATCCTTTTTCTGAGTCCATAGTGAAATGGTTAGTTTTAGATTACTGGTTACTAGTGAATAGTGCTCATCATGCAGGTGTTACCTGAGTTGCAAGGTAAATACTATATGGTTTATATTATAAATTATCTAAAAAAATAGTATTTTCCTTAAGAAATAGAGTTTTATAAAGCTTAGATTTTTTTAAACAGTTATTGTGCTGAGTAATGCAGTGTTGTAATAAGTTCATTTCAAATTGAGCAAAATGCATGAAATGAAAATTTGTAAATTTAGACTGGATTTCCAAAAGTTGGATGTTACCAATTTTTCTGTCAGATCTGCTGGTAAATGGATTATGTTATCCTTTATATTAGAAGAGAATGATTGCTGGGAAGATGAAGCAGTTTGGTGTAGAATCAGAAAACAGCATGGCACACACACACATACAATACAGCCTCAGTCAGCCTGAGACATGTTTCCTGCACATTTCTTCCTGCAGCTTCTACCCAGTAGGTTTGCTCCATTTTGGAGATGACAGGGCCCACCATGGTGACAGTGAGTTGGCAGCAATTATATCTTCCAATAAAATTGCATCACATTTTCATTTATATTGATGGCTCCCTCGTGTTCCTATGGTGGTGCCATTAAAGGTGTTAAATAATTTATTTTCTTCCTGCTATGCAATACTTCTCAAAATGTACTTTTTCAATAGTTCACATCACTGTGGCACATACAATCCAAAACTTCTGAGAGCAAGAATTGTTTTCCTATTTCATCCCTTCTGATTGAAGAGATTAGACAATGACAATACCTCCTAGGTATTTTATTTTCTTACTTTGCCAATATTAACTTTTTCTACCAATATTGCTATTTTTTCTGTTGTCATAACCAGTCAACATTAGGCATTTCTGGTAAGATATTTATTTCACTTATATTTCAGAGGGTATTAAAACTCAGTATTTTATGTTTTCCTAATGGTGGACCTAACATTCATCTTTGTTAATATTGTCCTTAAAGAGGATATGCTATTTTTACCATTCACAAAAAACAGACTTAAAATATTGTCATCTGAATTTTTGAATATTCTATTTTGGAATCAACTTCACGTATCACATGCATGCATTAATTCATCCTTCTAGATTTTGTAATATTTAGAAAGGAAGGGTGACATTTGTCTCATATGACTTGAAGCATGCCCAAGTTAGATCTCTAAATCTAAATTAGGATGCTTCTTATACCCCCAGGAGAAAAGTAGGTGTCTCTGGATGTGAAGTGTCTGATGCTATTCCAGAAGCTAACATTATTATGCAGAGTTTATGTCATGGTTTAACCCCAGCTGGAATTGGAGCCTCACAGAGCCTCTCACTCACACAGCATTCCAGCGGGATGGGGCGCAGAGTTGGAAGGGTAAAAGGGAAAACTCATGTGCAGAGATAGGAAAAGCAAAAGTTTCACACACAAGCAAAGCAAAACAAAGAATTCATTCATCACTTCCCATGGGCAGACAGGTGTTCAACCATCTCCAGGAAAACAGGGCTCCCTCATGTGTAACAGTGGCTTGGTGTTGTGGTTTAACCCCAGTCAGAAACTGATTACCAGGCAGCTGCTCTGTCATTCACCCACCACTGGGTAAGCAAGAGAATCAGAAGAGTAAAATATAGAAAACTTGTTGATTGGGATAAAGGCAGTTTAACAGGTAAATCAAAAGCCATGCATGCAAGCAAAACAAAACAAGGAATTAATTCACTGTTTCCCATGGACAGGTTTTCAGTCTTCTCCAGGAGAGCAGGGCTCCATCACGCATAACAGTGACTTGGGAAGGCAAACATCATCACTCCACACATCCCCCCTTCCTTCTTCTTACCCCCTCACTTTTTATACTGAGCATGATTCCATAAGGTCTGGGATATTCCTTTGCTCATTTGGGGTCACCTGTCCTGGCTGTGTCTCCTCCCAGCCTCCCATGCACCCCCAGCTCCCTCACCAGTGTGGCAGTATGGAAAGCAGAAAAGGCCTTGGCTCTGTGCAAGCCCTGCTGAGCAATAACAAAAACATCTCTATATTATCAGCCCTGTGTTCAGCACAGATTCAAAGCATAGCCCCATACAGCCATTGTGGGGAAAATTAACTCTACTCTAGCCAACACCAGCACACTTGGGAAGACAAAAGCCATCAGTCTGAACATCCTTCTTTTCTTTCTCCTTACCCTTGTTTTTTCCCATATGCTATGGGATATCCTTGTGATCATTTGGGGTCAGCTGTCCTGGCTGTGTCCCCTGAACACTGCTTGTTCTCCCCCAGACTGCATGCTGCTGGGGCGGTGTCAGTAGCAGAACAGGTCTTGAGTCTGTGTAAGCCCTGCTCAGCAATGATGAAAACATTTATTATTATTAACATTATTTACAGCACAACACCAAATCACAGCCCTGTACCAGCTACTGTGGAAAAAAACCCAACAAAACAACAAAAGGCAAACCTCTGTGCCAGCTAAAATCAGGACAGGTAATTTTCTGTTTGTCTATTGTGAAAAACCTAGAGCGATTGGCTCAGAGATATTAGTGCCTTTATTGCCCAAGACAGAACCTGTAAACCACACCCTAAATTTCCTACATTCTATGCCAAAGATAAGTCTCTTGATTACTCTTGATTCTTGAATACTTCAAAAGTACATAAGGGGTCTCAGTGTGGTCCTTTTCGGGACCCATTCCAAACAGTTGAGGATGAGTTTGGAGGGGTTGGCTCTAAATTGCTTGTAGTATTTATTTTCATGCTAAAAAAGATACACAGTTCAGGTTGTATATTCTTTTAATTTTCAACTCTAAATTTCATTTTCTTTCATTTTCCTTTCATTGGTTGAGTCTCTTTTGATCTTTGTACTTCTTTTCCCCCTTTGGTAGCTATATAAGTCCTTTTATTCTCCTTTTCCCTTTTTGGACTATTCAGATTTAAGAGTCCTTGGATTCTTTTCCTACCACTCCTTCCTGTATATGTACTTTGAACTCTGAATAGCCCTTTTGAAGACACTCTGACCATTGCTTTGCCTTGTATCTCCTTCTCCTTTTTTTCCCCCCACAAATGAGTTTCTTTTGCAGTTTCCCCAGAAGTCCGGAATGTTTTTCTCTTTTTTTCATTTTCTTTTTAAACATAAGCATTTATTCATATCCCATATTCAATATTTTATGTCTCCTAAAATGTTTCTGAAAGTGGAGTTGATTCCCTTACACCATTTTTCTCGCTGAATTAATTTCTTCCTGTATTGGATTCAAGTGTTTTGATTTCATGGTTTCAATGCCCCACCTCCCAACAGCTGAAACTTTGACCCAACTCTTCATCTTTAATTTTTGGAATTCACTCTATTTGTTTGACAATTTTGCATCTGTATGCACTATCTAGAGACTCGATCAACTAAAATGCAATCAGAGGTTTGCGCCTTCCCTGGCTGTGTTTCAGAGTACTAGCCTAAGGGGTATGCATGAAATTATTGCTGTAGGAGTTTTTTGGGTTTTTGTTGTTGTTGTATTTTTGTAATTTTTTGTATGCTTACCTGAGATTTTTACCATTTAGTATTGTCACTCTCAAAATGATAAAATATGTGCTTTGAAAGCATTATATAACATATTTTACACCTCGTGATTTTCTCTACTCTGTCTTTCCCATGCATACTGCATCCTGTCTTTTCAACACAAGGGAATTATCCCACTAAGTTTCAGTTAGTCTTTCCAGATCGTAATCTCCTTTATTTAGTACAGCACCTTCCAGTTGTTGCTTGTTTCCCCACACATTTGAGTCAGGCATTATATTCATGTTATCCTTCATCTTTTGCTTCAGAACAATTTTAGTTTCTCGCCTAATTTGTATGTTGGAAGTACAAGCCGGATTATCCAAATTAAGTGAAAGCTTTTCCTTTCCCTCCTTCTCCTGAAGGTTTGCAGCCTGCCTAACAGGCTCTGCCAGTTCTGAGCCCAAGAGGCTGGCAACCTGTCTGCATGAGGGGAGACAGTGTAATCCAAACAGTTGGCTGTGGCAGCAGGAGGCATTCCAGTGATCTGTGCACTCAAACCCTTCCAGCCTACCCCATCTGATCTTTCCTTGGCTGGCTTCCAGCATTTTACTTTCTTCACCCGTGCTTCACACAGGGAAGTCTTCTGCAAGTTTCTTATCAGCACAGTTCCTCATTGTGCAGATAAGATTTTCTTTTCCTTACTGTCTGAAGAAACAGTTTCTTGTATTTTATATAAATATACTTTATTGGTGTCATTTGTTTCTTTAGGGAATATGATGATTAGAACTTCTGGAGCATTACTCAATAAATCTAGCAACACCTTTGTTATGACAGTCCTTTTCATCCTGGCTCTCTATCATGTTTTGCTTATGTAATATTTTGAACTACTTTCCTTGTATGCAAATTAATCAGTTGGGACGGCTTATCCTCTCTGTCTTTCTGACAGGTCTCTTTCAGTGCTTGTGCTGCAGTCATATGTGGTTGGAACTCTTTCTTCATATTGAAAAAAATAACACACCTGTTGCAGGTGTTAGCGCTGTTTCCACAAATATTTCCCATCTGCTTTTCCTGTGGGCTTTCTTAGGATTTTTGGCACAAAGCTTTGTTTTTCTCCTCTACTATATGTGGGGTCTTAATTGCTTCTTCATTTTTTTTTTTCCCCTAGTAATTTCTTCTCTTGGTCTTTGTCCAGGCCCTGTTTCAGTCTGTCTTTCCCATTTGCACTTCATTTGGCTGTTCCCTTATCATTCATAGAATACATCTATTCCCCACTGGGTTTGTCCATGGAAAGGTCATGGACATAGTTTTGAGCAGCTGTTTCTTCCTGTTCTTCAGGCTGGTTTGCAATGTCACAGCCTTTTGCAATCTTTCTACATGAGCTGCACCCATCCTATAGCTGATTCCTGACACTGCCCGGTTTTCTGCCTTGGTTTGCCATACCACCCTTTGCCTGAGGTGATCCTAGCAACACACATGCATATGGCTGGAAATATGAGAGGGGGAAACGTGGGGGAAAACTAGACCTGTGTTTTCCTGAGGATGCAGCACAGTGGGAGACTCATCTTCCAGCTGCAGCCATCTGGGAGGCTGGTCACAGCTTTCTCTTAGCTTGGGCAGATTTTGCTGTCAAATGCTGGGAGATTTGTTATAACCATGGGAAATCAAAAAAAAAAAGGAAAAGATCCTTGAGCTATGTGTGTATAATCCATACAGTCATCATAATACTTTGCTTTCAAATACTGTTTTCTGGACAGAAATCATGGTCTTATGGAAGAGGTACAGCCATTTGGTTTGAGGACAGACCACCCCATGCAATGTCATGGTTACAGAATCACGGGATGGCTGGAGTTGAAAGGAGCCTTTAATAGTTATTTAGTCCAACCCCTCTGAATGAGCATGGTTCCCCCATGCACCTGTGAAGAAACAGTAGGTTTTCTTGGGTCAATAAATGAAAAAGTAAGGAAAAAGCCCCAGGCACTGTTATTCCAGAGCCAGCAGGTTCCTTCTCTATATCATGCCCTGAGACATACCTCAACTGCTTTGCACCCCTGGAGGTGTTCAGGTGAGAGGGAAGAGCTGCTGCCTGCCTCCGTCTGGAACAGGTCCAGTCCTCTCTGCAAGGACTGTCATCCTTCTTGTACCCATGTATAAATTACCTTGCTTAGGTAATATTCTCCATATGGCCATACTACTGCCACATGTAGCAGAGAATGGTAGAAATACAAGGAACTTCTCCCTGGTTCAAGGCTAATTAGGCTTGAGCAAGATTTATGGGAAGCAGTTTTGGGGTTCCTAGGGTAGCTCTTTACATAAGTGGGTTATGGGGCCTTCCATAGAAAGTGCATATAGGTTACAGAGGCTCTGAATTCTGCTTTTTGCCCTCCAGATTCTTTGATGTGAACTTGCTGGCATTGACTCCCTTCAGGCATGAATTCCTCACCAGAAGTCATGACGTGGGTTAAAAGCACTTTGTTTAAGGGAGATCTGAGCCCATTTCCATGCAAAGCAGGTCCCCTAAGGAGACAAAGGTGTTTAGCCTTGTTCTCTGTATAGGGTGTTAATCAGAATATAATTTTCTAAAATCGCTATCTAATTTTGCTATCTTGTATTGTTGGCTTCTGTTGATGCTCTGCTGTGTGGATGATATGCATTTTTATTTCATCATATTTTTTTCCTCATCTTATGGAATGGCATCGTATATTTTACAGGCCTCTCTAAGATCAGGTTGCTGAGTAAGAGTTACTAAAAAGAATATAGCAGACATTTTAGAAGATATTTTTGTCATTTTGTCAAAATGAGCCACAATCAAACGTATTTATATTAGGTCAAAAATAACATTAAATTGGAGAGAGGGTAATTTTGCAGTCTGCTAGTAATTTTCCATTCTGAAGAAGCAGACTAAATTTTGTTCAAAACAACTCAATCTCTGCTCTCCTCACTAATGTACATAGAGTGTTTGATATTGCATTTCATTGTGTAAACTTTGCTTTAATGCTTCTCATTACTTCTGCTCAAGTAACCCTGAATAAATGTAGTGTCTGGCACAAGATGCTGCTCCTATGGCATTGTTTCAAAACTAGTGCCTTTGTGTTGCACAAGATGGATCTCTCAGTGACATGGCAGAGCCTCCACTTTAAATCTTCAATTTAGGAAAGCTGTTCCATCTAACAAAAGCCCGACATCCTCCGTGAACTTCTAGATCCCTACCCCAGGGCATCAAGCCAGCAATGAAGATTAAGACCTAGTTATGAAAAGGGCTTGAACTGAACAGGAACAAGAAAGTTTTGGTTTAGGGACTATATATGGAGAGCATTAGCAAAAGGTCTTTAGTCCTGTCTGTTTGCAATCTAAAATCATTGTGAAAATGCTTTCTTTACTTTGCTGGCATGGGCAATCAGAGAAGCAGGAGAGAAGGAAGGAAATGAGAGACTATCTAATTATGCTTCTATAAATGTCCTCCAATACCTTGCTAATGTGGCTGGTATTTCTTTCAACTTTTTCAAAACTGAAGTAGACAAATGTGGCACTTGTCCAGCTGAAATGAGAAACTAACATGCACAAGGTTTGGCCAGAAGGCTCCAGGAAATCTTGACTTTAAGTGCGCAGCCATGCTGCATCATTTGCTGCATCAACAGCAACCAACAGAAATGACAGCTGAAGCTGTCTGTAACATAGCACTGTCTTCAAGGCTCTAGAATCTCAAAGAAATCCTTCATTAAACTCCATTGTATCTATCCTAGGGATGTTATATTATAACCACTTCCCACCATTAGCAATATTTGGGCAGATAGTACAAATTGCCATTGTGTGCTAAATAAAAGAAGGGAGGGAAGTAGAGTTTTGGATACTTTATTGTAGACACTGCTTAACTATTGGCTCAGTCCCAGGCTCTTGGAGGATCTCTCCAAACAACTGTTTCTGAGTCAATATGTGGCAGATTTCTGGGTCTAATTTTTTCCAGGGACTATCTCCAGAAACATTCACATTTTGTTTTGCTCTCTGGCCCTGTTTTATTTATCAGTATAGACATAGCCATTGGGTTTGTGTTGGCACGTGATATTATGAGACTTTTCAAGACAATTCTATTTCTCAGTGACTTCACCTCATCAAACGTCAGCTTCAAAATCTAGCCTGTCCAAATTTCCATCTGTTATATTTCCTCCATCCGGCACATCCAAAGCTCCAAACGTCTGCGATCTTCTGTTTTATAGAAATGATAAATTCTGTTCTTGGTTTTTTTTTGGCGTTTGTGGGGGTTTTAGTATTACCTATGCTTTGATTTTGTTTGTTTTTGTCATTGTTTGAAATTTTGATCTGAACTAAAAAAAAACCCCAACAGATTTAAGTTCCTTTTCATACTTCTTTTTCATGTCTGTATGATTTTTTCACTAGCATGGCTTAGCCAGCACAAGTATGTGCAGAAGAAAAAGTTTCAAATGTATTTCAATACCTTGCCTTATACTAATTTCTATTAGAAACGTAAAATGCAATAATTACGGTTTTCAACTTAAGATGTAGGAATTTTACAGCATCCAAGCAAATTTGATTTAGAGGCAGATCATACATCTCAAAGTTTAAGATTATTTTATTTCCTTTTAAGGTAAGTTGAGAAACACATCTTTAATGGATGTAATTGTGCTTTGTGAAGGTCTGGAAAGTGGCCTAGTAAGCTCTTGCAATCAGTGACCTTAAAATTATGCATTGGCATAAGAAAATATGTATTATTGTGAGAAACATAAATATTGATATGGGGTCTATGTAATGGACAGGATAGTTTCCACAGTTCTTTTGGGAAAGGAAAAGTACACATGGTAGCACTACCTGTTTGTGTAGTCATTCATGGCACTGGGATATACAATGGAAAGTATTACAGGTATTATCACCCTTACAATGTTTTAGGAAAATTACTTTTCCAGAATTTCAGAATTTCTTTGCTTGAAATTACACATATTTGCCTTCAGAAAGGGGGGAATGTTTGTCCACTACAGAGAGGATAACGCTACTCAGTCCATTCAAACCAGGCTTTGAGCAGCATCTGTTTATTTTTGGTATACTATGGCTGTAGGACTTAACCCATCTATTACAGTCATACTTAGTCTAAGGTTCAACTGCTTTTTTTTGAAGTTTACCATTCTTTGTATTTCCTACTGACCTTTTCAAATGTTATGTTATCTAATCTGCATAGATCCTTTTCATTTTTGTACTTAGATGGTAATCAGGAATTAATTTGTACCTGTGATAGCAGAAAAGGTTTTCTTACTGACACTTATGAGCACATGCTGCACAGTAAATATTATGAGGAACATTTTTGAGCTGCAAATGCTCTTCAGTAGCAAGCACACAGCAATCACAAATATATTCACCAACAATCCACCAAAGCTCTTTTGAACATCATGGCAAATCTCTTGCTTTAGTGTAAGTGGGAGGAGTGATCTATTCTTTTGTGCAAAAGAATTGAACTTTGGTCAAATTATCCATTATTTTGGTTTTGAGTTTTTTGACTTCAGAGAATATTTAGGGCATGTTGAGAAATAAACCCTTTTTGACAAAGGTGCTGCACAGCAAATCATATCCTTCAGGATTTCACACTCAAGAATTTTTTTTTGTATCTGTATTTTACTAAATTAATCCTCTGTGTCAAACAATTACCTACCTAAGAAGAAGTATGTGGAGGGATGTGATGGGTTCAAGAGTATTTAATTAAAATATATAAGAAGATCTCAAAATCATAGCTCTGGGATTAATAATTGGTAGAATTTAATGTATTTCACACATTTGTATTCATGGTACTTCCAACTCCAGAATCAGTGTTTCTGCAAGCCATCAACCTTATAAAGTAATGTAAAGGCTGCAATTCAGTTGATATCACTAGCTATCAATTGATCCAAAAGTCTGAACATTTTTTTACATAAAGTTTTTATTTTAAAAAGGGCTGGCATTGTGCAGTGTTGACAGCACAACATGAAAAGTCCTGCTGAGCTTGTCTATACATGTTTTGTTATGGCTGAGCATAAAATTCTTTGCTATGCAACTGAATGAATATCAAAAGAGAATATGAATACACGTAGCAGAGAAATGAAGTGGTTTTGAAAGGACTTTCCTCCGAATGAAAGAAAAACAAAGCAACATTGCCTAAGAATCCACAAGCTGGTTTTATTTTTTCCTACCTTGGGTGGCTCTGAGGTTTGACTGGGTGCCAGTTAACAAATTAGGTCATTGATATGTTGCTTCTGCATATGGAATAATTCTTGATAACTCTATGGTCTGTCCACACATGTGAGGCTAATCTCAATTTCCATCATCCTTCTTTTTCATTTGAGGAAAGAGGTTTTACTGTCAAAACAAAATCTACTGATGCAGATTTCACCCCCCTACCTCCCTCACCCTCACCAAATAAGAACAAATGAAAAGGAAAGAGCTTGTCAGAAGTTATTTCATTTCAAACCACCTCTCATCAAAAAGAATAATAAATAAACCTGAAAACTGACTCTCAATCCTCCTAGGCCTGTTATGTTTCAGTTAGAGGAACAGGACACAGTGTAATTTTCAGTGACAGGTAGGTAAAAAAACATTTCAGAAATTTAAAGTGGTAACCACAATGTGTTAAAGTAAATGTATATATATATATTATAAGAATATGCTTATTTCATGGGCCTGGGTTCTCTTGGAGTATGGAAAACTAAATGCAAAGCTCCAAACTGCTACTGTTAGGACCAGGTAGTGATTTAGAATGAGGCAGTGATTGACACATATTTTGCACAAGATGACTTAGCAGGAACTTAGCTTCCTCCTCCTGCTTTTCAATTTTTAGCATCTACGAGTTTGCCAAATGGTGTGCACTGATGCTGTCTACATTTGGCCCCCTTCTGGATCTCCTCCTTTCCCGAGTGTTCCCAGCTCCTCATGTGTTCAGCAGATTTCCAGCCCCCACCAGCGGCACCGCACAGCCCGTGCCTCCACACGGCCACCTGGCAGGGAGACAGGCTGGCTCCCATTTCCATCTCCTGCTCCTCCTCTCCCACCCGGACTGACCAGCAAAACAGGCAGAGGAGGACAGGGAAGGGGAAGTGGTGGCTGGCAACAGTTCCTGTAGGAAGGTCAATTAAAGGCTGAGAGTTGGGAAAGAAGGGATTAAAGAGCTGACTGGGCTGTGGTGGTGTGTTGGGAGGAGGGAGTTTGCGATGGCTTGGAGAAATGCAAGAGAAGAGGGGGAAGTGAATTTGGCCACAGGAAGACTGAGTGTGCAGTAGGGAGGATGAACCACAGGAATGGGGGCTTTGGAAACATAGCGAAGGCAAGATGATCGATGATAATAACTGATAATTTAAGGAGAAGGAGGCACAGGAATAGGAGAGCAGAATAAGACAAGATATTAGGATTTTTTATAACCTGTCATATGAGACAGCCCCTGCCATGCTAATCAAGAATTTCGATATAGTAATTCTTGTTTGAATGTCATGTAAGATATTGATAAGTATGTTTCCTGTAAATTATAAATTAGGTATGTCAAATGGGAATAGAAGGTACCTTGCAATGGAAAAACTCAGATAAGTTGTACACTGCAATACACATTAGAGTGTGTACAAACAGCATATTTCCATACGCTCTTTTTAAAAAAATTGTCCTTTCAAATCTTTTTCTCATGTAGATGTTGTCAGTTTTTGTACCATACTTTATCTTAAGCATGTACTTTCAGAAGAACAAACATTATTTCTTTGCAGCCAAACAAAGGATTGCCAAAGAGAACATTGAAGAACTGAATGCTTTGTTGCAAGTCAATACATGTATCTATATATTTATGCATAAATATTTATATTTTGGTGAATTATAGGCTTCTGTGAGAGCGTTGTATAGAAGACTGAATGATAATTCAGGCTTGTTTTAGCCTTTGAAACATGACTTTATTGGACTGGTATTTATAGACAAAGCATACATCAAATGATTAGTTCCTTTTTTGTTTATAATCATTATTATTACATATTCAGAGTAGTTATTCCTTAACAATCCTATCTCAAATTAACCCCTGATTGTCTGCGCTAGTACTTTGGCTCTGTTCCTAACTATGCAAACCTTTCCAAGATACATGTGCTAGAGTAAGGATGACACTCTACCAATCTGCGTGCAAGTTAGTGCCAATAAAACCAGAGATCTCTCCTTATTTTGACACAGTAGACAGTGTGGTGGGTGACCTTGGAGAAGCAACTGAACAAACAGTGAGTTTTTCTAGTTTGGCTGTACTGTGTTGCATTAAGAAACTGCCACCCCTAAGAGCTCATTTCTAGCCTCTCTATTGTATTTATTTGTCTAGAGAATTTGAGATTTATTGATCTAGAACAAAAAAAAATTGAATGATGATTTAGTGTACTCACCAGAGGATGGGTGTGCTCACATCCTGTCTCTCTTTAAGGCTTGTTTATACAAAGAGTAGAAAAATGTATACTCACAGCAATAGCAATTTCCGCTTCTACGTATTGGGGCTAGACTGCAGTTTATTCTCAGAAATAGTAATGGTTTTGTCATCCGGTTTAGTTTCACTAAATCTTCCCATTTTTGGAAAATCAGGAAAAGATACTCATCAGCCTGGCTATTTTTGGTTTATTTATTGTTGTTTTGTCCTATAGGAACATTCTTTAATGCAGTTGTAGATGTTTTTTGAAGGGGCTGCAAGTTACTCAGAATTTATTGTCCAGTGTGTCTGCATGAAAGAGCATTTTTACCTTCATTAACGAAGTCACAATGCAAGCTTGTGGTGTTAATGTGCAAGAAAACAAAGCATTTCTTCTGATGCTGAATAAATACATTTTGGCCAAAAGATCTTTTCTGAGAATCCATACAAAATTATAGACATGCTGTGCAAATTTTTTATAAATGAATAGTGAAGGTATTTTTTGCCGTGACATTTGTGCAAATGGAACTGAACGAACCACGGAGATGCTTTATCCTCCACCTACTCTGTCTCAGAAGGGTGTGTTACACTTCTCACTGCAGCTCTGCATTGTCTCGTCCCTCGAGGGACACAGCTGATACCAATCTCTCACCTTGTGCTGCAGTCAGACAGAAGCTTTATTAATAATGACAATGGCACATCCTTTGCAGCGTCTTCCTGCTTCACTTGGAGCCTTCTTAGATGTTATCTTCATTGTTTCGTAGTAGCTATAAATACAAAACTATTTACAATGAATTGTTTCCAAACAATTAATTACTGAACTATGAACTAAGTTTATATTGGCTTTGTTACTCCCAGACTCAAAACTGAGAGCTGAATCAGTTAGATAAATGCAATTCTTCATATTTAGGACACAAAATATATCTGATCTATCATCATGGAGTCATTTTCATGTGCAAAATATGAGATAGCATCTTGGACAAATGTGGCCCTGGATAGTTTCAGGTTGGAATACAAGCACTAACTAGAAAAACCAAAATACTTCAATTTTTCATTTGGTGATTTTATTTATAATTCTAAATCTATAATAACTAACATACATGCTACATCTTTTCTTGTTTGTAAGTCTCAAGGGAGTCTAAAAGTGGATAACACTAAACATATCAGAAAATGGTGGTGCCAGAGATTAGTTTACATGCCCAAGTGACATTTCTCTTCAGAAATGGACTGTCAAAATTAGGTCTTTGACTGCTGAGACAGGAAAGTTTGACCTCTTTAGTTGTTTTCAAGTGATGCTGTTGCAGTTTTTTGGTCACAGGCCTCAACAAAAAGACTAAGTATCTTAGTATCAGATATGAATGAATGCAATTAAGTAAAATATATATTTAACTTAATAAGGTCTTCTCTTCAATTTACTCAGAACTAGAAGCAAAAGCTCTCTGAATATTTGGAAAGGATCGAGTTTAATGGATTGATTTTTAATTCTGTATCACAGAGTTTATAAATTTGACTAGCACTTAACTAATGACCAAAATTGTCAGTGGTATATTCCTTTCTGTAGCTCAGATAGCAAATAGAAACTTTGTTCTGTGAAAATTGTATATAATTCTGGACTGTACATACTCTGTTATTGTTCCTTTTTATAAAAAAAGTGAGAAATATGGTATTCTACAAAATATGGTATACTGCAAAACATGGTATACCACAAAGTAATAAGTCAAGCTTTCCAGATAAATTTGAACAGCAAAAAGGTTTAGTGGAAAGGATATTTGTGTGTAAAATCATGTGCAAGGACTGTATTCAGTAAGTACTAGGATATTCCTACTACTCTATCAAAGTGAGTTTTCATGTGACGCCCAGTCCATGTAAAAAAAGGGTTTTTTTCATTATGTGACGTAATGGAGACTGATGTTTTTGCTTCTGTCATGGTAGCGCTACTGATCTACTTTGGTTACTCTGAGAAGCATTTTATTCACCGTTAAAATGGGAATGCAAACATGGGGAGGAAAAGCCTGAAGTTGGGCACTGCAGCAGAGTCAGACTGGCACAGAAAATGAAGCGCTCAGGCAATGGTGATCCCTGACACTTTGTGCAAGCCTAGAAGCCTTTCCTTGCTAGTCATAATGGGATTTTTTTCCCCCCCTCTTTAATTCCTGTGTAGCACATTCATATAAACAGGAGGTTGAGGAGGAAGGAATTCAGGAGATGGAGCCATCCCAGAGGAGCTATCCGGAGACAAAAGAGAGGATGGAATTCCCCAGAAGTCCACCTCTCACTCCTCCCATAGACATGCAGCTTTCTGTCTCTTCTTTTGGGAGGCAGGTTGCCAGGGGTAAGGCAATAGTAATTCTACTGCCACTGTGGATGCAAAGAATTGTGTTTCTTGCTTTCACTATGGGAAGGTAAAACTAACCTTCAGTCAAACACTACGGTTCAATATTTGATAGAGGATTTTAAGCAAAAGGGTTTTAGCAGGATCCACTGATTTTGAGACTGAGAAATATACCCCAAAGTACCAAGCAGCCTTTCATGAAGACAGTACAAAATGTTACTCAGAGCTTCTGTAAGAGGCACAGAAAACCCTTCAGAAAATATCCTTTCTTTCAGCCTCAAACCTTTGGGATCATGAGCCAGGGCATGTTAAAGAAGTGGCTAACCTCAAACTGCTGAGGGGTAAAGTCAGGCAACTGTAGGGATTTACACATGAGGAAATGATGTCATGCAGCACAGGAAATATATCCTAACCATGATTGTCTGCATCAGACCCTTCTATTGAAAACACCAGCATCACCAGCACTTCTTTTAGTTCCTTGAGAAATATTATTGACTCCACAGTGTCAGCCAGAGAGAAACAGAAATCCAATTTCCTGTTCCAAGATGAGGAGCAGTGGTTCAAATGCATTAAGCTCTTGCCTAGATTGTATCTTGCCAAAAACTTAAGATTAATTATTAATTCTTCCTCGTTAAGTGCAGAATATGTGCTTGGTGGTCTGGAAAGCCAGAACTTACAACTAATTGCTTTCAATTTCCATACCTGACCCTTCACAGCCATGCTTTCCTATCCCATTGAAATTCTGTTTGAATGAACAAGGTAATTTCAAAGACAAACAATTTACATAGAAAGATTCTGGTGGATATAAATATTTAAATTAGAGTTGTCTCAACTGGATATAGAGAAGAGAACCAACATGAATATACCTGCAAAAACCAGTGAATGGAAACATAGGAAAGTAACTCTGTAGCTGTATATTCATTTTGTTCATAAAGTCAGTTCCTGGTTATAATCATTATACTTTGATTGTTATTTCTGGTTTGTGGGAATAAAGAGAAACTAAATTTTAACAATAGAGTTTGGAAAGAAAATGAGACATCTGTGGTCTTGTTGGGATCTGCGTAAAGCCAGTAGTGCATTTTCCATTAACTTGAATTTAATAGGATCTAAATTTGATTTAATTTAATTCTCAGTTTTCTTTAATGCATTTTATAATGTTGTTTAAAGAGGCTCCAAATTTGAGATGATAAAACATTTCCAAATACGATGCAACTAATATTCAAATAATACTTATCCCTAGAGGTGTGTTACAGTGGTTGAGAGAGATGTCAAGAGAAACAGCTCTCAAAGCTTGCTGGTATTTAGAATGGCTTGTTGATGTGGCTGCTGTGGCTATTCTGGAGCTGCAGCTAAACAGGTATTTCACTGGCAAAGCTTATACTCATTTTCCAGACACAGGGAGTCATGCTAGAAGAAGATTTTTTTTGTCATTGTTAGTCAATAACCATTAAGCATTTCTGATCCTTGTTTTGTGTGACTCATTTGATGAAGTTCCTGTCCCACCTGCCACTCTGCAGCCTCTGTGACACAGGTATCCCTGGTCTGGACAATGGAGTATAGAGTCCCACACCAGTTGTGCCAGTCACAGGGTGTCCCCAGAACAGGGAGGTGTGTGACCTGGGAGCAGAGTGTTAATGTTTTCTACAAATATCAGAGAATCCCAGAAGTCCATCTAGAAAAATGCTGTCTCTAACTGCATCCTCTTACCATGTTCTTACTTTATTTTGTAATCATTCAGTGCAGGTAAAAAAAAAAAAAAAAGAAAAAAAAAGGACATCTGTTTATTTTTGTGGGTATAATAAGATTTCATAGAGATTTAGCTATTTAACAAATAAGTAATTAATAGCTAAAGAAAGTTCAACTCAGTAACACAAGAAATGCAAGACAATTTGAAAGAAATAGTCTGAGAATGTGAGAGAGGACCCTGAGTGCTGGTAGTTACATGGAAAGAGAATCTGATGGAGTTTTGCAGTAGGCTGCAATAGGAGAAGTGTAGCTGCTGTGAGCTGCAATGTCTTTTCTGACTGAAATAGAGTATTCAGAAAAGTGTGCTGAATATACTCATGTCACTGCTCATATGTGCTGCAATTACTTCTTGGTTGTGATGTCATAAAAATAGCAGGGAAATGTGATCCATATCCCTGTCATTCTGCATGCATACATTTTGCAATGTGGTAAGAGGGAGAATGTAAGCCCACTGGAACCTGGTATATTAAGCTTGTTTCATTTTTTTTTTGCTATTTCTGTATAGAGGGTATAAATTTGGAAGAAAAAGTGCCGAAAAACCTGTTCTTAAGCTGTAATAATGCGGTAATGGTAAAACTATTTTGCCTGCTCCTTTTAAAGGAATGCTTTGTTTTAGAACATCATCAACTGAGGGCATGTTTCTAATGCAATTTTTTATCCATTTATTTTTTGGGGGACTGCAACATATGTTTTGTCTCTTCCACTTTTTAATATTTTGGTCTCTGGTGAATACACATACAAAAACTTCCTTCCTTTAGTTAGAGTCCACAAATGAGGAGCTTTTCTCTCTCTGATTGTCGATTAGCCTGCCAAGAAACAAACTCTAACTGGAGAACATCACTTTAATTTATTTATGGGATACAGATGACAAGAAAGTCTGTCCTCTTCTCAGGCTTTTTGGAAAGCTTTGGGCTGACCCAGCCCAACAGAGTTCATATGGCAAAGGCAAACTATGCCAGGAACCAAAGCCAATAGTCCCTGCAAACCTCTGAACCAAAACATTCCTTTAGTGCTTGAATTTCCCTATAATTTGTGTAGATTCCCTTTTTGTCAATGAGGCTTGCAGTGGATAACTAGCTTAGTGCAATCAGACTAAACAACTGTGCTATTCATTCAGCAATTAGATGATAGCAGTAATGCATGCTTTATGGTTTCCGTTCTTCATTCTTTCCTTTCTTTTAAAGCCCTTGGAGACAAACCCTGAGATGTTTGGCAAAGTGGAGGCTCTTGCTGAAAGATATCTTTTTTTTTTCTCCCTTTAGTGTTGTCAATAAGTTATATTCTCAGAAGCAGAACAGCAGATCTACATAGGAAGAAGTTATCAGCTGGAGAAAAAGCAACTCTACAGTTATTTATATACATGAACATTCGCTTTCATCTATTTAAATGCTGGAGGAGGAACTTTTTCTTAATCACCATCAGCATATGGCTTAATTTAGAATAAAATAAGCATATTTTGAATGGAAATATTTTAGCAAAAATGAAGTAAGGTATGTTTACTCTATAAATTACTTGGGAAGGGCATAGTGCTAAAAGTGGAGAATTTTGCTTTTGTTGCAGAAGATAAATCCTTGTGAAAGGGTAGGTTTCAATGCTTCAGCTTTCAGTTAGAAATTTAATCTTTGGCCAAAATCAGCTGTAATTTTTACTCCTTCCTTGCTGCACATAACTTCTCTGTGTTTGAAAAAAAGGGATATATATGTGTGGTTAACTAAATTATATTGTTCGTGATACTATTAACTAAGAGACAAAGTTTACCTTTGTGTGTATTAAAAAAAACCCCAAACTTTAACCATGTCAGTATAAATATTGTACTGTTTAGAAAATATTTTCTTCATATAGTTGGAAAGTAAATGGTTGCTTAACTACTACCTTTGCAATATTTTATTCTGTCAATTCTTCCTTTGTTTTACATCAGCTTCTGTGTGACATCAGAAAGATGAAATAAATTCCCTCTACTGTAATTTCCTTATTTAAGGGTTAATCCAAACCCCACCAAACTCAATGGGCGCTGAGAGATTAAGTACTGGCAGATTTAGCTGTTGTAGCTTAAAACATTACAGCATCCAGAAGCCTTTGCTATCTCCTTTCAGAGGATTACTTCCCCAACCAGAGGCAAGGAAGGATAGGATATGAGCCATGTGTCAGTCGCTATGGTTTGCTGTACAGAATACTAGATTAAATTGCAATGAAGGTATGTGCTCCTTAATAAACTGAGCTGTAAATGTGACAGTTGAGGCACAGATTCATATCCTGTTCTGTTGTTCTGCAATATTGGTGATGACCCAAGACAGATGACCAAGTCAGAAACATAGGGTTTTTGACTTGGTCATCTCCTCTAGTGATAAACATGAAAGATATCTGCCAGAATTCTGAAAATCCTACCTGCACACCTCAGGAATGATAGAAAATGCTGATTTTTTTAAACTGCTTGAAGATCCTGATAAAAGGCAAAGAATAACAATAAAGAATCATTGTACATCTCAAGGGAAAAGTGGTTGAATTTAATTTTGAAATGTTGAAAGGAAAAGACATGGAAAAAAGGACTCTCCAGCTGACTCCAAGTACATTGGATTTCTATTCAGACCACTTCATTTGGTTTCCAAACATGCTGTTGTGAAACACCTTTCAGCATAAGGATAGTCAGTTTTCTCACAATGACAATCAGTCATGACAGTATGAATGTTTTTGGGGACTTGAAATGGAAATAGAGAAAGATAGAGTATTGAGAAGCTAAAGGGCAGCTAGCATTCCAGCATGGTTTGTTTAACCACTGAGGTGAAATACCTTCTTAATGTTGGGACACTCCTCGGAAGCTGCTCTAGTGCCTCTCTAATCACCCACTTGAGCTCAGTGAGCTCAAGGTCACTCCACCTTTTTTAGATATTTAGCTGAAGTGCTCATGATTAGAATCTTGTTGCTCTGCGTTTCCTGTCTTGTCAGTAGTAAAGAACAGATGTTCAGAATTAACTGGCTTTCTCTCCATGGCGAGTGTTTGAAGAAGGAGAAAGAAGTGACAAGACAAGAGGAAATGGCCTCAAGCTGTGTCAGAGGAAGTTTAGACTGGATATTAGAAAAAGTTTCTTCAGTGAAAGGTGGTTAGGCATTTGAACAGCATACTCAGGAAAGTGGTGGAAGTGTTTAAAAAATGTGTGGCTGTGGCATTTGGTAGCATAGCTTAGAGGTGAACATGGTGGTGCTGGTTTACGGTGGGATTTGATGGTCTTAGCGAGCTTTTCCAACTTTAATACTTCTATGCAGTGTGGGGAACTGGGCTGTGGTTTGCCTTTTCTCTACTGACACCTTAAAACAGCCTTATTGTTACAACAGACAAATTTAAGCACTGTCTTGCCAAAGGCAGAATAGTTCAGAATTTTTGTTTCCAAGTCCAAAGCTGCAAATCCTTCTTATTACTTTTACTTTAGTTGGACCAAATGTAATGTGATACTGGTAAGAGTAGCTGGGCATAATGTGAATGGTACCAAATTACAGAGGGCCAACAGTATAGGATCAATACCATATTGGTTTAGATGTTACCAAACAAAGAGAGAAATTAAACCCCCACTCCACAGAAAATCAATAGAGCTAGTGACATCTGCATGTTAATTATTAAGGTCTGCCTTGCAGTAGTGGATGAAAATTAAAAATTTCAGAAAACTGTTGCTAGTGACTACATCATGTACTCTACTTAACCTGAGAGGAAAAAACAGTTCCAGGACAGAAAAAAGTATAAAAGTTCTCCCACATGGTGACTGTATTTGTTCAGTAAGCACAGTCCTTTAAACGCAGGAAAACACAAATTGAACAGCTGTTTCTGCGGGTTAAGGCTAAGGGGAAAAAAGAATAAATTTATACAAAATTATCTTATGGGAGGAAAATTAAATGCAAAATGCACACACAAATAAAATCCCCAGTAGTATGAAAAAGATACTATTTATTTTACAATAGAAACATTCTTACTGGTAAGAGTATGGCATTGGTTGAGTTCCGGCTGTAGTGAAGTTTTGGAAATAAATGTGTAGTTTTACAGGATATAGGCAATCATGCTGCCTTTGAGCTTAGTGTTTTTCACTTCTGGGACATAAACAGTTACCAGTAATACATCATGAATAAATTTACTTTATTTGTACTGCTTAGAGTACAAATTTGTAATATGTCATTATTTGAAGTTTGGTGTAAGTCTCAATTGAAACATTAAACTTCTTATGAACTGGAAATCTTGGAAATCCTTCAGAGGAAGGCTTTTATTTATGATATTGTAGTCAGTGTTTCCATTATTTCCCCCTGTTTTCAGGGATTTATAACTTAGTTGTAAAAAAATTATTCTGGACTGAAATTTGGCATATGGGATTGAACTCAAAGAATGATGTTTTTGCTCATTTTGAAAGTAAGTCTGATCACACATAAACTGGAAGACATAGAAATGATTAAATGTATTCTTTTGATGTTGTTTTGCTTTATTATTATGTTGCATTGCATTGTACAATTTTCTACAATTAATCCTGTATTAATAACTTTATATTTCATTCCACATTCCTGTTTCTTAGATAAAGAATAGAGTGATTACGGCTGTGTTTACCACTGAAATGTAGCATGGTTGAGTGTTTCTGTAGCCTCTAGAAAAAATAATGGTAACCTCTCCTGAGTAGCATAGCTCACTGGTTTGTTGCATAGATGAAATCTAAACAGGTGAAATGCCAAAAGAATGACAACATTTGCCAGCTAGACATTGCCAAAAGCCAAACAGCCAACAGTAAATAAATATGTAAATAAATAATTCCCCAAATTAGAAAAGAAAAAAAGAAAAAACAACCCCAAACCCAAACCAAAGTTCTAGATGGTACTGAATAGCTTAAAGGTAGCATAGCTAAGGCATTCTAGTTTCTGCAGTCAGGTATGGGATAGGGTGAAACTATGCATTTTTCATTATTTTCACAATCTCCAGTTCTGTTCCTAGTTCAGAAATTGACAACCTTTTCACATTCCTGTTACTTTCCCATTGTAACACCACAGTAATGATGCTCAAGGAAAAATAAAGGCTGGTTTTTGAGATCAGATGGTATTCACATCTGTGCAGAGAAAATTCATGTGGTCAGAGCTTAATTAAAGTTGAAGCTGGCCAGTATTGGAGGGGGGGACAATAAAAATAGCTTTTTAAAAAGAATGTTAATAGCAAAAGACAGTCCAGAGATTACATTGGCCAGTTTCTTGATGAGGATGGTCACCTCGCAAAGAGTAGCACAGACAAGGATATTAACCTTTTAGAGATCATTGAGGGAAGAGCCATTAGGATGGTGAAGGAGAAGCTGTATGAAGAGCAGCTGAGGTCACTTGGTTCGTTCAGCCTGGAGAAGAGGGGCTGTGGGGGAATCTCATGGTGGTCAGGGGAGGCACTGATCCCTTCTTCCTGGTGACCAATGATAGGACCCATGGGAAGGGCACAAAGCTGTGTCAGGGGAGGTTTAGTTTGGACATCAGGAAAATGTTCTTCACCCAGAGAGTGGTTGAGCTCTGGAACAGGCTCCTCAGGAAAGAGGTCACATCATCAAACCTGACAGTGTGCAAGAAGTGTTTGAATGGTACTGTCAAAAACATGGTGTGATTCTTGGGGCTGTCCAATGCAGGTCCAGGAGCTGGACTTTGATGATCCTTGTGTGTCCCTTCCAATTCAGGATGTTCTGTGATTCTGTGACTCTTCAGTATTAATAATTTGGAGTAAAATATCTGAATTGATAACTAGATATGTTCAATATCTATCAAAATGATGAGAAAAAGCTGAAATAGAATTGCAGAAAATCAACACCTAATTTAGATACAAGTCTATGGATAAAGGAGTACAAGAGAACAGAAATATGCACAGAAAGAAACAGGGAAGAGGAATGAGAACAGTAGTATGTGGACTAAATTAGGGAGGATGTGGTTAAACTGTCAGAGATTAAGGAGTAAAGTTAAGAATTTGGGGAGGGATCAGTTAAGGAAATTAAACCTGTAGTGTTGAAAAGGGAAAAAATGTATTTACCTCAAAAATGTATACCTCATAAAGTATAAGAAATATCATGCTTGAGAATGGTTTTATTTAATCTTTTAATTTGTGCTTTGTTGATAAAGTATGTCTGATAAAAAATGAGCCATTGGCACACATTTAAATGATACAGGCAGAGCTGACAGACTGACAAACCTGAAGGAAAAGGATTCTAATAATTCCTGTTATCATCTGCAAGATGTCTTCCTGAGAGGGAAGGCAGGATGTGCCAATTAATCACAGCAATGTAATCCAGTACTGTAAAAGGCGTATGACACACAGAATATATTAGAGATACAGACTCAGATGGGGTTTTGGTGGGGCCTCCTTCACATTACTTACAGTTTTGACCATCCATATGTTTAGAAATGTGTTAAGCTTGAGGCAGGAAAGACAATAGCTGGGGAAATATAGTTTCTGAGAGGAAACTGAATAGACAAGGTATTTAACTTACTGAAATGAAGACTGGGATGAGGATTTCATTACTCTCTCTAAATGTGTTAAAGGCTTATTGCCAAAAACGCAAAAAGTTATAATGAGGGCCAATGTTCATATGAATACTAGATGCATGTAAAATAACCAGAAATATGTGCAAATCAGAGGAAAGTTTTTAACTGCTAGAATACTGAAGCTCCAGAACTGAATAAACAAACAACATTCTCTAAATGTAACTTTATAAGTTCATGAAGGATATCCTATGACATGGATGTCTGCAACAGCAGGAAAACAAACCTGATGAGCCACAAGGTACTTTTTCTCTTTGGTAAATGGCCTGATTTTTAAAAGTTCTTATTGTTTGAAACTTTCATTGTGTTGTTTTTCTTGATAATATTCATAATTTTCCTTTCAAAGTCTTAGCAGCCACGACCTGGTGACTGGAAATATTTAATAAGTTATAGATTTAGTCTGTTATGAAGAATCTATTTTAGGGCTATGGCAAAGTAAACTTTCAAACACTTATTATTACCATGATATATCTGTTTAATTTAGTGCTGTGGTTGTTAGCCTGCTTGTCTTGCTAGTGCAAGCCATGGAAAGCAAGTGAACAACAAGCTGAGCTGACTTTTGCATATCATCTAAACAACACTTATGTATTTATTTTCTCAACCTCCATGACTTTCTACTCTGCCAACTGCCAGCATGTATTTTCCCCCTGAGATGATCAGCGAGGAGACTTAGCTTGCACCAAATTTTAAATAGATACACATATGTTTCAGAGGTTATTCTAGGTTTGGTGTGGCTTTCATGAATCACAATGCATATAGCTTTGTTCTTACATATTTGAATGACTGATCTTGGCTGGTAGCTGTATTAAATGTAGCATTAATTTTTTTTCTTTGAGTATTGCTGAAATCTCTAAAGGTTGTGCATTTTGTCTATTATCCTTATGGTTTAAGGTGAGACTTCATGCTAACAGCTCAGGATGAGAATAAAGTTATGTACGTTAACTGTGGCTTAAAGGAATAGGGGAAACAAAGAAGAAGAGAAGCTCAACAGAGAGTGACTGATTTCTCTGTTTTATTGCTTATTACATTTCTGTTGGGGGGATTTGCAGTCTGGCAAGCTACCACCAAATTAATGAAGTTCATGGACTGGAATTTCACCCAGAGTGATAGTTATTTGTATTGACATGCATAATTTCCTCTATGCCCTCTGGCATTTTTTTCTGTACCTGTGCTTTCAGGAACACAGTATATATTTTTTCACCAGGTCTGTGAGATCCAATCTACTAAAAAAACCATTGGTATTCATCCCCTAATATTAGCTTTGATCTGCCAAACATGCTTCATATGAGTGGGCAAAAAGAGGAGTGTGGTCTGAACGTTTTCCACACTGATTTAATATGCCATAAAAGCCTGCACAGGCCACTCCTCAGTTCCTGCATAGGCCTGCCTACACTGCAATGAAGTTCTGACAGTTTCTACCTGGATTTAATACAAGAGCAGCTAAGCAGGTGTTGATATCCTTAGCTATAATTTAAGGTCACAATTTACAAAACCTGGGACGGTATGTCACTTGCAATTTGCTGTCAAGGGCTGAAAGGATACTTTGTCATTGCACAATACCTGTTGATATGTGCCTTGATTTCCTCTATTTCTAGCAAAAATAGAGCCTCAGTTTTGTCTGTTAAAATGTGCATTTAGGATTGCCTTTTTTTTACTTCTTATTTTCATAAGTCTTTCTCTTACTAATCCAACTTTTTTAATCAAAACAGGACCATAATATTGAAACTGTAAAGCAGTAATTATTTTTACTTGGTACATTCTGACAGTGTGACCATTGTACTCATCTGTTTTTTTTTTTTTTTTTTATTGTATTTTTTGACAGTGGACTCATTTCAAAAAGCACCGAGTAAAAGAGCCTGCTGATTTGTGCCCTAGACAAAGTGACACAGAGTTGCTTACATTCATGGTACCAAAGACCGCTCTGAAGTAGATGTTTCCTAGGATTAGTGGTCCAAAATGGAGACTGTGAGTGAGCTAACTCTTAATCTGCATGAGCAATCAGCAGTTCAGTACTTGAGTCATTCCCTGGCCCTTTTTCATTCAGCAGTACAGTTATAGCTTTAGGCAACATATATATTAGTAAATAATGTGAACCAAGGCCCATCCTCTGGTTCTGGGTGTGTGCATGGCACAATTTGTGCCCATGTAACCAAATATTCTTTTACCTCTATGGAGGCTGTCTTCATATATAGCAATAACTGAGAGCAATCTGTGGCTAGCCCTAAACTGGGAATGGTCTGGAAGACTTGCACTGAGACCAAAACTCTCGGGGAATGTAATTAGTAATGATTAAGTAGATTGGTTGTGTGATGGTACTTTAGTTTATGTCCTGTCTCTTTGAATTTTACTGCCACGTGCAGTAGGCTTCAGTCCATCTGCAGGCTGGACTCGGATTTCCTTCAGAAGAAAACACTGCTGAGCACCTACAGCTCTTTCTATCCCATTTCTTTCTATCTCCTCTTGAGTTTGGTGCCCTTTGCCATGCCTGTGTGCCACTTTCTTTCCTGCTTTTGGCATCTAGTCCAAGATTCCCTTTGTTCCAGGCCTGTCTCTATACTTAATCTCCATCACTCACCTCTTCTGTTCTCCATGTTCAGGATGAGCCTTCCAGCTCTCCCACTAACTCCTTCCCTTCAGCAAGCTTCTTTCCCTGCTCTTATCCTATTCTGTTTCTTCTGTTTCCTTTTCCTTTTTTCCCCCCTCTCACTCTATTCCTCCCAATTTTGCCATTTCTCCTGTAGTTCTCTTTACCTTGCTTTTTGAATGACTTCCAGTCCCCATATCTCTCTCTTTCCACACCTCCACATCCCCTCCCAGGCTCCATGGAAGGTCAGTTTTCCTCACCCTGTGGCTTACCAGTGTGCACCTGGATGTCCACACACAGCCCCAGCTGCTCCTGCTTTCCATGTCCAAGTTACCAGCACCAAAATTTTGTCAGTGCCCCTTCTTGTGTCCACATCTTGCATGGATGGAAGAAGCAGTCACCGGGGAGACTAAAGTTGTGCCCTATAGTTCTATTTTTCTTCCCTCAGTTCTAGTTTTCTTCTCTCAGGAAAGTACATTTGGATGAGCAGAAAGTGTAAAGAGGAGCTGTGTCACATCCAGTGAGGACCCCCTTCATTATGGTCATGGAACCATAATGCCTGAATTTAAGCTCTGCTTTACCTAGCCTAAGTGCTTCATAAGTCTCTTTCTGTAATGTTTCCTGTTGGCTGCATTCAGTCACAGAAAGTGTGAATGAGAAACAACCTCTGCACTTCAGCAGATGTTAGAGTCCAACACACTGAGCCTACAATTCCCTGCTGAATATGTTAAAAAGATTGACTTTTGAAAATTTTAAATGCAAAAGTTTCTATGCAGACATACATCACAGACAGAAAGTCAGTTTCCCCCTCTCCATTTTCCTGTCACCCCAAACTTCAAACTTTTACTTTCTGCACAAAAACACTTGGACTTCTCCAGGAAAAGGTTGCCAGTATTTTTTCAACATTAGTAAAGAACAAATTTTCTTTAACCTCATTCTCAGAAACAGCTGTACCATTTTGGATGAAACTTCCTGAAATATTTCTGCCTCAGGCAGACACCTGGCATGGAAAATTTCAGCCCAAACATTTAAGGTTTGGCAAAGCGATATGCAGCTGAAAACAGGCTTTATTTATGAGAAGTGTTGGGTAACTTTAATAAGAAGCAAAATTACCAGCCTCACCCCAGTACCAATCCTAACTGATGTTCCAAGCTCTATGATAAAATACTTAGTTTAAATGAATAAGTCCTTTCATATCAAAGGACTAAAAATAACTAGGAACATAGTCTTCTTCCAGGTATAACAAGCATTTCCGACTTATGGCTTAGTGATGCAAAGAGAATGAAGTTGATTAATAACAAAGCATAAAATGTAATGATGAATTTGTGTCTCTTGGAGAGAAGACTGAAGTGTATGATGTGCACTGATAAAGTATGTAATACCTTTGTTGCTTAGAACTTATGTGTTTGAGTCATTCAAATGTCAGATAGTTTATTTTCTCCAAACACACTCCAAAGTTTTAGCTGGAAAACCACTTAGACATTAAGATGGCAAATGTAAGTTCTGAACACAATAACATAATTTATTAATCTTTCAGCAAGTCACTCAAAATGCTTAACAACTGCTTTTTCATTTAATTTCCCCTTCCAGTACAAGGAGAACTTAATTTCCTATTTCATTTGTTCTTTTCTCTAAAATATAGTCCTGTCATAGTAGTCATGTTGTTCTTTAACCAAAATAAGTTGATAAATATGAAGACGTAATAAAATTTGTTCTTCTATGCAAAAATACAGTGAAATAGCTCTATAGTTTTCATATCTGTAAAAACAAATTTTACTATATTTTTGATAGAAATAAATTAAACAGCATGTATTTATTTATTAAAAGAGCAGATAAGCAAAAAATAGAAATAAAAATACAGGAAATTGAGTTTAAGGTAATACTGATATTTCATAGCCAGTCTGCATTTAGAGATATTTGGGGGAGGTCTGAATTCTGTTCAGCTTTGGTGGATTTCAGGCACCTATCTCCTATTTCTGTGTCACAAACAGTATCTAAACTTCAGAGACTCTTAGAAATGTAACAACACCTGGTCCTGTGCAGGGCCAGGAGCTGGACTTCAATGATCATTGTGGATCCCTTCCACCTCAGATTTTATGAGAATATTCTATTCTATTCTATTCTATTCTATTCTATTCTATTCTATTCTATTCTATTCTATTCTATTCTATTCTATTCTTCTTTGTCCTAGAGAAAGAAACTGTCCTTGAGTATGACCTTCACCTAAGAGAGAAAACTGAGTAATTCATACTTCATTTATGCTTCACTGAAGTCAAGAAGAGGCTTCATCTCTTAGATACACTTAAACCTTCCTCATTCATCAGCCCTGAGTTCAGTTCAGATAATGGGAGATGAAAACCAAGAAGTAGCTTAGTCTGTATCCTGTAAAGAAGAAAGGAGAGTTTGCTCCTTCAGTCAGTACTGCCCTGTGTCATGGCTTATGGCTTGTCCTACTGGATCAAATGTACAAACTGCATGGGAAACAGGGTTCTGATTTTCTTCTTTCTCTGGGTTTACTCTTAACAGCAACCTCAGGATGAAAGTGGGAAACCTAAGACTTTCCTCTTTCATTTGCACTGTGTGTAATAGCAGTAGAGGGAAAGTGGTCAGACAAATTATTTTGAAGCCAAAGCTCCGTATCTAAAATAAGGGTCCTAAAATCTCACTTTAGTTTGCTCTATACTTCTTTGTGGTAGAAGACTGTAGAAGCTAAAGACATGAATTGAACTGCCTCTGTGACATGATGCCTCAGAATCTGTCCCAGCCTGCTTTTATCAGTAGAAGGAATATTGTCTAGATCTTTCTGTGCAAGCAACCCCTTTAAGTAGCATAAATGGACACTGTTTGTATCATCTAGATCCCTTCATGCTGACAGTGCTTAATTTAATTTCTGTCAAAAGCTCATTAGATTTACAGCATGAAACTATAACTAGTAATAAGGGATGCTGAATCACACATCTAACATCTGCAAATTGTGGGCTTTTCCTTTGCTTATAATACCTTTAATGCATAGTGAACAATAGAATTATTTTAAAGTGCATTTATCCTTTAAACATGTGCCTTTAGGGGAAAAAAATGTACTTATATTAACTCTTTTTCACTGGGTCAACTTATAGCACCTGTCTTAAGATACGACATTAAAAAAAAAAAACAAAAAACCACCAACAAAACAACCCCACACAGGATTAACAAGAATATAGAAATCATGTCTGTGTCAGAACAAAATACATGTAACTAAAATCATGGTAGAGGTCCTGATGTATTTCATACACCATCACTGGCAAACAACTTTTAAAAAGTACCAGGAGCATTACACCATGATGGAGTCAGAGTAAGGCAGGGAACAAAGAGACTCCACTTTCTGAGAAGACTGGCTGATGGCAGGGATCACCCAAATGAGAACCATCTCATTGCAGATAAAAAGGAGAAGTCCATGGAATCAGCAAATGGATGTGTCCTGTCCCTTTGCAGAGGGAGTGGGGAGGAGAAAATCTCTCTGAGGAGTAGTAATTGAAACACAGTTCTGTGCCCCATAGAGCCTCACGTATTCCACGGTAGTAACACAGGAACTTCTTGTAGGAGCTGCTGTTGGGATAGGTGTTAGTCAGCAGGAGACACACCTTCCCCACTGCTAGGATGCAGCGGTACTCAGTATCCTAAGGAGGCACCAGGTCAGAGAACAATGACCAACTTGGATGTTTGTACAGACCTTTTACAGCTTCCATGGTACAAGTGAAGTTCAGACAGCATAGCCTGAGCGCCCTACAAAAAATCCCACAGACTTGATAAAAGTGTAAAACAGTTGTTTCTAATGGCATGACTGCAACATGCTGTTCAGCAAATGTGACTCGGGGCCTCATTACTGTGTCTCCACTTCTGACATTTATAGTTAAATGATGTTGTTGATTCCGGCAAGAGACGTAACAATTTCTCTAATTAAAGGAGGGGGAAAGAAAACAACCCAAAACAATCTTCTTGTTCCTTCCCAGATTGTTTCCATTTACTGCAAATAAGCATGAGTTCCTGCCTGGAAGCACTATCTGCAAACTGCAGTCAGATGTAAAAGAAGCCTAATCAAGCTTGGGAACCAGGCCTTAATTAGACTGCTTGGAAAACAGAGCAGAAGAGCAAATGAAAATTATTAACCATCACTCATGATTCCTGTTTCTAATTTTAAAGAGGAAATCATGCATTAATCAAACTCTAGCCCTAAGCTCAGAGAAGCATTTTAGAAGTATCCTGAAACAACAAGAGGAAATCTTTTCAGTGTTTAGAGAAAGCAACTCCTGATCAACTAGTATGTGCAGCACAATATATTTTGACATGAAATAGGCTATGTTTCAGTATGCCTAGATATTGTTGGATCCAAGAAAAACAAAATCAGTACCAACTGAAGGCATATGACAACAATTGGGGTTAAGCCTGAGTTTTGTTAAAGGGAAACAGAAATGAAGCGTATGCTGTTTTCATGGATAAAGAAAAGATATGGAAGGGTAAGAGTAAAAGGAACAGTTGAGTAACATCACTGCTATTGTGTGCTTTGATCATAGTAAAGAAACTCATTCACATAAGCAGTATTTACAACAAATTAGTTCTTATAAAAAACAAGCATGAACATAACCTCTACCTATTACCCGGAGTTCACTTGAGATCATGTAATAGGATTTATCAGAACGTACCTCATAGTTTCTGTTATATTTGGACTATAAAGATAATTTTCTATTTTTTTTGGCAAACTCATATGAGTTTTCTGGCTGTAATTCAGAAATTAGACTTTTCTGGTGGAGTCAGATTGAAGTCTTCAGCTTTTGTGGAAATGTCCAGAATGAGGAGAGAAAATGGACTCTAAAACTATATTAAACATTGCACCCATTCTTGTTGGAAACATCACATTACAACAAATGCTCACTTTTTTCAAACACAAATATCTAAGCTTCTTTCTTTGAATTACAAACAATGCTTTCTAGAACACACCAATTTTCCCTCTAGCTGTCCAAGCATTTGCCAAGCATTGCCTATTCAGATTTCTTAAGTAGTGGTTTCATGAAATGTCATACCTAGAAGTGTTGATGGCATGGATGTTTGTGTTGCTATTGTGACTCACAGACCACAGTTACTGCTCTGTGAACAGATTAAAATATGAATGACAAATGAGAAAAGTACTGGGAATTTTTTGTCTATCATGGTATATATGTCATACCTTGATAGGAACAAGTAATGGAGTTCAGTGATCAAAGTTGGTGATTTGATAGAGTATTGTGATCTGGAGGAATGGGCACAGATGAGGGTTATTAAGTACGGCACTTTAGTGATCGATTTGGCATGATTTCTCCTAAAATCTTGAGGCGCAACCTCCGCAGTTCAGCCCTAGGAAGAAAATATTTTGATCAAACTGAAGGTTCCATACTCCAGTTTGGTGGCATCTCCCTGCATGACATTATATAGATCAGAGCATTTTAGTTTTAATTGAAAAATTAAATTAGCTTTGTTTAGTTCCTTTGGCTGAAACTTCCATTTTTCTTTTTTTTTTTTTTTTTTTTTGGGACTTCTAAGGTGCAGCCAGTTTGGGTGATGCCCTGGCTGCAAGGATTCAGTTGAAATGCTTTTACTAAATTAAGATGACAAGATTTCAACTCCTTATTTCAGTGGATGACTAAGGACAAGATAGAGCGTGTCTAGTCTAAAAATTGGTGCAGGTGCCTTGGAGGTGAAAGATGAAGGTTTAAATCCTCTTAGTCTGAACAAGGAGTTAGACACACATTTCCCATCTGTGATGTGAGTTCTGTAAATGCCACACTGTTGTGCAAAACTATAAGTGATAGGAGGATAATGTTTTGTAACAAAGTAGGTGAGATTTCTACTTCGAGCTAGAATGAAAGTTGCCTCTACATGTATTAATTTGCTGCCCTTTAGTTTAGGCTGTGGTCAGAAGCAGAGCTCAGGTGGTAGGTAGGAAGGACATTTGTAATTCAGAACAGCACTTTTCTCACTTTTAGCTTCCTGGAGGGTTTTCATTGCTGTGCCTGCGAAGAATCAATCACTTTGTGGACAATGGAGAAAATACTTTAACACAACTTTGAATAACTATATTATCTTTTTAATACCTGTAGCTCTTTCATTTGTCATCTTTGTCCCTCTGGTTTTGAATTTAATCATTACAGTATAGCCTTTTTTTCTAAGCAGTATCACAATAGCAGAGTCTGCTGATATCTGCCTTGTTTTCATGGTTATGGAAATGTGTCCTGCCAAGTTTTCCTTTCAGGTTAATATACTATTCTGGGGACTACCATGTGATATTTTGTAGTAAATATTTTTCCCTACTTTCTTATCCTATATCTGCAGTTATCCATCAGAACCATACAGCTATCAACACTCACAACCCAGAAGTGGAAATGAGCCTGTCACTGTTCGTTCCATATTTATGTACCAATGTGACAGCCTATAGAAATAAAAATTTGATTTGATTTTGAGCATGTTCCAGCATTACATACTTATGTGCCATGACCAGTGCCTCATATCTGCTAACTCCACTTTTTTTTCTCTTGTTTTTATCTTGGCATTCATTTTCAGTCTTTGCACGTTTGCAGTTATTATTGTAACTACATGTTTTTGGGTAGCAATTGAAAAGTTCTAGGTGCTTTCCAAACATTAAAAAAAAAGAGCTCAGTTTCTTGGCTATTGTAATCATGTCCTTGCAGGTCTATCTCAATGCACCCTCTATGTGAAATATGCCCACAAGTATGTGGCTTGTTTGATTTATAGCTGCTTGTGTTTTTCCAAGTGACTTGACTGTTGAAGAACTCCAATGACTGCTCTGTTTGTGTGCTTTAGCTGAAGCTGGCTCAAGCACTTAGGACTCTGCACACTGGAACAACTTATTCATGAGGTTTGGTTTTGCTTTACGTTCATCTGTTGTCAGTTCCTTTTGCTCCACTTTTTTGGTTTTTTGTCCTGTATTTGGTAATTCTGAACACTGTGCCTGTTCTGTTGTTCTAGCCATTTGGTAGTTTCACCTTGTAGATTTTCAGTGACTGAATAATGGTGTCACTTCAAAACAAACCGGAAAGATATTTGTATGCTTCACTCACTCTTCTGGATTTTCCTTATTGTTCTCATTTGATGTCATTGTTGTGTTATGATGGAGGCTTGGCTGCAACTCTATTCATTAAAATAATTAAAAAATAAAGGCAGTGATGCCAGACCAAGCACAGTCTTTTTTTCTAAAAGGAGCTAATCTGGACCTCTGAGAGCACTGCACAAACTGTCTCTGAAATAAACATAAATATGTATTCTACCAATAAGTCCTAGTTTCTCACATAAAATAAGAGCTTATTGCTTCTCCTTCTGGTTGCTTTACCAGACTTTTCCATATTTTGAGCTTTATAAGGCTGCATTCACTCTTTTCTGTTGCATCTTTGGTGTAGGCTGAAGTCCTAACCTACCAATTACCCAGATTGTCCTTTGATTAGAATTTGCTCTTGCTCCTGCCAAGACTGTGAGCACAGCTTTGCTTGGCAATGAAATGGGAAGTGGGGATGGCATACCTGTAGGCTGCAGCCTTGCAGGAGCTGTAGCATGTCTTCTGGATTGGGGAGTGGAAAGGGCTCCTTGCTAACATGCTGCAACTGTTCACAGCAGACATTTGGACAGCAATCAAGCATGGGCCACGACTGCTGAAACCATATAAGAGCTTTGGAATGTGACTGTTAAATTTTTCTTAATGGAAAAGAACTAAATGTATTTTGAAGCAGAGAAATGTATATATTTGTAGGTGAGAAGTATTCAAGGAGACTCGGTTAATACCAAAGGGGCTTATAATAGAATCAAGCATTTTGTTGTATTTGGGGACTTTAGGACAGGGAAGAGACAATCCTCAAACTTGTGTCCTTATTATCTTACAGAGTGAAAAGCTTTTTATCAAGCTGGAGCTGCTCACTGAGGCTTTGTCTAAATGTTAAGTCAAAGACAGCTGTGGGTTGGTCTAGTCAGTGTAGATGCTCAGGGCCATTCTCTTGGGAGAAAATATATCATGTAGGAAGCTGCTTTGGGTAGTCCAAAACAGATGTAGGAGCAAGGCTATAATGAATTGAGGAGGACAACAATGGGTCCAGTGTTTGAGGCTGATTTCTGGCCTGGCTTTATTTACCAGTACAGACAAAGCCTTAGGAGTCTGGTTGTATTCCTCACATCTCAAGCTGGACTTAGTTTTGTCATATGGAAGACAGGTTCCAAGAAGCTAATCTATGTTGAGTGCGCACAAGCTTCAGCCATTTTTACAAATTCATTAGCAACATTGCTCACCTGAGATGTTTGCAGTTTAGTTTTGCTTTACTGCTCTATTGCAGAATTCTTCCCTGACCTAGGAGAAAGTAGTTGCTGTGAAAATATTTTGCCCACCAGTAAAATGAAAACTGCAGGACTTCTATATCAGTGTTATGAGGTGCTGCCATGCTTTGGGTACAGAGATTTTACACATTCTTTAGGTATGGGGATGCAGAGACTCCCACAGCAGGGAGATTTCGAGAGCTGATTCAGAGTACCTCTGCAGTTTACAGGCAGGTCTACTTCCAAGTTCAGAGCCAAATTTGTTCTTAGAAACAAGATTTAGGCAATAAGGAGATGACCTCACTGAAAGACATGAAGAGGTACATCATGTACAAACCCTTCTCTTTATTTCAGAATGAAGGAAACATTTGTGGTGTTCAAATACACTCCTTTTCCTACTTACCTGCCAGGGATACATTGCCATCTTACTTTGTTTTTAAATTTCACTTATAAATCATTGTAAAACAAGACAGAACCAGCAGATAGCACAAAGAGTAATAAAATCCTTCAGAACTTGATTAAAAAATGAAAGGAAGAATTTATGGCAAAGAAAGCTGGAAACTCCATTTCAACATTTACACACAAGGAAAGGAATGATATTTGTTTTTCTCTCTACTCTTACCATAGATTCTGCTTTTTCCTATGTCTATAAAGGGTGCTTAACATTGATGTAACTTGAGCTGAGGAAGGTCTTAGCAAACCAATAAACAGAAGTGCCTAAAGATTGCCTTGCATATGGCAACGTGCATTCCTGGCGTTGCCTGCTCTGCTGCAGGGGCTGCTGCTGCTGTCTCAGTGTTGGTATTGACAGCCCCGTTAGGCAGGCTGCCTTTGATCTAGCTTTTATGTTCCTTTACCATAACACAAGCTGGCTTTATTGGACCAATTAAAATTGCAGTCTTCCCTTCTTATCTCCATAGGGTAGACCAGGGATGGAGCAAACTGAAGTTAAGCGTTTTCATTTATATTGGGTTTATGAATTCTTGTTTGATGTCTTAAACTTGAGTTTATAAAGTGCAATTTGCTTTGACCCTGCTTGTCATTTATGTAGTAAATATTTTAAGACCAAGGATTAAAAAAGTATCAGTTAGAGATGTCATGTTACTTAAAGCTCTTTTTCCAACATTGATTACAAATGTACTTTAATTGGTCAAATGTCAATAAAATTATATCATTTGTTTAAAATTGCTTATATTATTTTGCTAAAATGGAGATCTGAAAATATGACATTTAGAGAAGACCAAAGAGAAAATAAGATCAGAGGCGATTTCATAAATGTCTTTAAGATATAAAAGTCGTGATCTTGACATCCTTCCTGTGCCAGAATTAAGTGGCTTCAGAATGTGCAATCAGCTATGTCAGATTAATTATCGAGTGGTGGTTAATATTATTTTTACGCTGTTTTTTCACAATATCATCTCACACTGTGGCTGCTGTTCCACCAAGCAGAGACTATTGCTGGTACAAATGAAGTATCCAAACTGATTCCCATTTTGGTGGGCAGCAAAATTTCAGATAGATTTTAGCTGCTCATGCCACAACACTTCTTATCTTCTTGAGAATGAGCACCAGTCCTGATGAAATTTTCACTGACCCTGGTAAAAGCAGTCTTGGTTTCTAATTACAGGCTTAAAATACAAATATAATAATCTATCTTGGTTAACTGATGTTGTGCAAAACGAGTGTATCTTTTTATTATTGCTCCCATATTGTTAAAGTTTCATGTGCAGAGAAGGAAATGGCCCCATCAAGGGTGTTTAACACAAAAGAGCTGTTTGTTAAATATGGTGTTATAGCTGCCCTGAGACAGTTGGTTTTGATGCCTTAAGGAAACATTTCTTAATATGAATGTCCATCATCAGTCTGCATGTGTAAAAGCCTAAATATTACCCCTCTCTTGCCTGTCTCTGAGCATTTCTCAAGGACTTGCTAGTCATTGCATTCGCATTGCAGTTACAATTATAAAGTACTAGCAAATTATGTAGTAACAGAATTTTCCTAGGCACTGGAATTCAGCTCTTCTCTGAAGCTGCATTCCCGCTCATGGTTTTGGCAGAGCAGCTTTCAATCCCCCAGTCATTTCCCAGGCTTAAGAACAGGTATTCATACAGATGAGGAACCATTTCCAATTTCCAGCCTGGCTGTGGCCATGGTGTTTCAGAAAGAAGGGGAATGTAACAGACTTGGACAGTTCCACATCAGTGGATGTCAGGGCTAGAGAACATTTTGGCACACAGTCAACTATTGGTGTGAGCTGATGATAATCCTGTTCTGTCTTTCAGGACTTTGTTCTAGACTTGTGTCATGCTGATGGTTTTAGTTTTATGACACAGTGTGTTTATAGAAATAAAAAATACATTGGAGGAGGGATTTTAATATAGACTTGCTGAGATGGATTTTAAAGGATTGCTTTATATAACAGGAGGTCTCAAGAAACTTGATAAGTTAATTCTGGTGATTTTTTGTTGCATTATCACTCTGAAATTCTTAAAGGAAACAAAGATGCCAAGAAGTAAGATTTTTTCACTACCTTCAGCCTATTTATGAAAAAAAGAGGATGGGGATTTTTGGAGAGGGGGTAGTTGTTAGTTTGATGTTGGATTTTTTTCCTCCGTGAGGAAATCTAAAGGAACTACTCTGAAAATTTGGTCCCCTAAGTATGTGTTATATTTATAACATTACAAAAATCATAAATTATCTACTTTATTTTCTGCAACAGCAGAAAATTGACTTGGGACAATATTTGAAAAAAATATAATGGGAGTTTTATTAATTCTAGATTCAGAACCTTTTGCACTTTTGAAATTTTCTGTGAAATCATAGCCCTGTCTCCTTTAATACAGCCCATTTACTAATCATTGTATGTGACTATAGCCCTTCCTCCACAGTATTATCTATCCTCTCTTGTTTTTTATAAAAGAGTGGTTTTGTTTTTGCTAAATTGGCTAGGAAATACCAAGGAGAGAAAATTTTAAAAACTTTTTAATTGTTGCAAAAAGGCAGCCTAATGAAGGTCAAAAACTGTTCCTTTGTAATTTTTTTCCTTTAATTAACAAAGACCAGTGGCAAGTGCTGGTATACTAATTCCTATTTCTCTTCTATAGAAGAGTAAGATATTTTCCTTACAGCTACTTTTCAGATAAGCTGAACTTGTGTGAAATTTGCAGAAAGGCAAAATAGAGTAGCCCTAAAAGACAAGGGTTACCTAATGTTCACTTGATAGCCATAATATAGGCCCATATGTTTTAGTTCATTTTCCTTCATAAAAATACTTCAAGACACCTAACAGATTGGTAGGCAATGACCAATTTCCTTGACCACTTTTAGAAAAGCCTAAGATTTGGTCAATAAATTATCCCAACATGAGTGATTCCCAGAACTCTGGCTACATCCAATTTGGTTTATATTCCAACAATAAAGTAAAAGACTAACAGAGACTCAAGGCATAGTTTTCAGTAGGAATGTAGCAATGTGTAACTAACACCACCATTTAGCTCATCTACAAAGTTTTCTGCTACAGTATTAATGACCTACATAGCAAGAAGTCATTTGTAGGCTGTTTTCATGTGCATTTTATATTGTGTCCAGTATTGTCTGGAAGTAGGACGAAAGAATCACTCTATAGTTTGGTAGAATAGCAAGGATAAGATTAATCATCTCTTATAACACTGCTGTTTAGATAACAAGAACTTCTTCTTACAAGGTTGTGAAATACTTGTAGCGCTCAGCAGCTGGAAAACATCTTCAGATGCTTCCACACTATTTATATTCTGGTTGTAGGAAAATAAATTAATTAATTTTCTTTGTCACTGGAAACTTTCTGGAGAGTTTAAGGCAATCTTGATATCATTGCCTCTTTGAGGGAGATCAAGATGTTAGAGAATTTGTCTGCAAGTCATAAATATTATGCCTTTCTATGTTCAATTTGTTTTTCAATAGTCAAATTGAAAAACAAATTTCAATTTGAAATTTGTTGATGAGTTTGATGAGAAATTTAAAAAGAACAAACCAATTATGCTCATGAAACATAAGGGCACGCAAATTCTGAAATTAAAAACTAGCAGCTTTTTATATGCCTAGGTATAGTTTTTAATGAGTGTCATACATAGGGAATAACAAGGCATCAGGATACCAGTGGTACATCAATTTACTCAATACAACCACATTTATTCTATTAGGTTCACAAAATAAAATTTTTTTCTTCCTGTATTGAAAACCTGAATTGAAGCTCCACAATCAGTTCACAGTTGCTAATTCAAAGTTAGCAAATGCCTAATAAGCAAACTGTGCTACCCTCTATACCCTCTTTGCTCTTCTATAAATTTTCTGCACATGCAACTTAAAATTTCTTCCTCTTAATTTTTAGTTTCAACATAAAGATTGAAATTATTCTCAAACCTGACAACCAAACGTTCACTGACAGCCAGCTGTTCCTTAAGAGTTAGGAGCCAAAGGGAACATCCCAGACCCATGGAGCAGCAAGGTGAGCAGGACAGACTCAGAGGTAGTGGCCAGCTCCAGCAAAGTCCGGATCATGAAGGAGCATCACTGAGATGAGACAGATCTGAGGTCAAGGAGAAAGGCTGGATTTTTTTCCCTTATGTTCACCAGTCATGGTCACTGTCACCATCACAATTAGTGCTGCATTTCTTGGAGATAATGTCAGTGCTTCATTAGGTAGAAAGACCAGACCCTGCACCCGTTGCTCTAAACCTGTGGGATGAATTAAAAACACAGAGAGAATCTGCGGAAAGCAGGGATTATTCTGCTCATTTTCAGAACTGTGAAGTGGAAGTATGATCATGTGAATTGTCTGTTGCTGTCTTGGAGTCAGAGGTTTGGGAGACACCGTTCAATTTTTCTCTGTAATTACCTTCTCTAGAGTAGAAACCTTGCCACCCTCACAGTAAAGGATTTCTTCCTAATATCTAATCTAACCCTATCCTCTCTCAATTTAAAGAAATTAACTCCTAATCTATTGCTATGCACTCCCTCTATAGTCCCTCTCCAGCTTTCTCATAGGCTCCTTTCAGGTACTGGAAGGCTACAATGAGATTTCCATAAGTCTTCTCTTCTTCAGCCTGAAAACTCCAGCTCTCTCAGCTTGTCTTCACAGGAGAGGTGCTTGCACGCTCTGGGCATCTTTGTCTTCCTATTTTGGACTCACTCCAGCAGGTCCATGTTCTTCTTATGCTGGAGGACCCAGATTTGGATGCAATACTCCAGGTGACATCTCACAAGACTGGAATAGAGGGGGAAAATCACCTTCCTTGGCCTGTTGGCCATGTAGCTCAAGATAAATTTGCTTTCTGGGCAGCAAATGCACGTTGCCAGCTCATGACAAACTTCTTGTTCCCAAGTCTTTATTATCCCCAGGGTTGTTCTCAATTAATTCTCTGCCCAGCCTGTACTTGTGCTTGGGTTGCCCCACCCCATGTGCAAGATCCTGCGCTTCTCATTGAACTTCATGAGATTTGCATGAGCCCATCACTCAATGCCACCAAGGTCCTTCTGGGTGGTGTCCCTTCCCTCCAGCGTGAGGATGACACTGCACAGCTTGCTGTCCTTGGCAGCCTTGCTGAGGGTCCACTCAATACCACTGTGCCTGTCACCAACAAAGATGCTTAAAGAAGTGTGCTGTGCACGTCCCATATAGATGGAAAGGAGAGGAGAGAAAAAAGACATCTACTTGGTCAATCCATAAGGTAAAATGCATTGAAAGTTAAGTGCTAGAAGCAGTACATCCATTCTGGAAGAAAATAGCAGCTTATTTAATTCTTGAACAGGATATGAAGTGATAGTTTGTCAAAGCCATATAAAGCCTTTTATAAAGTTTCTTTAATCTATTTCTACATCTACCTGGCCTATTCCTATATCCACTTAAACCTATCTCATACAGTATGAAGTTTGCATCCATCTTTGATAATACTTAAGCTTTGGATTTGGTAAGAATTGAATCAGGTAGAAAAGGGGACATTTTTTAAGATGCGAACACAATTAATTTAGGACACTTGAACATAATTAAATGTTTTATTCCATATATGCTTTGAAGTTATTAAATGTTTTTATTGTGCAATGAACTCAAAGAGTGCTCATATAGAACTAATATTAAGGCTTGCAACCATATATTTTAACTTCAGAAAAGAATCTTTCTAGAAATTATTTCACTGATATTTCTCAAAATTCTTAGCTTAGCTTTTAACGATGGCATAATATTGGCTTATTAGAAGGGAAGAGGCTTTCAAAGAAACATTCTTCACTTGCACTCCTGATTTAAAAGCATGAAATGTTTTCTTTTCAGTTTAATGTAAGACAGCAGATGTATTAGGCATTTAATTGGGCCCTTAATTCTAATTCTTGGACAGCTACAAAATGTTTTTAAAGTCACTCTATTCTATCAGAAGTTTTTTTTTTTTTGTTTTGTTCTAGGTAAGTAAACGTCCTCAGCACAGCTTTATGTAATTACAGGCTGTGAGGCAAGCACTTTGCATGTTGACCAAATTTGCAACAGACTTCAAGGAAGTGAGGAGACATCATGCAAAAGAATTTCATAAAACTCAACTGACTTCAACTGAAATCAATGGGAGGCTTTCCTTTGACTTCAATGGGGGTTGAAACAGATGCAGAAGAGGCACTTTATAAGGAGACAAAACTTGTTAATTTAGGATTTTTGTACATAATTAAAGTACACTATGAATCACATATATGAATGCCAACTTGTTGTACCATGTATTTTATAATTAACAATGGTTGGAGAGTATCCAAATGAAAATTCTGGCTACTTCTGGCTATCTGGCTTAAATGCAATGAAACATAATGTGCCAGACTCTTGCAATGCCATGTGTATGCCAAGGATGATCTTTCTACATAATATACAGTTATTTTACATAGGATGAGTTTGGAAAGGTGGGATTCATTAAAGAGCATCTACAATCATCTACAATCATTTAGAGTGTATACACTCAGAGTGTATACTAAAATACACGTTTATCATACAGTGGTGTCAGTGTAACATGTTCAGCAAAAAAAAACCTGACACTGATTGTAAGGACCTATGAACATTACTTCATGCATTGCCTAAACTTGCACAATAGCCTCTTCCATAGCCAGAATACTTGAAGACACACTGAGCAGAGCCATACTTCCCTCTGTCTCACAAATATTCAGAAACAGATGTGCAAACACATGTAATGTTGTGCAGTCCTATGCAATTCACTAAAACAGACATTTTTACTCAGTGCTTTAGTCAAAAGTATTTGCATCTTCCATATGTATGGTTATATAATACTCAACTGTATCACTGTGGCAGTGAAACACTTGTAAAATATATATTTCAGGTATTTTATTTTAAGTGTCCACCAAAGATATTGTTTCTAGGCTGTGGCTGCTTAGCCATACTATCACTGTTTCTACCTCCTGTCTCGTGTTAAACGCAAAGTCTTACTCTTCAATAAAAGTGTCTCACAGCCTTGTCTCTCTAAATTTCTCTATCTCTCTTAGTGTCTGGACATAGATCTTTTTTCTCCCATTGGCTGCAACACTAAAACTTTCCTTGTATTAGGTACAATTGCAAGGAAGCAATATTTTTCATCTATATTTTTCACCTGCTGCTCCTGGTAGTTGAAAGTGCTGTCTTCATTCACTTGAAAAGACTCAGTCGTCTTTCTTCAAAATCTTATTTTAAACTTTCTTTTTCTGTATACTTAAAAAAAAAAAAAAGAACACAAACAAGCTTCTGGAAGAATATGGCTGCCTGGATGCAAAGGCTTTGTTATGGAAATACACACAAAAAAAGAGCTACTTTTTATTTTCTGGGCAGCTTAAAGCTTATTGGGTTAACTTTCACACTGAAGTTTGAGGTCCATACTTCTTGCTTCCTTCCTGGGCATAGCAGACCAACATTAATGGCAAGTCTCAGTCAACAAATGCTAATTTCAGAAGAAAAGAGACCTCATAAATGGAAAACAAAGTACAGATTTGTTCTGATAGATTTAATGGGTTATCTTCTAAAGTTGCATTTTGGTCTCAGCTGGTCATATTCCTTCTATTGCTAATCTCAGTGATCACATTTGCCATTGTACAGCAGGAGACAAAATTATTTATAATAGCTGATGAAATAAGAACTAACGTTACTTATATTTTTATAGTGATAAAATGAACCATTTAGTCAGTGCTTAAAAACATCCAGAAAAGAACAAAACCCTTAAGAATTTTGTTTTTAAGCTAAATTCAGAATGGTATCAGAATTTAATACCCTATCTCCAATCTAATACCCTATCTTCAATCTAAGGGATGGTTTTGCAGCTACCTCAATGTTTGCAGAGTTGTGTGACTCATGAGCAAATTGCTTTCATGGTTGGGTTGCATTTACATAAGTCAGCGTGTGAATTTTACATGCAGATCAACAAGATGGGACAGATTTAGGTGTGGGCATATTTATATAAGGGATTTGAATATGGCCGTGGAAGAGCAGAAAGCAGAATATCTGCGCTGGTGCATTTGATACTTCAGGCAGAAATTGCTCACAATCGTACTGATGAAACTTTAAAGATACTAAATTCATACAAGGCATTAAATAGGATTTTGTCAGAGAGTTTGTGGTAGAAGCTGAAAGCCAGTGATATCCCAAATCCTTAACTAAATATGGATTGATGCCATGTGTTAATCCTTCACTTACAGCAAATGATGTGGACCTCATCCCAAAAATGGCAACCAGCCATATTAGCCTCTCCAGTGAAGAACAAAATGCCCCTGAGCTCTAGAGTGTAAAGGGAAACTACATGAATACAGTTCAAATGGAAATAAAACTCTGCACATTTTGCAGTGTCTCCTACAAATGCAACACGTGCACAACATGACATATTGATGTAACTGACAGGAGGGATGTGGCTCTTAATTCCACACTGAAAATTCATTGCTTAAGAGGTGAGGGGTGGACACAGAACTTTGGTAACTGAGAAGATATTGCTTAAAGGATAGGAAGGTCATGAAGTTCCAAGCTAATAGAATTTAGAAAGAAAGAAGGTTGGGAAAGAAAGGAAATTGAGCATGTCAAGCAGGACTTTCCCATGGTGAGCCTGTGCTGGTTGTGAGCAATGCCTGCATAGGCCTTCAGGTGTTATTCCAGAACTCGCAGAATAATCTTCTTCAATATTCTGCCAAGCACTAAGTGGAGACTGGCAGGCCTGTGGTGACCAGGGTCACCCCATTTGTCCTTATTCAAGACTGGGACATTTGCCAACCTTTAGTCACCTGGGACCACTTAGATCCCTTACATTCTTGAAAAACCCATTGAGAGAAGTTTCACAATGACATCTACAAGATCTTTGAGTACCCTGGGATGAATCTTACCTGGCCCCACAGACTTACAGGGAACCAGCTGGAGCAGCAAATCCAACCCGAGTCTGGGCCTTGGTTGGGAGTTTCTCATTCTTGGAGTCATTTTTGTCCAGCTCAGGGATTGGGAGGTTTCCAAAGCCCATCATCGGTGTTGAAGACCAAAGCAAGGAAAGCATTAAACATTGCTGCCTCGACTTTGTCCCTGTTTGAGAGGCGATCATGATCATCATGTAACAGGCCAATGTTATTTCCTGAATGCATTTTGTTATCAATGTACTTTCAATTTGCTATTTTGATTGTCCTCCACAGCTCAAACTGATCAGTCTCCTCAAAATTGCAGCAACATGAGACCAAGAAAACTTTCTGGATCAGAGTCCAGTACCTTTTTCTTATAAGCCCTACAACGTATAGCAACTTTTCATTGGGTTAATGTATCCCTTGTAGTCCAAATGTTCCTGCTGATAAGGATGCAGTACAGTATATTCAGGCTTTCTGTAATTTAATTTAAAAGTAGCATTTATCAATCAACACACTAACATATAGGTGAGGAAATTATTTCTTTAGTAGAATAATGAAATGCTAATAAACTTCAGTCAGAGGAAGTCTGAAATAAAGCTATTTCAGACTTTTCTTTCTGCATATTTTCTCTCACAATCATTGCATGTTTGAACCAGAATTGCTTGCAAGGGGAAATTGCTCTTGCCTGGACTTCTGAAAATGAAAGAGAATAGCAATTGTTTTAAAAGGAGTGTTAAGAAAGTCTTGCATAAAAATCACCAGAAGCATGTGCAAGTGTGTTTCTCCATCCATGTGTATGCCGACACATGTGACAGAAAGAGAGAGGGCAGAAAAAGAGAAGGGAAAGAGGATGAGATCTTCAAAAAGGGCATGAGCCAACATCTTAATGTTGAGAAAGGAAGTAATGAATTCTGAAAGCTGAGGTTTTTTTGGTTTTGGCTTTTTTTTTTTTTTTTAAGCTTTGCTAGCTGGAAGAATGCTGATGTAGTTGTGTCTAGGACTCTGCATGTAAATATCAGAATCTGCAATGGTGTTTTAGACTGGTTTTAATGGATAGCTGAGTTTTACAATATCCATTAATAGTTTATGATATACAGAAATAGACTAGAAGAAGAAAGCCTTGTTAATGTACTACCTTGGTTTGAAAAGAGATACAAAAAATAGAAATCCCACTAAATTGATTTATTGCATTTGAGTAGAATCTGGACAGCATAGTCTAGCCCTGTTGAGGATTGGGTTTCTGGTTGGTAAATGTGTTTTGTTCTGACTCTTAAAGTACCAGGATAGTCTTCCTTCCTCTTTTTCCACATTGCAGCAATCACATAAGACATGGATTTGCCATTATTTGTAAACCATGAAGGAGCTTTAGCTGAGGGCAGAAGTCTGGTGCATTGAAATTTTAAAGCAAGAGTGTTAATGTAATAAAACATATCTCATGAACTTGTGAACCTTTAGCTCTTATAGATTTGTCTCTCATGGTTTACTGTATAAATGGTATGTATACTTTCCTTACTAAGTATCTGTCAAAATGATGCATGTCTTTCACATAAAATAAATCTCCAGATGCATCCAAATATAAGATATGTCCAAGAAGGCAAGGAGCATGCTAAAAGGAGAAAATGTACAGGCTTTGCTTTAAATAGCATTTCTTGCTTTAAATAGCATTTCTGAGTGCCATCTATCCCTCTTTTTAATGAAAGAAAACAGTGTTGTTTACTCAAAGGCCTCTGTCATCAATGAGATTCATGTAAATTCACAAGCGTTTGAGCAGCAATTTTTTCTGGTCACTGATCAGATTGCCACAAAGCCACTGTCACATACTGTCATGGAGTTTTCAGTGTGACTATGCTCATTTTTGATAGTAGCAAAACTATTTCAGAAAGCTAAAAAAATTCAAATAAATGATGACTTCTCTTTAATGCTGTTTTCAAGCTTTAACGTTAGGTTTCCAAATTACATGAACAGTACTGTAGAGTAATGAGAGAAAATAAATTTTTAATGAACTCTTTAAAAATAATGTTGTAAAAGACCTCAATTTAGCAAAATGCTGAATCAGTTTTTAAGTTGACAGGATCTAAACATGAACTTAAGTGGTTTGCTAAGGGTACAGCTTCTGATTTGGGCTATTACCCATTGCAATGTTCTTAAATAATAATATTGTGACATTATTTAAACTCATTATCCTGAAGAAAGAACCTATGTTTTTGATAGGAGAAGGAACTTCTGTTAAGGGAGTGTTAGTTTTTTAGTTTTTTAAATTTTCTTCCATGGGGCTAATATTATCTTGATAGATTATGACATTCTAACAGATTGAAAAAAAATTTTAGCAATTTCTTAAAAAGATTTTAAGAAAACAATAATCTTCATCTTTCTGTTGGTCCAAAACCCTAAAAGTAGTAGTCTTAGTACAAAGATAGCTTGGTTTTATAGGAAGGACATGACAACAGTGACCATATGTTTCCAAAGCCATTTTAGAATGCCCTAGAGACATTTTGAATTGCCTCAAACACATTGCATAAAACAAAAACTTGGTGGAGAAAGATTTCTATTGTCATTTTTGTAGAATGCTGTGCCTAACTAATTCTTGAGTAATGTGACCATCTGAATCTCATTCTGTCTTTTGCTTCAATATTTGCTCCTTCCAAATGTAATATCCTTTGGTCCCCGTTTCTGACCTGTCTCCTTCCAATCTCCCCCTTCAGGAGACAAATGTCATTTTCCAAACCAGCAGTTTTGGTGGCATATCCTTATCTCACAGGACCTGAGCACAATAACCCTAACGCAGCTTTGGGATGCTCAAATGCCCCAGAAGCCATGTGCCTAGGATGTGTTGGACTTGAGGATGTGCCAGTCAACCTTGCATGAGAAGTGCGAAATTCTTCCAGATGTTGTGTCTTGTTCTGTGCTGCTACTCCCATTGGACGATCAGTAATCTGGAAATATGGAAAAATTACTGAATACTATGTTTTTGCTTGGAAGAAGGAAACATGTCTTGCGACAGACATAGGACGCTATGTCTTGGTGAGAGGAGAACACAGAGTGGGCTAGGGCTTCCTACACCAAATTTACTTCTTACCACTCTTTTTGATTCAATCCCATGCCATTAGGAATTTCTGTCCTTAGAGTGAGAAAAGAATGATGATGAGAAAGAAATGAGCATATTTTGATTTTATATGTCACTGTTTTGTTTCTGTTTTTACAAAACAAGTATATGGCTGCTACTAGTACATAGGTATCAATATTTTCTTTCACTATCCACAGATTTGAAAAAAAATATTTCCATAGAAACATGTTTTGCTTATTGTGACAGAGTTTCCCCTGTTTTGCCAGGTAGGCAACGTGTGTCATTCCTGAAGTATGCATAAATTTCTTACAGCTGTTATTCAGTTGTAACTCTGTATTTGCGTGCTCACTGAATATAGTGTCTCACTATGTACTTACAAACAAAGCATGTGGGAATTGCTAAGTCCCATCTTTTAACAGCACAATTTGATAAGCAGATAAAATTATCTTTATACTTTAAAATGTGTTAAATCAGTTAATATAGTGTTTCTTTCTACCATGTATGAGTGATAATGTGAATAATTCACCCTCTACATTTGCTATTTGTTTGACCAACTCTTGTTTTATATAGGCAATATTTCAGAAAAAAAGAAAAAGAGAAGGAAGAATAAAAGAAAAAAAAAAAAAAAGAAAAAAAAAAAAAGAAAAAAATACAAAGAAAACCAAAAAGGAAAAAAGAGAAAAATAGTTCCTCCATTCCTCCTCTCTACCAGTATGTCATAAGCGGTCTAAAGAGAAGAATGATCCTCTTGCAGGACCAATTTAAGTAGGAGTTGAGCCAGAGTCAGTGTTCGTCCTCGTTCTCAAGTTTCTGATAGTTTATTCCCCCTTCACTAGGTGACAGAAGAATTGGATGGCACCTGCCTTAGGTACTTTCACTGTTGTTATCTCTGTAGCCAGGGACTGTTGTATTTACACATGCTTAAGGGCACACCTTTCAAAGCTGTCTAATCTTTTTCTACAGTGCATGGCTGAATTTCTTCCTGACCATATCTGCAGTTTAAAATTACAGAAGCAGTTCAGAGTACGTATATCTACCTATACATTATTTTAGACACATCTTATCTTTTAAAGGACTATTGATAAATCCCAAGCTAATTAAATGCCATGTCAGCTTCCCCTAATACTATGTGAAATGAGTAGGGAGGAACCGCAGATAATTTCCAGCTTGTGGTAGAGAAATATTAAGAGGTTCAGCACACTGCTCACTGCCAGGATAACTGTCTCAGCTATCACTTGCTGTTTTAGTCTGTTGTCTGTCAGATAAATATTAACACTCTCTGCTGCAGGAATGGAGTGCCCTGAACAGAATGCTGAGTGCTCAGACTCTGTCATGGCACTTCTTCAGGCAGAAGGTGGAGGGACAAGATACCAGGCATCATCTTGCAGTATGAGCTTCTATTCCTATGGGTGCAGTACTTACCCGTTCAACAGTTCTGACATCCTACAGTGCAAAATCCTGCAGCAGTGGCTGCAGAACTACTTTACTGGTGTGTCTTGGGTCTTAAGAGCAATAAGAATCCTCAAGGACTTATTTCTTTAATATTTAGGAGTGTGTAGCTGACTTTCACATGGGGAATACTTAGAAAGGGGGAAAGTATCCAGCTGTCTACATCTAGGGACAATGGTTCAGCTCTGAGGCACAGTAGATAACAAAGAAACATCCTAGGGCTGAGATTCAGCTGCAGGTGGTAGTCAGTTAATTGTGTCCAGATGTTGAACAAAATATCCAACTTCAGCTACAATCAGTACACATCTTGAGAATTTGTCAGTGGAGTCTCAAGCACGACACAGCTGATCAGTGCTGTATATGCTGTATGTGCTTATTTGAAACTTGATTCTGAGTCCTCCACAGATTTCTTTGCAAATACCAACTGGGTATAATATAAGCTGGTTGTTTAACACAGGCAAAGTGATGTTTGGGATGCCATAGAATATCAGAGATATCGTTGTCGGATTTACAGATGAGGGACTTCATGTATGAGCATTTCTGAGTTCCATCAGCCTGGATGTTTGACATGAGAGAGTCTATGTCATTATTAGTGCTGCAGACTGATACTTCTATTAAGGTTTATTTTTAATGTAACAGGATGTGTGAGAATGCTGGCTGAGAGGGGAGCAGCAGCTCCAGCAGAGAGACCAGGGATGATGGCTGCAAAGAGCTTTGCATGCTATAACCAGCTGCAGAACTGGGTCTGTGAATACTTGGTGCAGTTTCTTCTGGAAAAGGGCTGCTGTACTTAGAAGCAGATCTTGCTTTTCTAAAAGTTTTGGCATTAATAACTTTGTTATACATAATCCAGGTCTTAATGCTAAATGACTATGGACTGCATGTACATGCAATAATAGTCATTATTATTTGGTGATAAAATCTTGGCAGCTGGAAAGGACAATTCTGTTTCTAAACAGACAAAAGTGCATGTATTCTCTGTAGTGCCTGTAGTGTAGGTAACGTGTAGTTATACATGTGTTGATCCAAGAATATTGGCAGGTTTGGAGGTAATGACAATGTATTTTATTAAACTGGCCTTTTTTGCTTAAATAGAAAAATAACCTTTCCGGAGGTAGAAGTTGCTACAGGAATGTAAGAATTTCTATTAAGCTTTTAAGATCACAAGAAAAACAAGGTTCAGAGATAGCCCATCCACTGAAGGCCTCAGTTCTAAACAATACCAAAGGACATTCCCGATATTCAAGTCAACTGAATGTAGTTTGGACCTCAGAGTTTTCTCCTTTTAGTGAACCAGAGTCAGAAAACTGGTTGGTTGAAACCAAAGAGCGAGATGTGCTGCAGTACACACAGGAAGTTGTCTTTATTCTGTGTGTGTGTGTGTTAGTGTTTGTCCTGAATGACTGCAAGGATTGTGTCTTGTTCTTTCAAAGGCAAGTCATTCATTAGGACGCTTTACCTTTACTAAAAGACATGTTTTCAACTTTGGCATGGCCGCTGGCCAGAAAAGCAATTTCCTCGTTTTTTTTTTTTCCCTTCAAAAAAAAAAGAGGTTGTAAACCATCAGCCTGTATCAGGAAGAAGGATTTCAGTTTTAAAGGTGAAATAACATTTGCTCCTTTTACATGATAAATGAAAGAAATAGGATACACTAATGAAAGAGAGACGACATAGCAATTAAAAATACCAGGAGAGGGTGGTACACAAGTCTATCCTCATGTTATCTTAAAGTAAATTAGCATGAGAGGTTAAAGAAGCCAGACTTCTTTTACTACATAAATTACTCAGCTTTCAGTACAGATTTTACAAGAGCACATATTACTTACCTGAACAACTGATAGTGTGGTATTTATCACATGCTGTCTCCATTTGTAAGGTCATAAATTCCCTTGCTGTGGTTGCCTGTAACTTGTTTTAGTGCTAAGTGTAGCAGTAAAGTGCTGGAAGAAAATCTATAGATTCAGCTTATAATACCTGGCTCTGTTTTATCCTATCTTGAAGGAAGTGAGAGATAACGCTGAGGTTGCCTAAAATGAGCAGATATAGGAATAATTGCTACTTAGTGTCTTAACTGTCATTTATACATTGATTCCTGGCATTTTAATGGATGAAGAAAGAAAGCTTTTTCTTCCTACATTAAACCAAAATATTTCAGCTAGGTATCTCCCCTGAAAATTCTTGTCCCTTGTAAGTTAAACATATAAATCAATATAAATATATAATTTCAAATGGTAAATGTACAAATGTTTAGATACATTGTATTTACAGCAAATAATCTAAATTAAAGTAAATAATAACAATAATTAAAAAATCATTGCACTGTTTTTACATGTGTCCTGGTGAAGGTAAAATGCTGGTTTGACAGTCTGTTAATTTCAAACAAGAATGAGGCTTTTAAGTTGCAAACTCTCAAGGTAGAAACTTACCTTTGCTTTCCTGTATGTGAAACTGGCCTCGGTGTCTGCTTATACAGCAAAATATGTTATGGCTATTTCCTGTAGATCTTAATCTGTTTCTTATCTATGTGGGTTTTTTGTTTTTTTGAGTTTGTCTCACAATTTATGGTATATTAATTCTTACTGCTTTATGGTGTCTTGTTTGTTATATTGGCTTACTTTTGTGAGATAATTATGCTATCTCAAAACCAGTGGAATATGCCATTTACTGCAGATCTACAGCATACTTTTGACTGCGAGGACTTCAAGTCCAACAAAATTATTTTTTGTTTACAGATATCTTAGTTGGTCTTCTAAGGCATCATGAGATGTCTGGAAATAATTTGCTATGGATACCTTAACAAGGCAGAATCAGATTGAGGTATTATTGGAAAGCAAGCTGGACTGTTCTGTGATTTGCATTTCCCTAACAGGTATGACATCTGCTTGATGACTCCTGGAGCACAGTTAATAATGCTGCTGGCAGGGTCTGCTCTTTTCCGCATTTTGCAGATGTTACCTCCAGTGGTACAGTTTTATGCCTCTCCTGAGGCATTCATTAAAAATCTGTGGTGTTGTATATTATGTGCTACAGGATGGAGATGAAGATGACTTTCTCAGGTCTTTCTCAGCACTATGACATCTGTTCCTTGTGACAGCAGGCATATCACTTAGGAGGTCTTCGACACTGCGTATATCCTGTTGAACAGAAAAAGATACTATTCCACTGATAGTCATGTACGACTGCTAAAATGTATTCAAATTTAAAAGAAGGGTTTCTGTTTAATTATGATACATATTTACTAAACAAACTATAATACAGAGCAGAAATAATCCTGTATCTCAGAGATTGAGGGTAGGGCAAACTATTTCCTCAGAGCTGCAGAAAGAAGGGTCAAAATCAAGATTCAAAAGCAGAAGTGTTTTGAATGAGATTTATGAAACTGCTAGTTTCTACAAAACCTACATATTAATAATTTATTGGCTCAATTCAGACACCAGAACTCACGTATCTGGTGGCATTTGGGATGAAATAAGGTACATGGGACATGCTCACATGCCTAGGAGGTATCACACAGGACCAGGGGGTACCCAAACCCTTCTGATGCAGGACCTGAAAGGCAGCATGATATTCCAAGATATATTGGAATATGTAGCTACGCTCAGACAGCTGAATCAGGTGTTTACACTTTTTTTCTACTCTTTGATTTCATTTAGATTTAGGTAGAAGATTACTGAGTTTATTTGCTGGCAGAAGAGAGCAAAACAATTTCAGTCACGTGAGTAATTGCCAAGGTATGTGTAGTCCTGAATTTTTTTTTATTTATTTGGAGTCCTGGGAAGAAAATCCAAGAACTTGTTACCAGGACTTCATAATCTACATCAGTGAGCAGCTGCCTGAGAGCACAGATGAGCTGTGGATGGGCCCTGGTCCTCTGATTATGTATCCTCCTCTTCTTCCCCTCATGAAATGCATGCTTCTCATTTTTCTCATGGTCACTGTCTTGATTTAGGAAGGGTATTCTCCCATTTAGTGCTCCCACTAAAAATCACACACCAGTCCTCCTCCCCCCCTTCCGACTGGAGGCAAAAAAGACAAAGATCATGGAATTTACTGGAAATGCAATGAGATAGGAAAATGAATAACAGCAATAATATTAATAATAAAAAGTATAAGAAAAAAAAATTATTCACACAGAAAAACTCTGTGATAATAGACAATCCCAGACAGCTCCCTAATCATGTTTTCTTGAGCAAGCAGAGCCCCTGCTCCCTGGAAGATACTCCCCTTCCCCTGCCCCTGGCAATGAGGTGAGGTGATGCAGAAATCTCCATGTCCCAGCCATGCCCCTTTCTGGCTACTGCAAAAATTGACCCTCTCCTGGCTGGAATCAGGGCAGTCACACAGGGGCAGGGAAAGTAGGATTTAATGTGCACTTGACTACTGTAACCAGTATGAAGCTGGGATTTGGTTTCTATAAACATCTCAGGCTATCATCAGAATATCCTGCCTGGACGTTGAGACAAAGATACAGATAAATTAGCTGCAGAAATCAGCCTTTACATAGCTTGTGACAATCTTTGAGCTAAGCCAATGCAATTTTTACTTGCTGTGTTTTCCACAATGTCTTCAAAAGCTGAGGAAGGTACTAGGGACCTACTTTAAAAGAAAGAAAGGGTAAAGATTTCGAAATTTCTAGGATATTGAAATTACAGCTTTGTAATACCCACATTGTGAGTCTACAGTGAAGAAGGCTGCTGTTTTCAGCTTTACAACATAAGGTAAAAACATAACACAAGACTACCCACACTGGGTCAAATTAAGGATTTATCCTGCAGTTAGTTTTGAGAGACATTAGACACCTTGGCAAGAACATGACAAGCAATCAAGTGAATGTACTCTGCATTATATTACCTGTCTAAAGCAATCTAGGGTGTTCCAGATGAATGTCATTTATAATATGAAATAATACTTCCAAAGGAAAACCACTTGGAGGTGGACGGAGGTGTTGTCTTTGGTTTTAATTGCTCTTGATGGATTCCTTGCCATGTCTCTTTTCCCACTTGCTTTTTGAATCATGTGAGAAGGAGATATTTGAAAAATCAGTTCCTCTTTGTTCTGAACCTGAATTTTGCAGTCCTCATGTCTCTCTGAAGTGCTCTTCAGAGTACTTATAGCACTATTAATGAAAGAAGTTTCAGGCTAATCATTAACAAGTAGCTAGTCTAAACTCATTTACATAGGGAATTAAAAAGTCTCTGTGTAGAAGTAGCAGTTGTTGTCTTACTGAGCCTGAGCTCTAGATAGCAACAGAGACTGAAAGGTTCTTTATTCTGCTCTTATTGCCAGTCTCCTGCATGACAGGATGCACGATTTAAATGTTCAGCAAAGTGATTTCCACTGATATGACAAAACTCTTTATGGTGAAAGCCCAGCTGGAGAGTTGCACCTTTTACAGAAGTCTAACACTGTGTTATTACTAGCATCATGAAAGTAATTTGGGACAATAAGGAAAGAAACCGGGCCATCAATCAGGCTGCTACTACCCGTTTCAACCAGAACATTCAAACAACAGACTGCAAACCCAGATCTTTCACTTTTCCAGTTTAAGAAACCTTGCTCATGTGTAGTCTCAGGAGGAGGAACTCTTGCAAGATGCTTGTAGTTGTCCATATTTAATTCAGTGTAAATTAATAAAATAAATTTCCGGGATAATTGGCTGTGTCTTCAGTCCATGTGCACACACACTGTAGTTTTTTCCATAAAAATATATTTTTTTCCACAAAGAAGATTTATGGCTTAACAGTAAGTGCAAACAGAAAGGAATATTAATAGTAATAAGCTTGTGCCAGATTTTATGACCAGCTCCAGTAAAAAAGGAGTTCAGCCTCTTTGAGTAATGGGGTCTGTTTTATCCTACTCGCTGTTTCATAGATCCTGATGGAATACTCATGAACTAGGTAGATAAAATGCATTTGATTCTTTCATTAAAGATGGAATACATTTGATAGTAGTACTATTTCAAAAGAGTAGTGTTAAAAAAAGCTAATACCTAGATAAACCTCAGGTTGAATAGTTCTCTATTTTTATTTTGGATCCGGTATGCCAGCCTTCTCAGCTGATTCTTGAATCTCCTTGTTTAGGAATTTCAACCAAGCAAGTGCCTAAGTATATTTTGCCAATGATGCCAATTGGACCCAACAGAAGAAAAAATGACATAGTTACAAGTCTTCTAAAATGTGCTTTCATTCTGTATGAATGAAGTAAGGCCTAATATCTATAATTAAACTAACAGATCCAGCTGAAAACTCCTCTACTGACACATTAAGTAATTTTCTCTTTCCACAGACATTTTTCTTCTAGAAAAGTGAATATCAAAATACACTATGTATATTGATGTATTGGTTTGACTTTTGAGAGAAAATTATTGCTCCAGCCCATTTTTTTCTTTTTTTCCTTTTTCTGTTTTTATTTTTTTTTTTTAGGATTTTCATTTTATCATATTTATAAAAAGCAGTGAGGATAGCCAGCAGTATAAAGCTGTTTCTAGGAAGAAGGAATGGCTGGGTATTCCCTGAAGGGAGGACCTGTACTCCAGGGAATGGGATGCCTCCTTGAGCCCACCAAAGAACACAGGTGTATCCTGCTTCAGGGAGACCCTCAGGGCAGAAGATCCCACTGGATTTTCCGGTCTTTGTTCAAGCAGACCCTGTAGGAACCTCCAGCTCTGCCCACTCTATGAATATGCATAATTTCAAAGGTCACCTTAAATAATGTCCCAGCTTTCAAGCTTCCCCCCAGGGAGGTTGCATTTCCAAGAGAGTGATTTTGTGCCACTAGTGGTCAGACTTCCATAGGAGAGCAGCACCTGGCATTTTGCAGCTCTCAAACAATCTGCTTTTCTACTCAAGTGCTAAATGGTTAGGTCCCTAAAGAATCTGAACCTGAAAGCAGCAAGTGATTTATTCAGGAAATTTAAATTGAGACATAAGAAAAAAAACAAAAAGAAAAAAAAAAGAAAAATTACTTTTAATGAAGAGCATCAGAAGTGTGGCATTTTCAAAACTCTTTGTAAGAAAAGATACAGGAGAGAAATCTTCAGTGTTTCCCTCTTCAACCTTCAGTGTATCATGAGTATTTTTTTCCTTGCTGTATTGAGAACCTTCCTTTCTGCTGTATTGGGGATTAGTCACATCATTTTACTTTCCTGCTTTCTACATTTATTTTACCAATTTGGCTGGAGTATGACAGATCTTATCATGCTTGGCAGGATTTGTTTTGATGATGAATGGCTCTGCAAGTCTTTGCTTGCAAAGCATGACAGTCCACGTGCATACTCTTAACTCTCACTCCATTTATTAGTTTAGTTGTACGTGTTTTCATAGAATTCTCTGTATTTTAATTAAGATATCTAAAAGCACATTGGGGGGAGGTCTGAAAAACAGCGTTCAATGCTGTGAAATTACACTGAATTTTGAAGTGATAGCAGATATAAACTTTTAAAAAATCATTTTCCAAGCAAGAACTTATTTGTGAAAATAAACAGTACTATTGTAGACACAAGGCTTAAATTATGTTCATTTGAAAATTTCACAGTTGTTTTCATTTGGCCACTTTCATGATCTTCTATTAGTAATTTATAAATAGTCATGAGAAAAGATTGTGTAAGTTTGAATATCTGGGAAATGTTTATTCTTTTATGTATACCTAGGCAACGGAAATAGTTTTACTTAAACAAAATAATTCACTATTTGTTTTTTTATGTTTTAGAAATCTGTTATCTTCTCAGGGAACAGATAACATATTACATGATGTAGGCAGCTTAAAGACACAAAGTAAATGTTTTGTAAATGCATAATCTAAAGTTTATAAATTATTTATGTATACAACCTGATGTTTAGAGTCCTTCCTCATATTTTAGTGACTGCACCACCAATCCATTGCCTTTAATGGAATTTCTTACAGATCTAAGCACTTGCCAGCACGAACTGTCAATTCCAAGCAGTCCTTGATAATGGGAAGAGGAGTCATAAAATACAATTTTCCTGTTGACTACAAATTAAACTTGAACTGTTGCATAAACAACTGAATTTTGTTGGCTTATTCAACATTATATTTGTGTGGCTAATAAGCTCTTTTGATCTAGGATTTTGAGAAAATATAGACTGAAATGGAGAACACTTAAATACTAGAAAAAGGTGGCGTAATTTCTTTATTCACTGTTTTGACCTTAGTTTGTTACAGGGATCAGTCTGAATTAAAAAGAGGCTCCCCATCAAACTCCTATAAAAACCTTTTAAAGTAACATTCTGTCAGAACTTGAAATATATATTTTTAATCTATCTGGTTAATTTTTAAAACATATTTTGCAAAATCTGAAACAAGTGAATCAATATCAAGTGAAAGTGGTTCTGTGCTTATGAGTCCAGGTATTCACTGATGATTCATATGATTACATATTGATTTGGTATAGTTATCTATGTCACAGATCAGCATAGATAAAACATTGCTGGTTCCTCAAACAGCTTCCAATAATGTGTGAGAAGAGCAGTTACATTCTCGTGTGGGGTTTGAGTCACCTGGGGAGGGAGCCTTGAGATCTCATGGAGCCACCAGTGCACTGCTCCAGGAACGCCTGGCCAGGCTGGAAGGAGCTTTGAACAACCTGGTCTAGTGAAAAGTGTCCCTGCCATGGCAGAAAAATCTTGGATAAATTTTTTTCCCCTTTCAAATAAATTGATTCTATGACTTTGTGATTTCCTGGAAGTTACAGAAATAAAATAGCACAAAGAGTAGGACTGACTGAAGTTACTTAATGGGATTTAACATTAAGTAACTTCAGTCAGTCCTACTCTTTGTGCTCTTTGGATGGAAAATAGTGAATTAATCACTCAACTAGGAACAGATTATTTTCTTAACATAACTAATAAGAATTGGATTAATATTTTATATTTAGCCAAATAATGACCCAGTGATGAAAATACATGGCTCTTTTAAAAGCTATTTTTCTGAACTCGAAAGCAACTGCTGACATAATAAAGGAAAAAGTTCCTATTAATGGGTTGTTTTGGAGAGACCAACAGATAATAAAATAAAACAAAATAAAATAAAATAATAAAATAAAATAAAATAAAATAAAATAAAATAAAATAAAATAAAATAAAATAAAATAAAATAGAATAACTGCTTCACTGCAGACTGCAACTAAGAATAAAAGCACTGGATAAAGAAAGCTAAAGCCATAAAATTTCTGAAAAATTACATACTTCATTTGTATCAGGAAATGACAGGAATTATTTAAATTCTTAGAAATAATCCTAGCTAAGATATAGATTTTGCATGAGAAAAAAATTATCTTAGCCATTCAGAAAAGGCAAGGATATTTAAAAAATAGCGATTTGGAGTCATGAATATAATCAGATATATTCAGCAAAAAATGTCTGTATTTGAGGAGGAGAATTCATTCATATCTTGCAATCTTAATGAAGTACATTGTGTTTCATCAGTAGCTGTAACAGACATTTAATGACAAAATAAAGAGTGAAAGAATTTTGGATCCAGTAGATTCTATGACTTGTAACCAATAGTATTAAAGGCATTGGCAGATGAGGTTTTTGAGACATTCATCTTGATTTCAAACAAGGCATACAAAATGGGGGACTTTCCAGGATGCTGAAACAAAGCTAATGTTGTTCTAATATTTATGGGAAATATTTTATGAGAAGTGTTTTATGAGAAGCATTTTATAAGAAAGTTTATGACCCGCATATCTTCATACTAATTCTGAGCAAGAGGGTCACAAATGAAGCATCCACAAAATAATTAAATGCAATTAAATCCAGTCAATGTACTTCAGGGATATCGATAATTTTTCAATAAATATATAGGCCTGCTTTTCAGGCTGACTATTATAGCAGAAATTTATGCTTGTACTGTATTTGACTTTATTTCATATGACATCTGAAAAATTGCAATCTAGAAAATTTAGGAGAGACAGTCTTTCTTGTATCCTTACTTCAAGCAGGACCTTGAAAAATTAGGAAAAAATTGAGAGGTTTCAAAATGGACCTGCAAATCTCCTTTCACATTTTTCATGAAAACATATTGTCTACTTCCACAAAATCCAAGTCTTTTGTTTACAAAAATTAAGACATTTTTCTTATACTCACTCTACTCACTCTCACTGTAGCTGTCTGTGGCTACATGCACTTAATGTTGTTTTTCTTTCATTCAAGCAGAGTTAGCCAAACCTGTGAGGGAAGGTGATGTCTAAAATTTGCTAGGCAGGCATGTACTAGAATTCACAGATGAAGAGGCCACTGTCTTAGTTCATGAAAAGGACAAATGGAAGAAATAAAAATCTATAAATTCATCCCATCCATTCCCACGTGTCAGTGTGAACAATAAGAAGTGGGCAGGTCTATAGCATCTTGGAAGTGTGGGGGGCAAGCCTGGTTTTGAGTTGCAGCTTTTCTGCCATCCATGCTGCCCACACACTGGTCTCACTCTCTAGTCTGCAGAAAGTCATCTGGCTCTCTGACTGTCTCAGGAAATGCCAGGATTTGTGGGGCTGGAGAAAGGGTAACGGGAGCAAGGCTTAGAATGCATGCAGCTGACCCAAGCCTCATGGTTGTGCAAAGTTAATCTTGAGCTCAGTATATCCATCAGTATAGCCATCAAAACGAGTTCTTCGCCTTATTTAGCAGTGGGCAAATGTTAGGTCTTTCATATTCATTCTTCACTATTCCAGATTTTATATTCTTCTTCTTTTCTTCTGACTGAACTGAGAAGTCAAAATTCCTTTGAAGCAACAGCCGCTCTCTTTAGCCCAGCTGGCTCTCTTACAATAGGGATATTTGGGGAAAACTGGTAAGTTTGTGGGGCTGGCAGCCTTGAACTGATGTGAACTGGGTCTGCAAAGATGGAACTCAGTTTCTGTGCAGAGCTGAAGGTTTATCTCTATCCACATCTCTCTCAGGGATGAATCCTTTGCTTTGGAAAGGCAAGTAAAGCAGGTGGGACTTCAGCAAACTCTGTGTCCTCCAGGGATTCTCATGGGGGGATACAATTGAACTGACAATAAGAAGGCAAAAGATGCTTTTTCAGAATGCTGATTATTACACAAGAAAGAAGTCCAGGGAGCCCAGGGGAAGAGCTGCATTTAATCATGTCAGCACAAGGGGCTGTATGGTCGTGCAACATATACTACAAAAGTTGGCTGGCCTTTCTTTGCACCTTCAGCTTCAGCCTCCCATCCAGTCCCCCCCTCTCTCACTCCTGTGCTATCCAGCAGAATCTGGAAAGAAATCATTAAACTGCATAGCTGTTCCAATAGCAGCTGCTTGCAAGGCGGCCTTGGGAGCCCGTGTCAGTTCCTGCTCCGTGCAGGGCTGCTCAGGGCTCTCAGGCGTGCTCCTGGCAGCGCCCCACGCTCACAGCTCCAGCACAAAGCTGTGTGCAGGCTCTGAAAATCACTGGAAAGAAGTAGTGAAAGTGGAAACAGGGGACAGCATGGCTTGTTGTATTAATTACCTGTGTGAGGGACAGCAGAGCTTTAGATTTTATGGGGCTTCTCCCTCATTTTCTTTTAGTTGTATTTCTGTTTTAGAAATATTTATTCTGTTTCTTTCAATTGCCTCACATATTTCTTTCCTTTCTCTTCTTTTTTTTTTTTTTTTTTTTTCCCTGCTGTTCTGCCTAAACTGCTTCTCTTCCTTCCTTCTCTGCCTGATTTACTCTACTTACACTGCCCCCTTTTCCCTCCACCCCACTCCACCTCTCCTGGAGTGTCTCTGCTGATTGCTGCAGCTGCAGCACCTGCAACCAGAGACAGGGAATTTGGGAGGGAGGGAGGTGCTGGGGAGGGGCTGTGCCACATGGATTCCTCCCACCCTGCCAGCGAGGGGAGGAGGGTTCTGCCTGTGCAGGTCTTGGGACAATGGTTCCTGTCAACAGGATGGGGGAGTTTTGTTTGAACGTGGGAATGTCCCATGAAAATTGAGACATCTGGCACCCTTACATTCCACGTCTGACTTCAGCTTCATCTGCTGCCGTTCTGAGTGTCATAAACGGGTAATTTCACGAGCCATAGGAGTCAGAGTGCACAATAGATTGCATTGCAGATGGTATGCCTGCCCTTAAAAGGACTGGGTCTTGCAGAGTTGCAGAGATTGCAGCTTGGCATATCCTGGAAAGGGAAACATGAACTCAAGAATGAAGGATTCCATCAGCGTCATCACACACAAAATATTAAAAATATTGCAGTCATAATTTGAAACCAGAAAGGAAAGAGATCAAAATATGCAAGTTAAAAAGAAATTATGCACCAGTAATGTAGGAGCTATCATTCAGTACTGGTCTTAAGCACAAAATTGCAGGTATCACATTTGTGTGCCTAAATTAGCAGTTTCCCAATGATCCAACTAGAATTAGTGAAGACATCTCGAGGAAATCGTTCAGAGCACCTAGGCTGATACTCTGCTCCTGCTAGGACCATCAAAGGGTGTCTCTCTCTTCTAGTCTGGGCTGGATTTGCTTCTCACCACACCACGATTCAAGTTAGTCTTCCTCTTTCCTGCTCTTTCATTGCCTCATAATTCTGCATATCTTCCTGGAATATTTTTTCCACAAAAATAGGCAAATAGATATTTTGCTGTATGCATTTGCTCTTCTGGTCCTGCCCTTTATTTTGAGACCACTGAGGCCATTCCCTCTGTGTTGTAGCAGTGGGTTGGTTCGCAGGTACTAGTCGAATTTTTGGCCCCGGTTATTTTTTGATTTGTAGCCACACGGCCAATGTGATAACCAGCAGAGGGAGTGCAAGCTAGATCTCTCAGTGCCCATGGCTGTTGGTGCCCCTGCAAGGAAATGGCTATAACGTAAATAGCAGAATGTGCTCATTTAAACAGGAGAGATAACATGATAGAGATGAGTTGTCAGATGGATGAGACTAGTTGATGAGAGGAATGTTTTCTCTAAGCATTAAGAGGATCATATGCACAATGTCAGATGAAAAATAAACTGGCAAGAATTTAATTAATATCATCTGCTTAATCCAGATTTTTTTTTTTTTTGGTTGTTGATTTAAATCAGATTCTTGTGCAGAAGTTTATGTAAACAATGCCCCTGTGGCTTTCAAGAGTCTGTATTTCAAATTTTGCCCCCTAAGATACAGCTTAGGGGCAAAGGAGTGGTGATGAGAGAGACTGCAAAGGAAAACAACTTTCTTTGGGAACTGCATTCCTTTTCACAATGATTTCCCATCTTCTGAATGGGATAGAGTTAGCTGCTTCCCAGGAAGTCATCTCCTTTTGTCCAGGCACATGGTAGATGTTCCAAATATAAGATGACGAAAGGACCTGCAGACACCTCGTATGATCCTTAACTGTAGAAATGTTTCTAGTATACACGGCTTTAACTGCATTTAGATGTATTTAACAGCCTCAGGAGCACTTCCTCTGAGCTGAGTGCTGGGTCCCTGTCAGATGGCTCTAGTCATGAACTCAGTACATTAGGTAGCAGTAGCTGAACTTTGCCTTGGGGCTTGCAATATCTGTTTTTTATAACCCCTTTACTGGGCTATTAACCAAAACATAAACTTGTCTCCTTTGATCAGTATATCTAGCATTTCCTTTAGAACATTTCATTTAGAAGATTGCTATAGGTCCAGTAGAGAACCCACTATGGGATGGAAAAACTGAAACCTGGAGGCCATAGGGCTTTAATAAATCTAATGAAAAATTATTTTGACAGTGAAATCATGTATTTCTGGTACTACAGACAGGGAAAGTCATTCATTGGGACCATATAGTGGTTGATCAAAATCCTGGAAGCACACATGTATTTGAGACACTTCCTAGGGATCAGAGAGAGCTTGGGTTTCCCTTAGAAGTGCAGAGACCTTCTTCAGACATGGGCACAAATTTTTTACGAGATTTCCATGACAATGACATGCAAACAAAATCTTTTATTTATTTCAAAGGAAGATAACTGTATCAAGCTTTTCCTTTGGTTTGTCTTGCTCTTGTTAGTGTCTGATGCCTTTCTACAGAATGATCTGGGAGGAGATCATTCAAGCTGCATCAGGGGAAATATAGGTTGGATAGTAGTAAGAAGTTTTTAGCAGAAAGAGTGATAAAATATTGGAATGGCCTGCCTGAGGAGGTGGTGGAGTCACCATCCCTGAATGTGTTCAAAAAAATACTGACCATGGCACTTGGTGCCATGGTTTAGTTAAGGTGTTAAGGGCATGGGTTGGACTTGATGATCTTGAAGGTCTTTTCCAAACTAGTGATTCTGTAAATCTGAGATATTTTTTGGTAAAACACTACTCTGCAATATTCTTCTGTTCCAACAGATTTGGTGGTGAGACGGTGTGTCTAGCTTCATGGGATTTGTGCAATGGAATAGTGGAGTGAAGAAGCTGATGAAACTACTCACAAAAGGTGAGACTCCATCTGCCCCACGCAAACAGGCCCAGTGCAAACATAGACTGTGAAATATTATTTAGTCAGTGCTTTTCTATCTGCAGTATGCTGAGAACTGGCTGATGACCCTGTGTCATCTTTCTTTCCTGCTTTCAGCTGCTAAATTGCATTAGTCATACTTTTCTAATACTTATTTTCCACATAAGTAATTACTGTATGGGTACAGGGCGCTTCACTGGATGGAAAATATCTGTGTGAGTCTGTGGTACTCACTGCATTGTTTTTCCTTTCCCTAGGTGATTTAGAAAAATTGATGTCCATAACACAAATTAAATTGTTGCTCCATTTTACCTCTAACATGTTAATTTAAAATTAACTGTCGTATAGCTCTCTCTCCATCTTTTTTTGATCTCCCATTATAAACTTAAATTTTGTAAATGGGGAGGATGGCAGAAACAGAAACTTTCTCTTACTGATGTTATAAGTACAAGGAAACCAAGATTAGTGACAGTCTTATAGAAAATTCTAACTAAATTCATACCGTTGTAAAAAGTATCACGTTTTGGAACAGAGATCAAGACATTAAAGGTTCACTCCCTGTTCTGTAGCAGGGGCTCCAGCACACAGTATAGAACTTGACAGAATGTGTGTTTCATACCCTTATATGTATTCTTTCTGTAAATATTCAATTTTGTCCTGATTATGCAATATCTCCATTGCAAGAAGAAGGAAGAAGGGAATCCCTTGTAGCATGTGCTATTCCATAATTCAGAAAAGCACTTTGTGGAAGAAATTTTTAAATATTGCCAGTGAAGAAAATATGCCCATTAATTTTATTCCTTGCAACACTAAAACGGAAATAGCTTCTGAGAATGTACAATCAGATGGTTCAACCACATATAATTTATATTCTTCCCTACGAAAGGATTAAAAGTATTCTATGATGTCACATTTTGTGAATTCCTGTTTCCTTGTTTAGCTGAAGTCCCTCTTAAACTATCAGCTGCTTATATGTGATATGTGACTGGGAAGTAAATATGAAAGCCAGCAGTCTTAAATTAGTAAAGTAAGGAAAATTTACATGACTTATTGAATGATTGTGCAATATTTTTATTTCTTACCTCAAAGTCTCTCCTTTAAAGTACCTGAAAGTAACAGGTCCATTGCTTTTGCTTTCACAGTATTTATACTTTGATAAGAAAATGTCCTTAACTATTTTTGAGAAGTGGACTGCTTATATTTGTTTCTTAAAAATGTTTAAAATTGCAAAACCAGCACACAAGATTATGAGAAGGGAAGGGGAAGGGAAGGGCCAATCAAAGAGGAAAGATGAAACATTTATGCAATAGTCAAATGTTCTGTCCTGTCTTGTTGAGTCTTGAGACACCAAGTTTTTCTGGCCAGCCTTAAAATATACTGTTAGTCAAACTCCTCTGAAACTTTTGAAAATATATTTTTCAAACCATTTTGAGCAAAAGCTCAAAACCAGATATATTTTTTGTTTCAAACACTTAATTGTTTAATCAAACATTAGAATGAGCTCACTAAGACAGATATGAATGTGATACTGCAAAGTCTATCATAGAAAATCCATTCAAAATTTAAGAAGTCTGAAAGTAAATACTTTTCATTTGGGGTAGACTATTAGTGCCCTGATTTCAGATGCTAATATCCTGAACTGATGCTGAAAGCCCGTGACAATTATTACTTTACACTCACTTAGTTACCTGACTGCATAATTAAAATTTATGTTGAAATTCATAAAGAAATAATATTTTTTTTCAAGCATATCTTATTACCAAGCAGGAGAATTAGAATAAGGGTCTTTTATCTGTGTTTTGAAAAACAAATTTATGAATACAGCCATGCTAGGTTACCTGATATTTGTACCTCATATTTGATGAGCAATTGAGCAATGCCAATTTCCTGTAGGCAGTTTCTTCTGATACAATAATTGTTACAAGGCATGGCTCTAAATTTAGGCCAGGAAGTAAATTTTAAAACAGTAGAATTATTTATCTTGAATGAATGATATCACTAAAGCCATTTAGAATTTCAGCCAAATGCAACTGAAGGAATAGGATGTTTTTGTCTTCCTGCTTCTCCTACAGCAATGAAAATACAGACACAGACTGCTGAGTGAGGGAACAGGTGTCTAATGCAGAGTTCAGCACCTTTTTCTTTGCTAATCCCTCTCTTACTCAGTTATCTTTTCACTGCTGTCTGCAGAGATACATGGCTTCATTTGAACAGGTGGATCACATCTCTCCTGACTCCTGCATGGCTTTGTGTGTAGATTGCATAGACAATCAAGTGTCTACAGGCTGACAAGTGATTTGAGTCTAGACACTTGACTTCCTAGGCAACTGTTTTCATAATAATAAAATTATTCTAAAACTGTAGGAAAATTATTATAAATCCTGTCTAGATTTTATAACCAGTAAAATTCTTTGCACAAGTGTTTCATCTTAACATGGAAAGAAAGGTGTCCTTTCTTTGGTAAGGACCTACCTAGTTTGTAAATTCAGAGTTGAGTAGGTACTCAACTGTTTGGATCAGCAAAAGCATATCCTCTCTAGGTATGTGCAATAACAGGATACTTGGGTTTTGGAATAAGTGCTTCTTGGGATCTTGGCCAAGGATTTTTGGAGAGTGCTCTGGGACTTAAATGCCTGAATCCCACTGAAATTGTGCTTTATGGGTTACTGTGAAGTACTGGATTGTACCTTTAAACACTTGTGATGTGGAAAGCTTCATATGTTTGAGAAGACAAAGACTGTATCTTTGCTTCAGGAATAACTTGAAGCCTGGAGAGCTTCAAGAACCTCTGAGAGACTTTTCATTGCCCTTTCATTGAAAAATCTAAATTCATGCCAGCTATGCACACCCTGTGTGCCTATGGAAGTGAGCACATTTCAAAGAAGGCAGCTGTCAGTCATTTCTTCTTCATGTTGCCTGGATGCTATTGTCACTAAAACACATAAAACACAGGAAGGGAGTCATACTAGGGACAACTCTCTATATATTTAAAGTTTGATTTGTGGGTTTGTTTTTGGGGGTTTTGTTTTTAGGGTCTTTGTTTGTTTTAGGGTTTGCTTGCTCTGTTTATCTGTTGTTGTTTTGTCTGAAGTTCTGACTATAACCAGGCTTTCTCCCTGCTTAGGCAGGTAACCAGTATGCTAAAGCAACTGCTATTTCACTACAGTGTGAACAAAGAAAAGAGATTATCTGTAAGTCATTACTTCCTAGAACATATTCTTGGGCCTGACACTCTCCAAAAGGGGGAATGAGGTAGAATTGCAAAACATAAGCCCAAAATTATGAACCTGAGAATCCTTGTCTTATTCCTCAATTCCATACTCCTGATTTCTACGCTTCTTTCTGTGCAGTTTTTCTTTTTGAAGTCTCTTAGAAGCCTCACAGTCATTTTTCCTGTTCTGTATGCAGTATACTGACAGAGAAGAAAATCTGGAGCAGATAAAAAAATCAACTCTGGGAAAGTATATCATGGGGTAGCACGATAAGAAACAGAAAAGTGTTTGTTTTCTGTATAGCAACTATATGGGATTTTGTTATTCCTACTGTAAAACCAAATGATTTAAAATGCTTCTTCTCATAACTACACAAGGACAAACTAAATACTTCCCTGTGTGGGATAACACAACACTTTCTCAGCTGGCTGAATCTGCAGGGCCATCTACATTTATCACTCTCATAAAGTCCCCTGAATAAGTAAAAGCTCTTCTCACCCGCTCTTGCCTGTGGCTTTTAAACAGGGAGGAAGTATCATTTTCTTCTGCCCTAGCACAAAGAGAGCTCTGAGCATCTAATTACAATTTCTGTGAGCAAATGGAACCAGAAAAGCATTTCCCTGTAGCTAAAATGCCCAAGCAGAGCTCGCACTCTCTCAGTTTTCCCAGACTAAGGTTAAAAATCTGCTCTCTAAATTATTCCATTGCTTTACAGAGGAAGTATTAATTACATTACTGCAAATGTAGATTGGAGTGGGATGTAATTACAGGGTCGGCTTTGTGTCTGTTGTCCAACAGAATTAGGCAGGAAGTGTTTGCAATGCCAGCAGTTTCAGGTGTTTTGCAACCTATTATATTTGCTGGTTCTCACCAGGTCTCACAGATGGATCAGGTGACTTTGTGCTGCCCGATTGTCTGGAAAATCCACAAAGCTGCTATTACTACAGGTTCATGGCTTTTACAAGGCTGATGAGTTTAGATTTTTAGAGGACAAAAAGAAAAATGTAAAAGTCCATTCTTCTCCATTCTGCCCTTGCCAAATTTTGCTTTCTTCCTTTAATCAAAGACTTATTTTTCTGTTTGTTTTAATTTCCTAGTTCTAATCCTCTTTTTTTCAGTCCATTTTTTTCTGCTTCTCGGAAAATATCTTTTTTGTTATGGGGAGAGAATGGCTGTGTGTGCACAGAAGGAAGCCATCAGTCTCTGTAGCAGGAAAAACAGCGGGCACTAGGTTGCCATGACTGAGTAACCATACTGGGACATGCACTTGACTTCCAGTTTATGCACAGCATGAACTTGTTTTTTGGGTCTTTCAGGAAGACACCTGTATATTTTGGGGCTTGGTGGACAGTAGGAAGAAAATCAAATTCCTGCACACTTCAGCTGCTGTTACTGAAGGCATAATTTCATCCTGAGCTGAATGAACATGTTCCAGAAAAAGGCATGATCATGTCTCAGAGTGATAGGGACAATCATCTGCAGATGCCTTTGGTAAAGATTCCTTGTTTAGGAGGGAGAGAGTTAGTTTGTATGGAGACAGGCTGCTCTCTCCCAGCTGAGCTGGGTGCAAATGGATGGTCTGGGGCATAGTTAACTTACTTGATCAATGAGTTTGGGTATATTTAACTGGAGCTCTCAGCAAGTGGCTGTCTGTCTTTAAGCATGCTTTCATCAAGAATTTGGGATGACTGTTCATCAGGGAAATAGATTTTTAAGTGACAGTTCTCTACTATTTGACCAGTATTTTCTTCTGCATAAAACCTGTTTGTACTGACTACTGTGCATGAACAATATGCTCTGGTCTGTAGAAGTCTAAATGAAACAATCTTATCCACTGAAAGTAGATAGAGGGGGAAAGACAGTAAGATCTCTTCATAGATCTTCTTTTAGATCAAACTGTGCGGCTAAAGATACCACCATTGCCCTCATCCATGTGTTTCTGCTGTTGCATTCTGTCCAATGACCCACTTCCACTAAACATGTAATTTTGTCTGACCATGAACAGTCAAACTGAGTTTGCCTGCCTGTTGTGGAAAAGCAGGACAGGGGGGAAATGGCAAGAAGCAGCAGCACAGGCTGGGACTTGTAACCAGGCCAACCAACACATTTATAGATGAAAAAGGAAATAGCAATCACAGTAAAGACACTGCAGCTGTATGTTTTTCTGGCACTATTACTGGTTCTTTGATTTAGGGGGACAAGTTCTAAAAAGAAATATTCTGGTATTGTGGTTTTATCCAGTTCTGTAAAACCTTAAGGTCAAGATCAAGGCTCATAAAACATTAATTAGCTTGATTCTTAGTACAAACATAAGAATGTTGTGGAATGCTCCAGGTCCACCCTTTTCTGTGGCATTTATCTTTAATAATATAAACATTCAGAATATACCAACATCAATTTGTCATGGCTAAGTCTTTGCACACAGTTTTCAGTTTTCTATGTTAGCAAAGATGGAAGACATATATTAAGTTTCTTTCAGCCCTTAAACTTATATAAATATGAAAGGTAGATGCCAAAGCAACATGTGCCTTCAAAATTCCTAAAATAGATAGGATAGCTATTACATGTGCGCAGCCCCCATGAATGCCAGCATTTAAGATGTATATTCATGCATATACTGTGGCTGGTGTAGTGAAGTGTGGAAAATATTTATATTCATTCTTGAAGAAATGACCTTAATAATTCATTTTGGACTCCACCTCTCCTGAATTATAGTTGCCTCACTTGTGGAGTATTTTCCATATCTTTGAAAGACCCTAATAAATTCTAATACTTTCCTAAGTGTGGAAATAATTAGTAGCTTATGATGTCACAGATTTGCAAACTTTTTTCATAGTTGTTGTTGCAAGAAGCACATATTTTCTTTCTGTTCCCTCATGCTTAGCCGTGCTTTAAATTTCTTTCAGTGATAATTAGGGATTTTTTAGAAAGATGCGGCATTTGTTTCAGAAGTGCTTGGAACTAACTGGAAAACTTGTATGGAAAAGGAATACCTCCATGAGATATCAGTGATAAGAAGCACAGATAGTTTGATTTTAAGGACTGATATATATTGTACTTTAAGGAATTATTCTAAAGATGACTTTTCTAATTTACCTGCAAAGCTTACGTTTGATACAAACTAGTAGAACCAATGGCAAATCACCATACTAAGGTTTTACAGACATTATTAAAGCATGCTTTTATTCCTAAACACCTTTGCTTCTTACTGGAACAAGTTAAAAATATCTAACTGTTATTAAAATGCGAGGATTTCACCCAAAGACTGAGGATTCTAGAGTGAGGATTCCACCCAAATTTAAGACTGAACAATGTTGAACTTCACTTGGAATGACATTAAGAAGAATGAAGCAGTTTTAGATGGTTTTGGTTCAAGTACAGGTTGGATCTGAACAATTCAGCCTCTCTCTGGCAGTGATTCCAATGTGTATACACACAAGTGCAAGTGAAAACTTACTAAGAAAGCTTAGGGCAGAGTGGGAAAAAGATTGGGAACAAGTGTCATGGGATAAAGGACTTCACCAAAAGACTAGAGACTCTATTCTGCCTTGGTCAAAATATGTGACGCTAACTGAAAAAAAAAAAAAAGGCAATCTGCTGTTCATATCCAGTCAGATGCTCATATTTTTTCACATCTGGAACTTACTAAAAGACAACTGCAGATGAGAGGGCTTCAACACACAGTGGGTTATCCTTTTAACATTGCAGAAAGTGGTTATTTAGTGAAAGAACTTGCTAGCTGTTTTGCACACTTCTTTTGCACATGAATTAATCTTTCAAGAGCTTAAATACTTCCTAAAATTTAAAGAAATGTAAGCTTATAAAAAAGTTTTGAGAATGCCAGAAGTCGTATATATATATATATATATACTACACTTTAAATCTTCTGTATATTTGTCTCCTTTTTGATACATTCTCCTGGTCTAGGAATTTGTAGATTTGTATTTGTATTTCTCTTCTTGCATTCGATCTTTTCCTCTTCCCTTTCTCTCCTCAGCTGTCAGTCTTGTTCCTTATATTTTTTTCTCTCTTTTTTGGGGAGTGGGAGGGGATTGTTTGTTTGTTAGTGTGCGTTGTTTGGTTTTGTGGTTTTTTCCCCAAAGAAGAGGAAGTACCAGCTTTTTAGATAGGAGTCAGTAAAGACAGAGGTAGCAGCCATCCTAAAATTGTCCACATGCTTCAAAAATGGAATAGCATTGGATTAAAAAAATAAATAAATAAATAGAAACACTAGGAAAATGTGAAAGGATACATGTAACATGCAGGCTACTAAACAAAGACCATCTTGTGCCGAGTGTAAAGAAAACATAATGACTACAACCTGCCCTAGGGTTTGAAAACAATTTACTGAGAAGTCTTTTACAGTGGCTAGCTTTGGAGCCATTTCTAATTAGGGAGCAGGTAATTCAAGATCTGTTTAAGTATGTTCAATAAATTTCCTTCAGTGTTTCAGTGTTGTAAATCTGTCATGATGATTTTTTGGATCTTCAGGAATTAACAGATCCTAATCTCAGGGCTACAACACAGTCATATTTCATGACAGCATGTTGCAAAATGAATATATTTCCATAAGAAAAGTCCCAAGCTAAAGCTGACCAGAGAGATGGAACAAAGTAAAACATTTTGGGAGTGATTCACTCCTTGCAATTAGAATCCTGTCTTTGTGTTTTATTAACAAAATACAAAATTGCCAAAAACTTTTGATTTTAAGTATTCTTTTTGATTTTACATGAGGAAAGTGTAAATCCTCTAAAAGTGTCTAACTGTATTCCCCCTTTTCATTTCTAGACTTCAGTCTGCTGCAGTGGAAAATACCTACAAAATTATTTGGTCTGTCTCTATCTCAAAGCAAATTTAGAAAAAATGCATCCCATATGTTATGCCTTTTTAAATAAGATAGGGCTAGATATACACAGAGCATCAAAACACCACAGTCCTACTCATTTTCCAGGGTGAGGGAAGGAGAGATCTTGGGTGACACGGGTAGCGCAATGTGTTTTTGAGAGTTATTGTCGTCCTGTGGGGACCCAGCTCAAGTCTGGCAGGACTTATGATCTCAGAGTACAAAATCAGGAAAGCACATACTGAGCTAACCTTGGAAGCAATGAATTTTTGTTCACGTACCATGTCACCATAGCAGGGTATTTCTCTGAAAAACAAATGCACTGACCACAGGTAATGTGTCAATTGTACTTCTGGCCTATTGCAGTGAAAGTCTTCTGTGCCCCAAACGTGTATACAATGGAGGCAGCTGGGTGTGGAATGGAAGCTGTTTGAAACGTGGAAGACGAAGAAACTTTTAAATAGGGCAGGCAGACTGAAATTAAGGCTATGGAAGACAAAAGAAGGAGAAGGAAGCAGCAAATTGTTTAACCAAAGAGTACTTCCAGGTTGGGAGAGAAGGGAATTTACAGCATTGGAAAAGACAAAAAGAATAATTGAAAACAATGTGTAGACAGAGCTGTTCAGAGCCTTAAAGGACAATGATCTTGTGACACATAAATTAAATACAGAAGAGAGAGCAAAAGGTTGTTAAGTCCTGTTAACACTGACTTCTTGGTAACGCTTGTACTTCTGACTCTTTTCTTTTAAACACAGTTGGAGCATTGTAAATGTGTCAGTGCTGCCTCCTCTTAGGTCTGCGTCTACTATCAATGCATCAATGAGTCCTGAGCTGTCAAGTGCCCATCAGATTTATATTTTTAGTTCCATTCTCCATTGGTGACTAATGCTTGTCAGTTAATCCTACTGAATTAAGAAGTAAAAAAAAAACACCAACCCACAATTGTCCATAAAAAGGAAATACACCTTTTGAGAACAACATCTAGAGAATTGAGTTTTGCAAAATGGATTGCATGTTGACAGATAGCAATATGTTTTTCAGACACTTTTTAATCTTTTTTTATGTGTCTCTTATCCTAAGAGTGGAGTACACTGTGTGTGTTTCTCCTATGGGTAAACTAAAAAAATTCCTCCTAAAACTGCTTCTAGAGCCTCAAAGAACATTCATATTGTCTCTAGAAAAAGCAGAAGTGTCTATAGTGATATGAATACAAATGCAGAACATCTCAAGCTGGATAAAAAAAAAAAATCATTCTGAGAATAACATAAGGAGGTTACAAAGAAAGAAAAAAGAACAGTGAGTGCCTAAACAGATGGCAGTGGTTTCACCCGTACCTTCCAGGGCTATATCATCAGACACATGTGAATGGGAGCACCTGTGCTGCTGCTTTCAAGATCTGATCTGATGCCGTTTGGCCTTATAAACTTAGGTGGTGATTTTGGCCTCCCTGAAGAGAAAATTCTTCTTTGTGTATATTATTACTGCGAGCAATTGTGGACTATGCTGTCTTTCTCTGAATATTCTTCCCCTCTATGAGCTCTTCAAGCCCATCACACTGTCTCAGTTCCCACTTCTTCCATCTAATTTTGTCCCTAATCTCTTCATCACCTGTTTTAGATGAAGAGATGATGCACATATCATGTTCCCCATCTCAAGGACAGGGTGTCCACTATTTTCTTGGATTGCAGCATACTGAAGATAATTTCCCAAAATGAGACTCAGATCTCGATTCAGTTGCTTTCACATGAAGTTTCAGTGCAATTTGAACAATCCTATGATATTTGGCCTGGCCTCCAGCTATTCTGTGGAAGGTCCAGAGTAGCCGTAAGTCCCACCCACACTGTACCATGCCTACGAGCTTCATTTCCAAATCTAACATACATGAGAATGATTCAAATGGTATTGAGAACTGAAGTGTGCCTGAGTCAAGTCCTTAGAGTAGCATCTGGTGTGTAGTTAAGGAACATTTGTGCCAGATAGTTTCCATTTTTTAGCTTTTCTTGGGCCTAACACAGTGTATGGTAGAAGACACTTGTGGTTTGTTCACTAACCTGGTAAAGGGTAGGCTAGTGCCTCCTCTATAACCTTTGTCAAAAAAATCCATTAAGTGAGAAAATGTTTAAGAGGATGTCCTATAAATTTAGGATTCCTGAAGTGTTTCAGACCTATAGGAACTACATTACAAAGTCACCTGGAAGGGAAGAAACATGGTCTGGTATTCTTGAAAGAAAGCAGCTAAATCTCACTTTTTGAGTGAAAGGCTTCATCACTTCTGTTTTATAATGATCATTATACTCCTAGGCATCTTTTACTAAAAATTATGAGGCCCTAGTAGCTCTTACAAGGAATGCTTTCAGATGATTATGGTCACAATTTAATTTTGAGTAAAAATTAATTTTGTAAATAATTTGAATAAAACCTGCAATGGAGAATTGCCTTAGTTTTGGAGAATAAATGTACTATTTAGAATAATTATTTGAGTGTCACGTTCTCATTGATTTCATACAGCTCCTTGATTGAAGCACAGAATTTCCCGTTATAACACTTGAATGTCTCAAGGGAAACTTTAATGGGTTCTGAATTCTGTTCTGAAATTGTCCACCAGAATGACAAGCGCAGAACCTGTAAAGCACATTTAGAGGATATATTTGTCTCTGGACCCTTCAAAATTGCACTTGTCATGCATCACAAGCAGAATCTAAATTACTGAATTTGTGATAATGGGAAAAAATTATTAAGAAAAAAATTTTACTGAAACAATCTAATTGAGAAAATTGTTTTGAAGCATTTGGAGAAGGATGTATCTACAACAATATTAAAATTGTTAATGTTAGAGATAAAAATTTATAAATGAGTGGTCTTTGGAAGCCCTTTAAAATATAATTGAAGATGAGAATAATAAACCGTACAAGTTGAAACATTTTATGATAGCTGAGCTTGAAAGTGGTTCACTTAACTTTTACGACAGATTGCACTGTAAGTTTGAATCCATATCTCCTTATCACTGCCTGAATGACTACAATAGTCATTTGCCAAAGTACGGCTCTAATAATCTGATAGTGAATGATGTCACCTCATGGAATAGAGTCTCTTGGTAAAACTAAGATCTCTTGGGGTCATTTTCTAATCTCATGGAAACCTTTGATTTTGAGGTGCTCTACCTACAGCTAGAGTAGGTTGAAATGGCGCTTAGGTCATGATCAAAACCTCAGAGGAAAGAGAATTAAGAGATGCTCTGCTAGGCCTTTCACTCTGGACACTTATGAGATTAGCTTCACAGGCACAGCACACCATGCTTGCGCCTTAACGTAGGCTTCATCACTGACAATAAGCGAATACCAAGGGTACAGTGAGGTAGCTAAGACACAAACCTAAAATGTTAGAGAATGACAAAATATGAGTTTGAGGGGGCATTCTCAAAATGTGAATAAAATCTGCCTAGATGGTTATTACCAGCTCCATTTGGAGGGAGGAAGACCGTCCCAATGAAAATTAAGTAGAAATTGAAATGTTATAATAACATCATTGTCAGGAGGGAATTTATTGGGTCATAGAGACAGATCTCAGTAGGTAACTCATCCTAAACAAAAACCTAAATTAATTTATGCTAAATGTGACCTGTGTAGCTCATTAAATTGAAGCTAAATTAAACCTATTTAGGAACAAATTTTGATTAAACTGAGTCAATCTCACTCTCAATATTGCTTCAGGACCTATATGATCCAAAGCTGACCTTGAACCCTTGGTTAAAGTTCAGAGATTCTTTGGCTTAGATATGGTTAGAGATCTAATTCTAATTCCAAAATTATTCTATATGTGACCATATTTACTGCCTCACTGTTTCAGAGTACTCTTTTGTTTCTTCTCTACCTATATTTTATCCTTTATTTATATATGGAGAGCAACCATTCCCTCTCTCAGTTTTTATTTTTCTAGATTAAACAAAGATTGCTCATTTTAGTTTCTGTTCATACGATTTCATCTACTTTCCTGATCTTTTTTTCCCCAGATCTCCACCCTTCTCTGCATTTTATTTAAATTCCTCTTTACTGTACACAGTATTTTGTAATTCCTTTTACTACATTCTCCTCTATATCTCATTGCAAGGGAAAAGTCCATCGTGAAATGCTAAGAATAGGTGTAGATTTTGCTGTTGTTTGTGCAAGTCAGCCTTTTAATCTAAAAATTACCAACCAGCTCTAAACTATGGCACTCTCTGTATTAATTAAACAAGACTACTGGAACAAAAATAACCAACCAACTAACTCAAAAAACCCAAAACCAAAACAACACATACTTATCATTAAAGACTGTAAGCATTAGTGTTGGGCAAAAAAAAAAACAAAAACATCTGATTGTGCTTCTTGCACAGAAAAAATCTGCTTTCCTAAAAACATTTTGAAAATCCAAGTGGATAGGCAGAATAAGAATGTTATACTCCCACTTGAAGCTGTTTCAAACCTGGAAGACATGAAGGGATGATCAGTCATAGTCATTCTTTGCTAAACAACAAGTTCCCTGTTGTCATCTTATTGCAGGGATTCCATACTGCTGTCTCCTTATATGTTAAAGTTTCATACCTCCTTGGTGTTTCTCGTGGGCATCTCCTCCAAGCACTGACTCTTTCTTCTCCACAAAGCAGCCAGCTCACTCCAGTATCCTTCTTAGCCAGCCACCCCACTCTTTTATAGCACTCTTCTTCTCATTGGTCACAGCTGTGGCCTGTTAAAGTCAGGCCTGCTCCTAATCTTTGATAATTGGCCCAGCTGCAACTCCTTACGGGTAAGATTACTTTCTACACTATCTTTATTTTCTTATATTCTATCCTGCTACAGTTCCCTGTGCTAAAAATGGCCTTATCTATGTCTGATATTCCCTGTGTGCAGTAGAGGATTTCAATCTCCTGTTCTATTTTCAGGCCTATCTAGAATCTAAGGACAGGGAATAAGATGAAATTATCAAACAGATTACAATAATTTAGGGCTATAAATTCACAGATGACAGTAAAGTTTAACCAATGTACTGTTGAAGAGGTTAATGCTTCCCTTTTAGCATATGGCCAAAAGAGTATTAATTTTAAAGGCATTGTTCTTATCTTTGTCACACTATCCTAATTGTACCTTGTAATAAAATATTTATACATGTTTAAATATTGTTGGATGCCTTCTCAGGTATACTAAATTCCCATGAGTAACAGTTTGTGGATCGAAGGTTTTACACTTTCAAGGTCAATGCTTCTACACATCCGTGTGTTGGACATATCTTGATGAATACATATGAGAGACTATCTCATACCATTATCTGTGATACTATGTGACTGAATTAGGTGGGCCAGGCTTTTCCCTTCAGCTTTGTGTTGAAGGGGAAGATCAAATGCTGGCATAAATGAATGCAATTTTACTTGGTTGTGCTCTCTTATGTTAGTTGTTAATTTTGCAATATGTATTTATTGGCCAGTATGGTTCTCTACCTCCCTTAATGCAAACTCTCATGTTCTTTCCTTTACGCTCCCAACCACTTTTAAAGGCCAAAACCTTACAAATCTTTCATTTATAGCCCAGCAGGAGTTTTGATTTATGATAAAATAAATCAAAGCTCTCTCATCAGGAGGGTAGAAACTTATGATAAAATGATTCTTCCAGCCCCACTGACGCAGAGCCAAATACAGTATTTTTCAAATTTTAAATTGCATGTAGTACTTGTTAAAACTGACCATCTCATTTTTCAAATTTTACCTGTTTTTTCAGTTGTCTGCAGTAATAATTATCAACCAAGACTATTTAATATTCTCAACTTTAGAAATATTTAAGTTGAACTGATAGATTTTTTTATTGCTGTAGAATCTACCTTTTACCAAAATAAGTTAATAGAAATTCTGTTCCCTTATTAGTGAAAAAAATTAAGACTTCCAGATATGAATTGCAAAAAAAAAGGTGAACATTTCACATTGTAGAGTAACATGGAGTTAGTTTGACACAGACAAATCAACATAAAGAAGCCAATGTGAACCTCCTACCTCTTTCAGAAAAGACTAACTGCATTTTCTCTCTGCTTCAAATCCATGGATGGTGAGTAGGCTAGGCAAGCCAACTAAATATGCAATTTACTACTGAGACTCCTAGCTTAGACCTTCAAAAAATATTAATGATGTCACAAAGTATCCCATTCTCAGGATATAGAGGGAGCTGTGACTTTGTAATGTAGTGATTCTCTGTCATCAGGCCTTGTCCATAATTTGTCCCCAAGCATATTAAATTGTTCCTCTGAACTTGTGCATGGTAAGAGTGCAATACTGTAGGGGAATTATCTAGTTATTACTGAACATGCCAGGCTAGACTTCATAATTCTTTTCCCATCCTCTTTGTAATGTGCATATGTGAATGAGAGATCATGAGAAATATTATTATAGTATTGGAGCAAAAATGGGTTTGGGTCTCTATAGCAGACTATAAAGTGTGTTTGCACAGGAAGACCTGCAAAAGAGGTCAACTGCCAGTGTTTTAGTATTTTCTAAGAAAAAAAAAAGTAAAAATATCTTGGCTCAGCATGGTGAAACTGAAATGCATTGGCCTAATGAAATGTGCAACTGGAGAAATTGTACCAGGACTGTGTAACATAGAGCAGGAGACAAGCAGACAAATTAACTTATTTTCTACACACTTACTTCTGTTGGACCTTTTTCTGTCATTAATCACTGAGGCAAATAAGAACAGTTTTTTATCAATTATTTGGACAATACTGTATTTTGAGTTACACTAGAGGTATTTGATGTTTGCCTCTCTTTGGGTCAGTGTATCTCCTTAAATCCTCTTTGGCAACATACACATAAATTTAGATTGGATATCTTGCTCAAATCCAACTTCTCTTTACATTTTGTAAGGATAGACTGGCTGCTTCAGGCAGTTGTTTATCCTGAGCATTATAGGTGCCTACCTTGAGGTAGTAAAAGCCTCTCTCTTGAAGGACTCCTCTTTTGAAAGCACCTATTTTTCAACAGGGATCAGGGCCCACACAGCTAATTTCAACCAGAGGCTGAGTTTTCATGACTAAAAAAGAGGGAAGGTGCCTTAGGTGTAAACATAGACTGAGCCTTTAGCTAAATCACAAATATCATGAGTTGGTCATAAGTGCTGAGTGTTGGAAAGCCCATTTGCAGTCTTAGAGTGAACATTAGAGTGAACTATGAACACCACAAACAATTGGGTGTAAATTCAGCAGCTTATACAGGCTCACTCGTCTCTCTGTGAATAAGTGGTCCCAATATATTAAAGAGGAAGATATGGTGGAACTGGGAAGCACTCATTTCTTGACACATTGTTAGCATGAAATAAAAAATCTAGGTGCACAGGAGGGAATGCTTCAGGGACTGACTTATAGCCCCATACTAGTCTCTTGTAAGTTTGTCTCATTGCATGAGCTACCATGAAGATAAGGATTCAGCATGGGCCAGACTAACTGGTCCTCCTTTGTTTTGAGAACGTCATCTTCAGAAAGATACCAGTCGCAGCTTTCATGCATCAAGGATATAAATGATGGTTCCATCTGGAAAATCAAAGCCAATATATCGTTTTAGTAAGAGATCATAGAATGAAATATAAGGAACCCCTAATTTTTTAAGCTTTTTTCCCTGGAGTGTTAAGGATTGAATTTAATGATCCATAGCTGAACAACATGCTTGAGGCTGACAAGGTCAGAACTAATTTTACATGTGGTACACAGATTTGAAATGACTCTCCTTAACCATGGAATGAATGATCTATTCAACTTCTCTCAGCAGCAAGGCTCAACGAGTAGTAGCAGATTTTCCTGCTGTTCAGGTATAATTACAGAATCACACAGGTGGCATTCAGTCTTTCTCTAATTTAGTAAAACAAAAATTCTTCATGTTTCCCCAAAGTTGAATGTTTTCTTTCTTTATAATTCTTCTTGGAAACAAAGCAAAACAAAGACAAAGCAAAACTAAGTATTTTCATTGTTTGTGGAGAATGACTTACATTTTGTTCTGTTTTGCCCACGGTAAAACTTTTATGCAGGAAAAAAAACCCCAAAACCCAACTTACCAGGACAAACTTGTTGTGTTTGTTGTAAGTTATTTATATGCATATGAACATCTGGTCCTTGCTGAGGTTTTGCCCATGTATGACTTTAAAATATGCCCAAATTCCTGTCTTTTATTCTTGTACGCATGTTCAAAATATTAGTTTCATAACATACTTATCCTTTGATTCACTAGAGCCACATCGGAGATGTCAAGATTTTTAGGATAAAAACAAATCACATTCTATTTCCTTTTTTCTACTTTTATGACGGAATTCATTTTTAAAAGTTTAGCCTGTCTCAATACATTTGCAAATAGGGGACTTGCTCTTAAAACTGCATATCAGCTATCTACATTCTCTTCTTTCTACAATGTGGGTAAGAATTGTTTATGCCAAAAATTTGAGAGCTATGAGTTTATTGAACAAAAAGTTTAATTGTTCAGAGTACATTCAATGCTTGAGGTAAGTATAAGATGACTAACTTATTTTTCTAAATCAATCATTTGTTGTGAAATAGAGAAAGAGAGAATTTCTCATTTCACCTGGAAATACACTGGTCTTTTTCCCTGAGGCAAGAGCAATTTTATACAGACAGGAATTTTTATCAATGAAAGCATCTTAGAAACGTACACAGAGTATGATAGTTATATATTGTTCATTTAATTCCTTTCACTTCTTTGTGTAACTACTCCATAAATTCTGTGTGCATAATCTATCTATACACATGCATAGGTTTCTTTGCTCTTGCATTTATTCTGTCGTCAGTTTCAGGTCTATTAATGGTTTGCCTCTAAATCTTTGAGTAGATTTTTAGAAGTGTAAGTCATAAGTAAGTTGTCCCTGACATACTCTGGCCATGCCTGAAGGACAATGGAGTCCCTAGAAAATTGATGATCTTGTAAGGTTTGCATAAAGTCATATAGAGATATATGCTCAGATCCTAAAAGGTATATATCAGTGTTAATTCCATTTTGTAGCTGAGCTAATAACCATATCTCTCAACAGCACTAATTAAGGGAGGCTCAGTATCATGTTGATGCACCATACTTTCTTCCAGTAACAAAATTAGATAAATGGGTGGTAATTTGTAGATTTTCAAGCCACATTCCATTTCTATTAGTCAAAGCCTACTAAATTGCATTCTAGATAAATCTATATCTTATAACAATAAGAAAGAGATACTACTAAACAAATAATTTCACATTTTCAGAGCTGGCTAGCTCTACAAATTTGGGCAAGTCAACCTGCAATTGGAACCCTGTAGTAAAACCCTGAACTTGTTATGTGCCACAGCAGAACTGAGTAGGCAGTGAAAATGAAATGAGATGGTGTTAACTTTTATAATTCTATTCTAAAGCTAAATTGTATAAGGCTTCTCCAAGAACATATGAAATTAAAGCTAAAAAAGCAAGACCAGAATAAAAACGTAAGTTCTGGGGTGGGTTTTTTTTGCCTAACTGATCCAAAGAACGAAATGTAGGGAGTTATTGTAGAGAGCTGCAGCCAATGAGTATTTTTTAAAGAGCTCTGACAATGATTTGCAAAGCACAACTGAGGGAGAAAGCCCCAGCCAAATTAATTCCAAGTTGCTTTCTGCTTTCTCATTTATAGAGATAATTAGGGATCTCTTTACAGAGTAGATCAAAGGCTGTTCAAACTTTGACTGAATGGTTAGGGTTCCTGGGAGGCTGTTTAGCCCTTCTGGAGCCAAGTGTGTGATGGCCACCCCTCTGACACCCCTGTGACCAGGGATGCACGCAGCAGCACAGGGTGTCACCACAAAAGGGCCATTCAGTTCTTTACAAGGAAAATAGAAGCTCCTCAGAAAACATTGCCTTCGGCCAAAACATTTAAAGTTAGGCTGGCCTATGAAGATATCTCCCTTAAGAAGGAACATCTATCTTCCTATTTGAGGCAATTTAGACAAATAATGTGTTGCGAGAGTAGTGCAAACAGGGCCTTAGCCTAGGGTATATAAATGTACTAACCACACATAACTGAAACAGATAGTTCTTCCTTCCTCTGTGTAATGAAAAGTTGAAGGTCTGCCAAAAAAAAGTTGAATTGCCAGAAATTCTGTCAATGTGAAGGCATCTTTCCGCCTGTAAATCAACTACACATTTAAATTACTTCCTTTCATAATCTATTAAAATGGTTTTGGCACAGTTATTCTTTGTGCAATGTTTATTGCATAATTTCATTTCATTCTTGGTCAACAGTTTTTACTATTAAGTCTCAAATGCTGTTGAAGTGGAGTATGCATCTTACTCTGTTTTATTTCTGAGTTACAAAAATGATCTAAGTAGGTATAAATATGTTTTTAAAGTGGAATATTTAATCCATTAGATTTGTCAGCTATTAGGACTTGGTTGGAACAAGACTGTTTTAATGTAAAATGAACTGCTTTCTAAATTATCTCTTGATAGTAAGGGTGTGCATGAGATTCACTCATCATTATTTCAAACTATATGAACCTGCAGTTCATCAGGAAATGGTGACTTTTAGTCCAAAACTGCTGAAACATCAATTCTGAATTCATAAAATGTTCTAGAAGCGATCAAAATCATTATGACTTCTGTTGCTAGGCTAAAGACAAGCCATATGAATAGAATGGAAGTTATAAAATATTGTAGGACTGTTAAATTCAACATTTGGAAGGAATAAACTGTTTTCAAAACCCATAAAATATTTTTTGGCAAACTATCTATTGCACATTACATGAATTTAGAGCCAGCTAAAAACCCACTAAATCTTTAAGAGTCCTGGTTATTTTTCTGTTTATTTAAAAGGGCATTGTAAACAAGAATTGCCTCCTCTTCCACACCTTTATATTTAAGATGCAAAATAGTGCAAAAAATGGCTTGATACATTTTCAATAATGATTATAATACATTTCACACAACAATCTCTGAAAAATAAGGAAATTCCCAAAATGGAAAAAAAAAATTAAGTTTGCTGGGATCTCAGGCCCTGAAAAATTTTTGAATCCATCTTAAGCAAAACTTGTTCAGGTAAGGAAATGAAAAGTTCAACATACCCTTCTAAAACTGTAGAGACTATTGACTATTATTGTAATTCAATATTTTCTAGCTTTTGGGAGTTACCAATGGCCACTGCTTTTCAGCCTGGTGATATCCAGTCTTTACTGGTGAAAGGGGTGGTTTGTTCCCAGATGCAATATTTTCTCCTAGTTAAAATGGGCCATAATTAACAGTTAAGAAAAATTGTTTATATGTTTAAGTTCCATTCACTGGCCTGATTACAGCTATCTTGAATGTTGGTGGAGGAACTGAAGTAAATTAACAGATTGTCACTATTAAGGGATGTTACAAGTGTCCATTGTTTGCAGCAGCTCCAGCCTGCGTCTCCTTTGTCCCTCTCTGCTGAAGATTAATTTGGACATGTGGGGCTCTGCTCAGGCTAAAGGTTTCAGCTGCTGCCTTCCCATTGGAAAATTCAATCAGTAGAGCAACTGAGCAATATCCCAGAGACACACAGAGCCATGGACACTCACTCACTCACTCACTCACTCACTCACTCACTCACTCACTCACTCACTCACTCACTCACAGAGATGGCTGCCCACAGGACTCACAGACAGCCATGTCCTATTCTCCCTTCGGGCTGGCAGAGGCAGAAGGCCACTGGTGCAGCATACAGCACTCCCTCTGTTCAAGAGCACGAGCACGTTCATAGATTGCCCCAGCACCAACATGGCACTTCTGCCTGCCTGGCACTCACTGTCAGGCCCAGCTTGGACATTACTTTTCATATTCATATCTATCTAAGCATCAGAAGAGTTGATAATTTTCCATCTTATAATAATTTTTATATGTATTTAACAAAGCAATGTGGCATATAGACAGAACACTGTCCCTCGTATAAGGGAACTCAGTGAGTGCCAGTATGTTCTTATATATATTATCTCAGAGTGGCTTTCATTTTCAGAAGACTGAGATATGATTTCCTTTGATTTCCTATGATTTCTTTCCAAAGATATGATCTTTAAATATCAGAAGGAAAATCAGAAGGAAAATCATTATTTGTAAGAGCCCCCAGCGGGAAACATGCCAGAGCTCAGGTTTGGAGAACACTCTTGGGAACATTCTTGGGCATGGTCCTGTGTAGGGCCAGGAGTTGGAGTTGATGGTCCTTGTGGGTCCCTTCCAATCACAGCTGATTCTGTGATTCTGTGAAACTGGAAATATTCCGCAGAAGATGTCCATGACAGAAGACACACAGGAGCATGACAGGACATGCCCATGAGGCCAAGGGGTGTGCATGTTTGCACAAGTACAGCCAGCTGGGTGCCCTGATCAAATCTGTGGCAATGGCTTCTGCAGGTATTTGCCTGTTGAAGTGGGACAGAAGAAGCTGAGCAGCAAAGCTGCTCATTATCACAGCTTTAGCAACCAAAAGGGCTGTCATGCATTGGAACAGGCTGCCCAGGGAAATGGTTGAGTCACCATCCCTAATGTTATTTAAAAGATATGTACCCGTGACACTTCAGGATAATATTTACTGGTGGTGCACTTTCAAGGGCTGGGTTAATGACTGAACTCCATTATCTTAGAAGTCTATTCCAACAGAAAATATTCTGTGAATCTATGTAGCCATTCCTGAAAAGACAAAATAACAAACAGCCATTTTTAATATAGGAAAGATAATTCATATAAGAAGAAATATTTTCTGTTTGAGGACAACAGAGTAAAATTTCATAAAAGATCTTCTGTTTACTTGATTAGAGGAAATTTAAATCACTCTGTAGGGTATAAAATGACAGCAAATGCCACATTTATATTTTAGTTAGTCCTGACCCACTGATGCCTCGTTTCCAAACTCTGACATTTGGGGTCTAAGATGATTTTAGTTAAGGACATGCAAAAACTGTTGTTAATGTACTTAGAGTCATATAGGAAAGCATACTTTGGCCTTATTGGTTTCCAAATACACAATTTCCCTTGGCTGCAAGCTCAGCTTGTCCCTGCTGTGAGCAACTTCAAAAGCAAAAAACTGTGCTTGTGGCTGGACTTACAATCCAAGTTGCCAATTTTGGTTCACACATGGGCATTTAATATCCTTGGAGTCTCATTCTAAATTAACTAGCATTAATAAAGGAAAAACAATCAGATTATAAGGAGAAATATTAATGAGTTTCCTTCTGTAACTGGCTAGATTTCTCTCTGGGGCTTGGTATGACTAACATGTGCTGGCTGAAAATGGGTTTAAGCTGCAAGAGTTTTATAAAGTATTTTTTGAATTAAACCTGGTAATTTCAGGAGGCATAAATCCAAAAGTTTGGTTTAGCCCACTAGAGATATACAAATACCATAGTTGTTTCATACACAACTGGTTTCCAACCAGGTTTATTGTTTGTTCTGGCCAATGGGACTGTGCCTTGTATCGTACCATGAAACTGTGGATGCCATAAGAAATTCGATGCTGAAAATTTGTAGGAGTGAAATTTGTAGGAGCGAAATTTTCTACAGATCTACTGTAAAGTGTAGTATGTGGAAGAACATTTATTTATTTGCTTTTTTATATGTGGAGAAATTGATCACATTAGAAACCTTACTGCAAGAGTTAGCTTTGTGCAGACACATAACAGAATAAAATAATGAGGCATGAATGCCTAATCCAAGTCAGTTTAAAACTTGAATGACTATTATGATTTGATTTCTTAATTTTTGGGCCCTACCTTTGTCTGTAGAATATTTATGCTGAATTACTCCAAATAAAAAAATTTACTGAAGAAAATTATAAGATAATTGTTAAAGGACTAGGAAAAAACATGTAATATTTGTTAATAAAGTTACTGTTTGATTTGCTGAAATTGTGTTTTTCAAGAGGTGCCTGAATCAAAGGCAAAATACAGATGTTATAATTTGTTTAATGACTTAAGTAACACAGAACGATATTTTTAAACTCAATTCCTTGAAATCAAACACAATTCATCAATCTATTACAATGCTTATTAGTTTACTGAAAACTAATATGCACTTCTAAGGCTTCCAAAAATATTTGCCTTTGAGAGTATTTGATGCATTAATGCTTTAGAAAAGGTGAGGTATGTGTCCCACAAATTATCTCTAAGTGAAGACTGAAACTCTCAATGTGTTCAGGAAGACATGAGTAATTTATGTAATGATCTAATAAACTTTTCTTCTACCTTGATAAAATTATAGCAGAAAAACCTTCCCCGCTGACATTAACAAATGTTACTGTAGATAGTTTTCTTAAAGGCAGACTGGAGGCAATCATCAAGGAGTAAAGTTCCATCTACCACAAGCAAAGATTTACTTTGCCCATCAAAGGTTGAAAAAGGATATTGCTGTAAACAAGTTTCATTTTAAAAAGTCTCCATTATTCTCAACATGTTGAAAATTTCCTTCATCCTGGTTATCCTCTGTCTTAAACTAAAAATAAATATTTTTATATTATTCCTAGAGAACTCCAGCCCAGGAATTCAGTGATATAGTCTCCTATTCTTCACTATAGTCTCATATGTCTGTCATAATTTTCATCTTGGAGTCAAACCAGAATAAGCACCTTGAAAACTGTTGGTTAAAACATTTAAAATTTGAATTGATCCATACTATGCATTTTTATCTACCTCTAATATTGGTTTCAGGAACAAAACAAACAAAAAACCCCCAATATAACCAGCTTATTTAGCAGACACTGGAAAATAATAAATGAGTCTACAATAACTCATTTGGCAGATTCTTTGACCAGTGACTGGAACTAATGGGTTCAGTGTTGGAGTTACTCAGCAAGGGTTCCCTTCTATAGGTGTCAAGGTACAGCAAAGTAATGTTGACCTTGCCTCAAAATTAATTGTAGACATCAGAGCAGAAATGTGTGAGTATGTAAGTAAACATATTTCTTACTCAGGGGAACTGGAAAGACACTGGTGTGAGGCCTGAGGACATTGCAGGCAATGTTCTTGTAATTTGCAAAGAAGGCCTCCAAAATTTCTTTTGATTTTATATGGTATATATTTGATTGAATATAGTACTTTTTGAAAGTGTCAAGCTGAAGTTCTTGGTTTCTTATTCATAAAAATGAGTTATATAGTTCAATAGGAAAGTACTTGCTTCACCTTTGTGTCTAAAATAGGCTGGCTGCTGACAAAATTAGATGTTTGGGAAAACTGTTTTCTATAACAGTTTAAATCTGGATGCTGTTTAGTCAGAGAATATAAATCAAACTTGGCTGTCTTGTAACAAGTATGGCAGTAAAAAAGAAAAAGCCTAATATTTTCAACAAACCCTAAGCTCATTTTCACAGGAGCAGGAAAGGCTTTAAGAGCAAGACCATTCTTTCTTTGTTGGAAATCATACAAGGACATTTTGTATGAGCAGTTGACAAGGACTAGAATTTTGTCAGCCATTCCTCTAGGGCAGGGAAAAAGACTTAGCAGAGAGGTTCTATGGGTTATTTGGTCGTTGGTTTAGACTGTGTAGTGTGGTGTTTTGCATTTCGTTTGTTTGTTTGCTTTTGTTTTTGTTGTTGTTTCTTTTGTTTTTTAAAATAAATTTCTTTATATTTTTTCAGGTTTTTAATGTGTCAAATCAATATTGCCTTCTGCTTATTCCTGACCACATCTTAAAGTCTTTCTAGAGGCTTGGTAACTCCAGAACTCAGTAATATGATTTTTTTTAATTACTAACTAGCCCAGGAAGTATTAATAAAGCCTAATGTAAACAACTACATCTGATCAGTGGAAAGACGTAGAAGTCTTTAGTCAATGGAGAAAAATATTTATGCAAGTGATTAATCTCACCCTAAAATGCACAGCTATTGATAAGATGAGTAATACAAAAAATGCACTTTTTCTCCATTGTTTGGATATAGAACATAGTGAGAAGTGTTCAGAATATAGCGTGAAGAGATCTAAGTGAGACAAGAATCCAAGCCTTCATGTCTCATACCTTAGTTTATATTAGATTATAGTAGTTTATATACATTATAAGTATAGGTAAATAGAAGCTGTAGGGTGGATTAAAACATTTTTTTTTTTTATGGTTGAGAAGAGCTTACGCAGAGCCAAGGCTTTTCCTATTGCCACACAAGTTAGGAAGCTGGGAGTGCCTGGGACACTGGGAGTAGACACAACTGGGACAAGTGACCCAAATTGACCAAAGAGATGTTCCAGACCATATGAAACCATGCTCAGTATATAAAAATGGGGGTGAGGGAGAAGGAGGAAGGGGAAGATATTTGGAGTGATGGTGTTTGTCTTCCCAAGTCACCAGGACACATGACAAGATCCTCACCTCCCGGAGATAGCTGAACACCTGCCTGCCCATGGGAAGCAGTGAATAAATTCCTTGTTTTGCTCTCCTGTGCGAGGCTTTTGCTTTCCTTATTAAACTATTGTTATCCCAATCCATAAGGTCTCTAGCTTTTACCCTTCCAATTTTTAATCTGATCATGCTGGTGAGGGAATGAACAAGTGGCTGTGTGGTAATTGGTTGTTGGTTGGGGATTAAACCATGATGCTAGCTAATATTAAAAAGAAATCCTAAATTTTAGTTATTTCTTCTCTTTAAATCCACCAAGAATAGAAATAGTTGCTGGTATCAATGACAGTTTGACTTTGTATCTGAATATTAAGTGAAGGTCATGTATATGTTCATAAGTGAACATTAGTGACGAAAAAACCTGGATTTTGACTCCTACGGTATTGGTATCTAAAATGACATATTATAAAGGAACGTATTAGTCGTATATATCTGCAAATTAAGTCAAGCTTGAATTTTGCAGTGCAACAGTACATAGATATGCAGACAACCTAGACAGGAGTAATTGGAAGCATTATGAATAGTTTTTGAGTTTAAAAGAGTCATTTTTTTTTGCCATATACTTTTCATATTCTCTTATGATTTTATACATACATATATATATATATATATATATATATATATATATCAATGAAGGTGTAAAACCATATATGGGTTCATAGGTGTTCATCTGCTTTGACAGGCACATTAAAATGTCACTGTTCTCACAAAATAAAACTAATGCCACTGCTCATATGAGTCCTTTTCCTTTTAAATTTCTCCTACCATATGTGTGTTGCATGTTTGAAAGAGGAACATGAGGTACAGAAGTAATAATGCTGTTGTGTTTTAAGGAAAATTATTGTATTTGGATACCACTTAGTCCTGAGAAAATAATAATGTTCCTTTTGGACAGTGGACATTAAGAAACTCCAAGTCCTTTATTAATTATATAATTTCTTTTTTCCTAAAATGTTTGTCTTCCTCTCAAGATGCTTAGAAATTTGCTTAATCACAAAGGCTATCTCCAAAAGTGTTGAGCTCTCATTAAGATTCCATATTTGAATTGCTGAAGAAAAATATGAGTCTGCATATGGAAGGCAGTTCTTTTCATTTCTTCAGCTTACTGATCTGTCACTCATCCTGAGCCTCTTGATTTCAATGTAAAAAAGTGTACAATAAAGGAATGAGTGTCCATATTTTTAACAAATTGAAAGTTAAAAATGTAGATGTAGCATATGCAGCAGAAATTAATGGAGGCTTTCAAATGGAAAAGAGCAGAAAGAGAGAACAGGGAAAGAACAGAGTCCTACACTGGCTGGTAAGTAGACAGATATCTGTGGCAATTCAAATATGTCTAGTTTAAAGTACTAAGAAACAATCCTTAGTGTTTGCACATGTACAAAACTCCTATAACACAGATAGTTATACCTCTTAAATTTAAAGAGTCTTGATTCTGAAGGTTGTTTCTTACTGGTTTTGGATCACTCTGATTGTGCTTCCTGCATGGAATTGGTCCTAAATGCATAGAGGTATTCTGATTGTAGGTTTTTCTGATTTATTCTTTTTAGTATGATTACTTATGTTACACCAAGTTTTAAAGCCTATAATCAGATGTCTATAATCTAAATACTAATTGAATGTATAAATACAGAAACTCTATTATTTAGCAAGGGACATAATGACGGGCTTAAGCATTGATAATTCTTTATAAAGACTGTAGCACTTACAGAATTATTTTTATTTCTTAGCATTTCCTAATCCATTTCTCCAGTGTAGCAGATTGCATCAAATATTTAAGTCCTGATTTTGACTCAGGTTAAATTAGAAAAAATGAATAAACAATTATAGGGAATGGGAAAGGCATAGCATGAAAACACATAAAAAATAGAAAGTGGAAACCTTTCCAAAAGATTTGGACTATAAAGTTGCTGACAAGCAGAATATGAAATGTGGATTAAATTGGTCAGACTGCTTGTTCTTTAGTGACCTCTGAAAAAATTAAATGCCAGCAAGGCCAGGAATTAAATAGATCTTTGCCCTTGTCTACTGTCCAAATGGACGCTCTTATTGATTCTGCTTAGATCTTTTTGTTTAATGTTCCAATTATCTCCCTTTGCAGCTGCATAAGAAAGATATAAGCTATTTCTACAGTTCTAAATACATCCACCCTAGGGAATAATTACTGGCTCCGAAGACATGCAGATTGCATCCACATACCCTGTTTAAGGCTAAATAACCACAGAACAGATATGCCATGGCCAAACCACACAGCACTTGGGCCAACAGCCCCTTTGGGCTGCCACAGGGCACTAGAATACTTTGATAGACAGTGGGGTGGGTTTTTTGTTTTTGTTTTTGTTTTGTTTGTTTTGTTTGGTTTTGGTTTTTTTTTTTTTTGTTGTTGCTGCTGTTGTTTGTTTTGGTTTTGTTTCTGCTTGGTCAGGGAAGACAAAGGTGAGGCATTGATTTTAGTTTATACTATCTCGTATAACGTGTCAGCTTTGCTGGCACTTGAGACAGGTATAAATTATAAGATGAAAATGAAACTAGATATTTCATGCTCAGGAATATTTTGTTGGAATGTCTGGAGACATCTGAGTGTGAAACACATGCTGGAGAGCCTTTCAGAACAGGGCAATAGGAACAAATGAACCTGGTTTAAGGTTGTGTATCTTGCCTTTTTGTATATAAAATTCCTGAAGAGATATGTTACAACAGCACATGAAAAGAGCTTCCTTTTTCTAGCCTCACACCTGGAACTTAATAGATATAGCAATCAATCAATTATTTAATTAATTATAATTTATGATTTCTGATGGCCAAGGCTCTGTGTTGGGCCAGAGAAGAGGGGGCTAGATGATTGTTTCAAGTAATTTCTATAGTAGTATTGTCAAAAGCTTCTGACTTCCATTTGCTCCGTGTAACAAATCTTTAGCTGATTCTTCCATTTTTTTTGTCAGCACATTTAGGTTTTAAAAGAAATTTCTTCCTTTAATTCAGTAGATTACTTTGTTGAGATGTATTTTATCTGTTCCAATTTTAGGCCACTAAAAGTTCAGTGCATATGCTTAAACAAGTTAGATTAGGCTCACATTGTAGACAGAAGAGAAAGTGTTCAAAGGGTAGATCTCATTTGACCTAGTTAGTTACTCATATGAAGAGGTCTGTCTAGTTGTGCAATTTTACTGATATTGATTATCCTGCTCAGGATTAGATATTTTAGATCCCTAAAGACAGCATGGCAAGACATTCGACCTTCATCTATTTGTTTATTAATTTGTTTGTTTCCGTGTTGCATCTTAAAAACAGGTTGTTTACATTCTTCAGAAAAGATATATGAATAATCTAACATTTTAAAACTGAACATAGAAACTTATTATTTATAAAAGGATTACATTATATATATGGTTTATATATGGTTCGGTGGTTTTTGTTTGTTTGGGGGTTTTTTGTTTTTGTTTTTTTTTTTGTTTTTTTTTTTTTCTTTTTTTGTTTTGTTTTGTTTTTTCTTTTGCTCCTTTTGGATGGTTTTTGTGGCCTCCTGGCCCTTAGAGACATTCTTTTTACCTCTCCTTTTTCCCTTAAAGAGTTTTAGCTATGTTTAGATAAAATCAAGTTGGCTTTCTCCGCCATAATGCTTTGGAGGCAATTTCCTCTTCATTTTAAATTTGTCACTGGGGAAACCTTTTTCTTTCTCTCAGCCAAACAGATGGTTTATATTTTAATTTTTTATTTTTTCAATGTTTCCCTTCAGAAGGTCAAGATCATCTTTGGAAAAGTGAAGTTCTGAATTTTCTTCCACTATCTAAAAATAAAAGCATATAAATTTTTAAAGTCCTACAGGTTGTTTCTTTTTCTTCTCAAATGTAACTACTCAGATGACTTTGGCCCTTGTCATTGTAATGCCTGAAATTCTACAAGCCACTAATGAGATTATTCTCTGACCTTCCATGCAAAAATTCTTGGACAGCCTTGAAAGGAAAGAGTACATTTTGGACTGATTAAGATTAAACCTTATCTTGAATTCAGGGAAGAAAGCACAGGGTAGATAAAAAGACTTTCCCCAAGTTTCACTGAAGATTTAGTCATATGAGCCAATAATAATAGCCTTACAATTTATAGCAGTGCATAGAAATATGAATGTGTACAGCTTGCAGTACATGTTGATTTACTCCTAAAGTGAAATACTTGATGCCCATACAAAATTGCAGCATTTTGCATTTAAGATAAATATGCAGGAATATGCATGTGTACTGACAGCTACATGTCTACCAATGTTCTGTAATTTTTTGCTGTTCAAAAGTGAGTTTTAGTATCTCATTGGTCTTTATCTATTGAAGAGCAATATTAGTATTAGAACTTACTATTAGTCTACCAGACAGAACAATGGGAAATAATATCAAATTGTTCCAGGAAAAGTTTAGACTGGATGTTAGGAAAAATTTCTTCACTGAACGGGTTGTCAAACATTGAAACCAGCTGCCAAGGGAAGTGGTTGAGTTTCCATCCCTAGAGGTGCCATGAGTACATGTGGCACCTCTAGGGACTTGGTTTAGTGGTGGACTTGGCATCTCTGGGTTGGACTCCATGATCTTATAGGTCCATACCAACCTAAATGATGCTGTGATCCTACAATTCCATTCATCTGGTTAATTACACAGCATTTTAGGAATTTGTATCTTGTCATCAGATGCAATCCAGTCACTGTTCCAAGCAAGACCAGAGATTCACGGGAGTATCAGCCTTTGCTTAAGAGCTTGAGACTTGTGCTGGATGGACAATTGTAGGTCCTCTAAATTTTGTTTTCTATGTATTCTGTATTCCACCAAACCATCTCTTACTGAACTAGATTGCTCTTACTGAAGGTTCCTTCCTACTGAAGGTTTCTGTTCCTGAAGTTCCTGAGCTATTATTTTTACATTCAGGCACTGAAATGTCTTTCTTGAAAATCTGCTGAAGTGCACTATTCTTTAGGGTATAGGTCTGACTTGGTAAATGCATAAAAGAGCTTTGCTTCTGGATTTGTAATTACACGAGCTGGAATCCAGAGCTGGAGATTATTTGCTCACTGACCCCAGTGCATTAAGCTCTTTCAATGTTGCTTCCTCCTCAATTATGGCATTTTCCATTTTCATGTTCTTATTTCCATTAGCTCCTTGACTTTGCCTCCATGAACTACATCATTTGCAGTTACAGAAATCTGCGTCAAAGGTTTTTTTTGGCAGTATCTAAATTAACTTTAATCTTTGCCCCTATACTTGCTGAATTACCACACCACTTCCTCCTTCTTTGTTCTTTTTTTTATTTTTGTGGCTAAAAATCTTTTTACTGTTTGTTTTAATTTCCTCTGCAAGGTCCAGCTCAGCTTGATAGTTGGCAAGCCTTACTTTTCTCCTACATATTCTGACCTTCAAGACATATCTTTCTATTTAGTCAGTCTGTTCTTGCTGTTCCACATAAACTCCCAACTTACTCCAGTAAATGAGTATTTTTTTGCACTGATGTGATCAAGGTCAAAAATGGGTAAATGGATATCTATTTTCAGCAATATAGCATTGGCCCGCATCTCAACAGCTGCAGGGAAAGATCACACAGGAGACTTTATTCACTCCTTGGTTACTAAATGTTTCTCAGCATGAATGAATAGTTATCTAGCTAGGTCTTGTATCTTTTCCTCTCAAACATTTTCTCTCTACTTGTAGTACAAGTATTGGCTTTCAATCTGTGACTTAAAGTAGCTCTGAGATTCTTTTTCAGAAAAGCTTTTAAACTTTACAAATCCAGTCAACTGTCACTGATTTCCTGATTTTTTTCAAGAATTCTCTTATTAAAATAGAAATTGTTAAAAAATGTATTTGCTTTTATTTTTCTTTGTAGTATAACTTTACCATAATCTGATCATCATCACTTAATTCAGGATATTTTTTTCTTTTTCCACTTGTATATGGGTTTTTTCTGTGCTTGGTCGTGAAGATGACATTGTTTTTCATGATTCTGTTGTGTAAAAATATTGACTTCACACAATTTTTGTTGGAATATGGTCTTCAATCAATATGTGTGGTATAGCAACATTGTATTAATCTTAATACTATATATATATATCTGATTATTAGTAAGAAATTTATTCAAATATGACCCTAGTTTTTCAGAATAAATTAAGAAACCCCTTTCTCAAACTTCTTAGTACCTTTCTGAAGTATTTCTACTTTATGTTGTCAAGATTTCCCCTTCCCTCCATATTTGTATTATTAAGAGAAAAAATAAAACCTTTCCATGTTGTTCACGTCTCTAATAAATCTTCAACAAGAAGTTTGACTAGATAACCTCTCTGAGAATTTATTCACACATTCCTTACTTTGCCCCATCAGAATGATTTTTATTGTTTCTATCTTTGAAAAATATACCTTTGAAATAGCCACCTCCCAATACAGACAGTACATAACAAGTACGCAACACTCACTGGTCCCGTGGGTCCTGCTGCCCTTCCTACTCACCTCTTTCTTATAATGGAGAAAACCTTGGAATCCTTGTTCTTCCAGTAGCACATGTGCACTGATTTCTTGTGCAAAGATTTAAAACCAATTAATCTAGAATCCAGGTCACATTCCATTTGTGATCTTGCATTTTATGGATTCTTGAACACTCACTTTCCAGAAATTTACTTGTGTAAGATATGAATTATTTCTTTCCAGCTCTTACAGATCTGTTGATTACTTAAGAAGCAGAAGGGCATGAAAAAATCACTCTAAACTCCAAAACAACAGTATTTTTATTCCTTCCTCTTCCTGCCTTCTCCTTTCAAATTCAGAATCACCCTCTCTGCTCTAATTAAAATCAAGAAATGATGCTACAAAAACTTTAGTAAACTAAGAATTTAAGCTCTGCAGCAGAATATAACCTTACAGGAGCCTCTCAAAGTCCTATTCTTATTCAAAGTGGGTCTTTTTTTGTCATAAAAATGTGAAAAAGAAGAGGAAATAAACTCTATACCTAATTTGACAAGTTACATGTTAAATAGTCTTCATTCAGCAGAACTGCTGTGGCACAGACATTTGGTGATTTATCTAATGGCTTGAAAATCCACTAAAAAGAGCTCATATCAAAGATGAAGAAAGAAAATGTCCAAAATATCAGCTTCAAAGTAACCTTTGCTGGTTGTGTCTTTCCTAATCAGAGGATTAGTATAATGCAAATAGATAAATTTTTTAGCATGATGCAAATAGATACATTTTTTTCAGTGAAAGAACTGTCTGCAAACTCATTTATGGAACCCTTTAGCAAATTTCAAAACATGAGATGTATATTTAAAGAGACATTACTTAAAATTTATTATTTAATTCCTTTTCTTCTGTTTTTAGTTCTACAAATGACGTCTGGGATGGTTTTCTATATCCCCATTTTAAAATGGAAATTCTTTGACTACTTTGCTGCACTTCTTTGTAGCAATGAATTCTCTGCAGCTCTTCCTGTGGGCAGAGAGCATGAGGAGATGGTCTCCACTCAGCCTTGCTGTGAGTACTCAGCCCATTAGGGGTGGGTAGGTCAGAGCGGGTCAAGTGCACTGTGAAACACACTGATCTCTAGTAAAAACTGCATAGAGGAACTGTACAAAAACCCGTGCTTTCCTGTCTACTGTCAGGCCTTGGGATAAGTTGCTGAGGTTTTTGTCATCCTTTTTTTCATTCCAGTAGATCCTCTGGGCTACTTTACTGTGTCACATAAGAGCACAACAGTCTGGCTTTGGGCAAGTCCTAGATTTATGCCTAAAAGAATTTTTTACGCACGCCCATGCATCTGCATGTTTGATACTTGCTCACATAAAGACTTATGGTAAAATTATTGCTACGATTAAATTTATAGGAAAACTGCTACTATGCTGCAAAATGATTTTTTTTAATAACTCCTGTGTATATGCATGTGGCATAAACATAGAAATAATGGAAGAAAAAAGTCTTAAGGAATGAGAGGCCAGAGCTGATACACACACACACACACACACACACACACACACACACACACACACATATATATACACACACACACACACACAAGCTGATGGAAAAGTGTAAAATTAAAGACATCAGAAATTATTTTGGAAATTTCTAAAATTTAAATTGATATCTTCCTATCTTAGTAGTTTTAAATTTGAATGGACTGTCTATAAATGCATTATTTAACATAAAAAAGCAAGTAAAAACCAGCAGCAAAGTAAATTTTAATGCATTGGTACATCCTTGCAAATAATCTAGTATCTTTGAAATCTACATCTGTCCACAAGGATTAGGTGAAAACACTTTATTAAACCATAGTTTAATAAACTTGTTATTCAAAAGTAAGAAGTATGTTTTGCATGAAAACTGTTCAATGATCCTTTATGCTCATATTGCCAAGAACCACTCAAATAGTCCTTTTTTTGCAAATAACTTACAGTTAGCCACATCAGAATTGGCAGGATTAAGCTAAATTGTCTTTTGATATCTGATGTGTTATACTTCCAAAGTAATTCACTGGCAGAGACAAGTAGTCAAAGTCCAGGAAATTCACATGCATTCCCAGTGGCAGCAAATCTTCAGGGCAGTGAGCATGGGAAATAAAGAATTCTTATTTGTGTTTCTTCCAATTTCTTGCCATGTTTCCTCATCCCAGCCAGAATTGCACTGCTAAAAGATTCCACAGTGGCCAGTGAAAGGATGAATGGAATTTAGTTCTCTTTTGTGAGCTGTGTGAGGAAAGAGAAAGAAGACAGTAAAGCTTTTATTGACCCAACTCCAAATCCAGTGTGTCTAACTAGGAAATTGTTCATTCAGATGGAAGCCAAAAAAGTGTCTATGCCTCAATGTGGCTGAGACAGCAAAATCAATTCAGAAAACAAGAGATCTGTTATTAAGGATTCAAAGGAAGAAAGTGTACCTAAATCAATAAATAAGATACACAATAAGGCATTTATATGGCATAATATTTTATTAAAGTGTCAAGAAATAAAAAATCCATCAGCTTCTACAAACACTGGATTTCACAGGCCAAAAGGCCAAAGTGATTTTTAAAATGAAAAAAAAACTACCTTAAAGGTCCAAAAGACTTATGAATTTGCTGACTGCTTTCCATGTAGAAATTATTTTTCCATGATTTCTGCCTTGCTTACATTGTAAAGAACACTTAAAAAGCCACAAAATCTCAAAATGTTAAACTTTCATATTATCCTTCTAATCATGACCCTGGGATTTTTGCTGCCAGCAGTCATACAGCTCAAGAGCAAAGCACAAGAGTAATGATGAACTCTACAATATTTGGCTGCAAACTGGTCTTTTAAAATAAAGGCTGTACCTGAATATGCTTCCAGTTCAAACTTTTTCTCATAAAACATGAATATTCTTAAACAAGGAGACTTAAATTGCTCTGTGTACATTTCATTTAGTCAACAATTTATCTATCCTTTCTCCTGAGTAATAAAGCAAATTCAGGGTGAAATGATATCTTTTTAAAGTACCTGAGTTAAGGGGATTGGATCCAAGTACTAAAGAGGTATAAAGTCTCCTATTTTTCATGCTTGGTATTATCTGGTTGTTGAAAATTATAATGCAACTGTTTCCACATTTTTCAATACTAATTTGTGTAGCAGAGCATGAACTTAGCATACTTAGCCCTCATTTAGCATGTAATTGCAAAATACTTTATCACTAATGTGTAGGACATGATGCATGTGTTCAGAGAGAAGCATGAAATAATCCTTGTCAATTAAAAAAAGGAAAGGGTGGAACAATGAACTTTGTTCATTTTTTTTCCCTTACAACAGGGTCAACATCCTTATCTTCTCATATGCCTTCTTATCTGTGCTCCTGCACTCCTCCTCATCTGTGGCAGAGATGATCTTTGGAATTTCCACATCTTCCCACACAGTTACTTGTTCCCAGAACTCCACCTTTTCCTCCACTCTTTCTTTCCAGTTTTATAATCGTAAATTACCTCTGTTTTCTCTGATGCTGCTTTGTGGAGGTGGTGGACTTTTTGATTCATATTAGACTGAACACTAAGTTATTTTGAAAGCAAGAAGAGGAGACTGTGAAAAACAGGAAAAGTTAATGAAACACATGGCAGAAGTTCTAATGCTCTGTTCAAAATACCTAGTGTGACAGACTTGCAGCAGTGACCACAGTTAGACCATTTTGAGAGTCATCATACAACACATACAGCACCACCAGGTGATCAGGCCCAGCAAGCAGGGGTTAGGAAAGGTGGATCCTGCTTGACAAACCTAATCTACTTTTTGGACCAGATGACCTGCCGAGTGGATGTGGGAAAGGCTGTGGATGTTTATCTGGATTTCAGTTGGGACTTTGACACTCCCAGCACACTCCTGGAAAAGCTGGCAGCCCACGGCTGGGACAGGAGCCCTCTGTGCTGTGTCAGGAACCGGCTGGATGGCTGGGCCCAGAGAGTGGTGGTGAATGGTGCTGCATCCAGCTGGGGCCAGTCACCTGTGGGATTCCCTAAAGGTCAGGATAGGGAAATTGAGTGCACCCTCAGTAAGTTTCCAGACAACACCAAGTCGTGTGGGAGTGTTGGTCTGCTAGAGGATAGGAAGGCTCTGCAGAGGAATCTGCACAAGCTGGATGCACAAATCAAGGTTAATGGTATGAAGTTCAATAAGGTGAAGTGCCAGGGCCTGCACTGGGGTCGCAACAGCATCAGCACTGCCACAGGCTTAGGGAAGAGTACCTGGAAAACTGCCTGTCAGAAAAGGACCTGGGGGTGGTTGAATATGAGCTAGCATGTGCCCAGGTGGCCAAGAAGGCAAACAGCACACTGGCCTGTGTCAGGATTAGTGTGGCCAGCAGGACCAGGGAAGTGATTGTCCCTCTGTACTCAGCACTAGAGAGGCCACACTTAGAGCACCTTCTCCGGTTTCTGGTCACTCAGTTCAGGAAAGCTGCTAGAGTGAGTCCAGAGAAGAGTAACAGAGCTGGTAAAGGGTCTGGAGCACAAGTCCAATGAGGAGAGGCTGAGGGTGATGGGGATGCTCAGCCTGGAGGAAAGGAGGCTCGGGGGGAACCTGATCACTTTCTATAACTATCTGAAAGGAGGATGTCACAAGAAGCCTTTTCTCCCAGGCAGCTAGTGACAGGGCAATCGGAAATGGCTTCAAGCTGTGCCTGAAAATTCAGGCTGAGCATCACAAAGAATTTCTTCACTGGAAGGGTCATTAAGCTTTGGAAAATACTGCCCAGGAAAGTGGTAGAGTCACCATCTCTGGAAGTGTTCAAGAAATGACAGTATGTAGCACTTAGTGTTGCAGCTGGCATGGTTGCCATGATCTTGGAGATCTTTTGCAACCTTTATAAGCCTATGATTCTATTATAGAGATCTTAGTTCTGAGAATGTATTAATCTTGGATGATTCATTCACATATTTTTTCTACTTCCAGAATTATCCTTTAATTTAAATAACCTTTCTTTCTCAAGGATATTTATTCACCAATGGATTTATACAGGTAATAATACCTCTACCCAACTTTTGTTCTGCTAGACCAAAAAACCCTGTATTATTGTTATCTAGTCTTGGACAAAAGGCTTCCCTCATCATGCCATCTGTCCTCCTTTGAACTTCTTCTGGTTGGAAATCATCTCTTAGACAGGTGAATGAAACTTTACACAGCAGCGTCCTTCCAGGCTCTTGGCATTTATGCTTCTCTGTCTTTACAGGAAATTGTTTATTAATGCAGCCCACAAGCACATCTACTTCATCTGCAGCAAATGCACAACAGTAATACACAGACACAAGCTTCAGTTACCTGCTGATCAGAAATCTGATTTCTGCTGAGTTTACATATCAGCAATAATTGTCCCAGTGGATTGCTCTACTCATTTTTGAAATGCATCAGTCCCTGGGAGGAAAACTGTTCTAAAGAGAACAATAGCCCTATACAATTCTTTTGAATAAGAAACAACTTTATCCAGTGAAACTTAGAGTGTTTAGCAGGAAGCACAGAGCAATAAGAGTGAACAAGTGTTTTTGTAGTTTCATTGCAGTGACTTAAATCAAGCCTAGCCATGAAGCTGCAATTCTGCAATGCATTGCCTGAAAAATTCTAACTCTAATGCATTGTATTTATCAGATATGCAAGGCAGGCCCTCAGCTTTACTGTAACTAAAAATGAAGATAGATAGTATCTAAGATGCTCTCTAAGATACTAAGAAATACAATAGGATAAAAAAATATGTGAAGGATTTGAATGGGAAGGGAAGGGAAGGGAAGGGAAGGGAAGGGAAGGGAAGGGAAGGGAAGGGAAGAGAAGGAGCTTATGAGAAAAAATATGTGCTTATAACATATTTCACAGTAGTTTCTGAAATAACTGATATCCTCAGAGCTGTTGAGTTCCTCATTATATGATTCAAACTTTCATTCCATTCAGTAATTTCACCTTCAGTACTTACATGTTTTACCAACCTTGTATCATCACTATTCTGTCACAATATTTTTTCACAATAATACATTAGATATGTGCTCAAACCTCCCGCTTTCTCTTAATATAAAAGGATTTTCAAATACCTCAAGGTTTGCATGACAGGGGGAACTCTGTGCCTCTTATATCTCTCCCATGATCATTAACAGTTCTTTCCTCTTTTTCTGGCCTGTGCTTTTCGCTCTACATTCCTCTAGATTTTGCATCTTAGAGTTTGACAGAGATGAAAGCAAAAGCTCTGTTAGAATAATACATATTTGTAAAAAATGTGACATATTTTGCATAAAGAGAAGTGTTTGTAATTCAGATTATGGTAAGAGGTGTAAAATTTTGTACACCAGAGAATGGTGTTGACATCTAGTATCAGAGTTGGTGTCACAGTGTATAGCACTTCTTAGTTCCCTAGGCAAGCTTAAATTTACCTAACTGCCTATAAATATAATCCATGATCTTATTTTAGGTTTTTCTAGGTCCTCCATTCCTATCAAAATATCCCTTTGCTCTTAGGCACATCTAGTAGAAAAAAAATGGTGAATAAAATGAAATGTTATAGTGAAACAAACTTTCTTCTCCATCTCGAGACAGTTTCTCCCCATTTTCACAGTGGGTGTTGGGTAGCTGTGGGTTACTATACAAGCTGCCCTATTTGTATTTTTTTTGTAAGCTATGCCACTGTGACCTCTATTGTCTGACATCCTCCATTTCTGATTTTCCAACTGCACAAAGATATTTTGGCTGTCTTTTATTTGTGTCATACATCTAGATGGATGAGAGCATTAGAGACTAAAGAACACATCTCAAATCCTGCACATCACGTAGACCACTCCCTTGATTGTCATCACTTACTCTATTGCAAGACACATATATCTTCTTTTTCATTCTTCTGAATATGCTTTCAGATTAATTTCTCCCTTTTCCTGTCAGTTCCTTTCAACTGGTCATTTAAGGAGCTGGTTTATGCTGCTGTTTCTCTCAGCAATCATTGCTTTTTTTCTGGCCCATGTGACTGACAGAAAGCAAAGTGTTTTGTAATCATATATACCAAAGGTGGATCATAAAAAAAAAGGCTGAAATGTAATCTTATTATGTAAACTTGCTCAAGCACTACCTTCTTCCAATAATAATGATGGGATTCATGTTATATATGCAAGGAAAATAATTGTTTAAACTTCATCAGACTTCATCTTTACAATGCATTAACTATATTAGATTTTAATAAAAACTTTGCTATTAAATAAAGAAATAAGATATTTGGATACTAACTTATGTTTTTTTCATTATGTGAAATGTCATCAATTACAATTTCCTTTCATTCTTTTTTTTTTTTATAAATTAAGGGGGGCTTTTAAAATACCTCTGCTAAGGGAAATAAACAAGATCTTTGTCAAGCCCTGGCATAGTGATATGAGCTTAAGCTGTACTGAATAACTATTTTGGAATGCCTGAATTCAGTTGAACACTATCTTTACAGAGAGTTTGGTATAATTATTTAATTAATGGAAATGAAGTATTGCAGCACTGAAGGGTTTGAATAGGTTTTGAAGAACACTGTGGGTTAGCCCCATGGCTTGGCTGCAGCTCAGGGTAATTCACATATTTGAATAATGAAATGGTGAATTTTCATTGCTTGTCTCTCTTTTCCTTTTTTCAGCTTTGTAACATGATGGAACCAAAGAAATCTCTCTTCTACCAGACAGTAAGAACCTAGGTTGCTGGGACAACATGTCAACTGCAAAAAAAACCCCTTAAAATAAAGGTGGCTCATTTCCAAGTAAACTTTTTTTGGCAGTTGGGTTTTTTCCATGTTTTCATAGAAAAGACATTGGCAAAAATGGCTTGTGGGAGGTTTTATAATCAATAAACCTGTTGTTTGTAGAGGGATTATAAATCAGAAATTAATGCTAAGCAGGTGAGAAATGCACACCAGCATTTCTCAATTTTAAAAATATGAAAATCTCTAGAAGTACATAGAAATGTTAAAGGCCCTATTTAGAAAGCATCTACTTAGCTAAGAATTGGTTGCTAGGATTTACAGAGATTGTCACAAAGTTGTTTTCAAATTTGCTTCACTGAAATGCTAACTGGGTGAAAAACATGTTCTTAATGTTAAATGGACTGCATAGGATTAAGCTGCACACTTTCCATTAAATCAAATGAGACCTTGTAGTTAAATTTGAGTTCAGTCCTTTGGAAACACTCATTGTGTATCATGAGTACAGCAATGTTTCAGGAACAGAAGAAAAAAACCCCCGTTTTTTAGTAACAAAGGTGTGACTCAGCAAAAACAAAACACAAAAAGCCCCCCAAAAGCTCCCCCCCCCAAAAAACCCCAAAAAACCCTGCCCAAAACAAACAAAAAAAAAAAAAAAACCCACCCCAAATTCCCAGAAACCATCCAATCCCAATAACTCTGTGATACCCCAAAATCCGTGACCTCCTCTTGCATAAGAAAAACAAAGTATATTAACAGTAATGACCCTGTGCTAACTGGTGCTTGAAGAAAATAAAGCCCATTATGTTGAGGTGTTGACCAACTTTCATTTCTTCATATTAAAATTAATCTACTAGAGATGTTGTGAAGTTGTCAGAGATGTAGATCTTTCTCAGATTGCAACACAATGCCAGTGACTTTTTTGGGTCTGATAAAGATCCAAAGACTGTATTTTGGGATGCATCCTATCTAATTTAAATGCTTATCACTTTGTTTAGTGTTGGAAAGCAGAAGGAAATGCCAGGAGAATATGTTCACTTGGGAGCTGTTTGCTGAGTGAATTTCATCCAAATCTCCACAGGCTGCATGGAAAAGGGTATTGGGGGCTTGCCTTTTATCTTAAAATCCAGGGTTAGACCACTAGCCAGAAGAGCTTGAGCTGGGATTAAAGACAAACAAACTCAGCATCAAGCAAGGCAGGAATCCTCTTGGTGGTCACATACACACCCCAACAGACAGAGTAATCAAGGTCATCCATGGAGGAAAAAAGAAAAAAACCAAACTCTTTCAAAAAGTCAGTCTTCTTCCCCTTTGGAGACAGATCATTTAATCTGCATTGAAAAGAAGGCCCCACCACTGTGTGCCTGTAAAGAGAAACAGATTAGGCTAAACAGAGGTGATAGTTTGTGCAATAAACTGGAGTATTTTTCCTGTGAGATTGTACTGATCAAGTTATGTGATTCTGTTGCTCACAAACATCACAAGCTCCAGCTTCATTGGCTGCTGTGCAACATGGAGGCTCTGATGTCCTGGAACACATCAAGGGAATATGCCAGTGCCATATGATGGCAGCACACTGGAATCCTTAACTCTGATATGAGATATGCAAGTGTTTAATTCTGCAAAGATACATGCCAAGGCAGTAGGAACAACTGGATGTGCAAACACAGGAGTTCAGCTGAAGTGCATGTTGGACCCCTGCCTGTGCGTTATGAGGTCCCATCCACAGGGAACCATCGTATGGAAAAGATTTTTACTTGTGACTGCTCAGCAAATTTCAACAGACAAGAACTCCATGCTAACATTTCTAGACCCAGTTCCAAGTGGAAGAAATTCTTCACATTGTCTGGGGGTTTAAATTTGATAGCCTGTTTCTTGAGCAGTCTCTAGTGGGTTTTTTTTTGAATTGGACTTGTGCTCACTGATTCATTTCTAAAATTGTGCAATTCACAGAAATGTCTGTTTTGTTTGTCCTGCTGGGACTTGATTTTGAACAGTTCAGCAGTTCAGATGGGTATAGATCCGGCCACTACGAAGAAAATGGGAATTCAAGTGCTCAGTGGTCTAACCAGGGATATCTTGAATAACAGGATGCACTAATGCTAGGCTTAAAAAAATAGAAGTATATTTATATGTTTAAGGTCATATCCACCATGGAATGTAGTACAGTTTTGAGACCCTCAAATTAATTCATACTCAGGCATAAATACAGTCAGGGTGCTTTCAAAGCAAAATTCTTATTGAGAGCCAGAAGAGATGTCACTGCAGTGTGCCTTTCCTTAGTTTCCACTGTTAGCCTATGTGGAGCTAGAGCATTGCAACAAAGCCCATGGAACACAAAGAAATACTGTGAATAATTCAGAAAGTAAACTGGAACACCTAGTCTGCCATTTGTGCTTTCAACATAAATCCATTTTACATGATAACCGGATTTAAAAATTAAACCTATTTTGCATGATGATCTTCATATATTTTTCATGAAACAGCCTAGCATCTTTTCCATAAAACTGCACTGGCTTTTTCTTGGGAGGGGGATAAACATAATTTTGTCTAATCATAATGTTAATTAATTTACTACTACTTGTCTTCCTAGAAACATTAGTGGATATCAAGAGTCTAGGTATGAGTTCCAGGGCAATTAAAAACTCATGAATATTAATGTGGAATTATAATTTGTGAGAGAGTGGAATTCCTAGTGATGCCACAAGCTCAGGATGCTGCAGAACTTTTTATAGAGTTTTGTAAAAGGGAAGCTATGAGAAAATAAATGCTTCTCTGACTTTGAGACATCTCCCTTTTAATGTAGGGCTTTTGTATGAGAAATGGAAAACTTTAACTATCCAGCTGGAGTCTTACTGCCATGAAATTGGTGCCATCATTGGTTGGATGAGGTGAATGTTGCTGAGCATAGAGGCCTTGGCAGAAGAGCAAATGGTCTTTCAATCCTTGTGAATTATGAGTTAATGACAATATGCAAATGGATTTTTGATTCTGTTCAGAAAGGGCATCAAGCTAAGGAAGAAAGAGCCAATTCAGAACCACTGGCTGAGCTAAGAAGTGTATTAAAGAGGCAGAATTGACACTGAAATAATTTCTCTCAAAATACTACCCAGAACGAAACCCTATCATGAGAGTAACATTTTAAAAAGCTGTCATGAAGAAGCAGTCATCTTAGGCATTGTACTAAAATCATACTTAACATCTCAACATCATTTATTTATCAGATGAAACTTTTAAAATCTGCTTCATATTTGGGAAAAATCTCACCAGGACTGCAGTCCTCTTAGGGAATTTTAATTACTAGATCAGCTAGGATTTCCTGCTAGAAGGAGTGGTTGGACATACACACACACATCCATCATGCCTCAGTTTCATTGTCAGGTGAGATTTGGGCATTTTTCTTTATGTGTTATGAAATCACAGAATCACAGAACAGATTGTGTGAGTTGGAAGGGACCACTTGAGGTTATCTGGTCCAACTCCCTGCTCATGCAAGGTCCCCAAGTTTGTGTCCAGATGACTTTTGATTATCTCCAGAGATATTAAAAATATAAGTACAAGATAATTTGATAAAGCTGTATTTCAGTATGTGCCCTGAAAAGAGGACCAGAACCAGAAAAAAAAAACAAAAAACCAAACCCATAAGTCAGTAAATGGAGACACATTTAGACATGGAATTGTTAATTTGGCTTAATAATTTTCATGCAGTCTCATCCATATTGGTTTTGGAAATAAACAGTCCAAGGCAAGGATGGGAGAGAGGACTCTGGTGTTGCAGTTCGAATAATTAGGCACATTTTTCCCTGGGCTGTAGTATTTTAGCAGCACTGACATTCTTTTCAGGGATTGGAAGCAGAGACGGGGGACTGGTTGGTCTGTGTACATCCATGAAGGATGAAAGATGGCACTGGTTCTACAATAGCACATGAAGCTTGTGTAATATTCTGCATGAGGCTGTAGGCCTATAGGTACTGTTGTGATATTGCTAAATCTCTTATCTCTGGTGTAGCTCCTGTAAGAGCTGTGAGAAACAGATTTATCGAGGTTTATCAGACCAATATGGGAAATTCAGACACAAATCTTAGCAGACCTAGTATATAAGCAAAAATATTTTTGCTGGATTAAATGTGAATCTGTCAGCAGTTTCACAGTTCTATGAAGTCCTTTATGTTTGGGTTTTTTTTTAAGGTTTATAGAACTATTTTTAATCTAAGTGTTGTCACTAAAAATGTTCATTCTTTTTCATGTCAGATGCAGTTATTTCACTTTTTTTTTCCTATTTTACCCTTTAACCAGGACAAAAATTAGATGAAGTAACTAAAAGATGAAGTAGCTAATTAGATGAAGTAGCTTTCAAACTTTTTTCCCTCTGATTTATTTTTTTGCTATCTCAGGAATTTCTTTTTGAATTATTTCAATACACTCTTTGCTTTTAAAGCCACTGACAAAACTGCTAGTTTAAAACACTTGGGTGCCATTTTATTTCAGTAGACCTGAATCTGTATTAAACAAATGAGGATGAAAGAGAAACAATATTGCTTTTGTGATAGGTGGAAATGAATATACTGGAAGTAAGATAGCTCTTTAGCTTCCATGGTCATTCTGAGAACTGGCTGCATGGCATATTTCAAGAACTGTTTCTAAGTTGTATAGTGAGTTCTATCTTTTAGGTAAAATTCTCTGTCAGTTGAGCTCAGCATCACAAGAGAAGTGTTGATGTACATTTTAGCTTTTCATCAGTGAAAAGATGCTTATTTGTTTCTGCCCTTTAGAACATGTTATCACAGTGCTATTGCAGCACTGGCACTGGATATAGGTAACTGTAGGATTTGGGAGCAATTAAAATTCCAAGTTATACTGTTACATAGTGACAGAAACAAAACCCAGGAACATAATGCACCCACAGTGTGATGTTGTAACTGAAAACCAGAAAGCATCAAAACCTCTATTCCACTTCTGGGCCTGCTGGGGTATAATACTTACAGCATTATCTGTGCCATAGTATCATGCTGGCTGTTACACTGAGGAATAGTTTCCCCTGGGCTAGGCTGGAAAATATGCATATGAAGACACGGAAGCTGCTAAGATGTCATGTTGGTGAACTATGGACTAAAGAGGAAGAAACATTTCACATGGTTTCAAAGGAAGAAAAACTGTATAAGAGAGCTGGAAATGTTGGTAGGAGCGCACAGACAGCACAGCAGATCAGTATCAACAAAGTTTAGTATGCTCAGAGCAAAACAGTGTTGAGGCTATGAAAATTTAACATCTTTATTAAATTTAACATCTTTGTTTGCAAATTGGATGGGAAATATAATTTTCTCCTATTACTCTAGGCTAATGGATACAAAATGAATAAGTAGTCTAAAATGCATTCTCCTAATACAGATTTTTATTTAATCATACTTTTGAAACATCCTGTGGGCAATCTGCAATCAGTTCTTATACGTAACTGTCAATGTATTTGCAGTTACTGAAAAATCTCTTGTGTTCAGTGCACAAAATAGGAAACAAGGGCAAATGAAAACATTTATTGTTGTAGTTTTCTATTACAAGAAACTGAGAGAGAGACTAGTCTGTGCTGAAGGCAGTACAAAAATTAGGTAAGTTAAATTATGTTTGTGTGTAATTTACAGAGCTTCACGTACTATACATGAACTTCACGATTATCAGATTCTGATAGAAAGTATCTGAAAAAATACAGATGACTTAACACTTCAGGGATCAATTCCTTTCATTCTGATGCACATATCTAAAACAGCTCAACACACTAATCCCCTTAGAGTGTGTATTTCTTCCACTGCCTGTAAAGATTTTCTTATATAATAACTGGCTCACACAGAGTAAATTTTATTTATCTAAAGTTAGGTGAGATAAGTCCAGCACTTCTCTCCTCCCTATTTGGATACTGCAATTGAACTTTTAAATTTAGATGGCTCTAAAGATCCATCTGAGATTGTGCTCTCTCTTTTTCATTCTAAGTCTCATTTGGGCAGGAACTCCCTTATATTTACCAAAGAAGGAGAAGGAAGAGTAAAATAAAATAAAGTTTTAAATAATTTATTAATAAAAATTTGAATAACATATAATATTTAACTGTCCTATGCTCAAGTATATCTAGTAATTGTTTATATTCCTCATTTTAACAAAAAATTAAGTACATACTGTATGTAAAAGACAAAATAATTTCTTGAATATGGTTGTTTGCAGTTATATATTGATCTGATGTTTTGCTGCTTTGAGAAGAATGGAGATGTGAACTTGAAAACATAACTACAACCATCATTGCATTAAAGCTGGCATACAGTGAATCCTTTAAAGGGCAAAGGTTTTAATCCAATACACATAATGGCTTTGTAGTTATATAGGCGCCATGAATCAAACTCTTCCTTTACAGTATATTGATTTATTTGGTTTTAGCTTAGTGTTCTGCCTTTTGTTTCCTTCATCAAATGGGGGGACTTACTACATCTCAGCATAGGCATAGCAGGCACTGAGGTAATTTGCTTTTTTATTTTGGGGATTGGGCCCAAACTCTGAATCACTAGACAATGAAGGGATTATACATTAAAAAGGACTGTATGCAATCAAGAAGAAATTTTAATTAATCATAAATGGAACTGGTTTTGTGGAAATGATTTGACCTGACAGTTCAAGGTTTGATCAGCACATCACAGAGATTAAAAATACTTTTGACTTGAACAGACAGAGTCCCAGAGAGTCACTGCAGCCTGAAATACTTTAGGAAAGCTAGTGTGTACAGATCACACAATGTCAATGTTTCTCTTAGAGCTTCCATTCCATTAGGAACCAATGCAGGACTCTTTTAACTTCCGCGAAAGCTTCCAATATCATGCTGTCCTGGTCAACGCTGAAACAACAGAGATTACAAGACATCAAACTACAATTTTTTATCCCATGTTCTGTGTGTATAAAACAAGCAGTCAGCTTCTCTTTGAAGTACTAATTGACTGTCTGTACCAATCAGCACCTAATCCCCTTCCTGAATGCATTTAGGTCTCCACAGTAACTGAGCTGGCCTTCTCTGGGGTCTAGGTTGGAAAGCACTTACAGTAAATGTGTAGTAGGCAAAAGGAGTTATTGATCTCAGTCTGAGAAAACCTTCCTAAAAGCAACTAGACCTAATAATTCATAATTAAATCTTACAGCAAGAAGATGGATACGAGGTAGAACAATTCAGAGATACTACATTAAAAATTAGCAGTGAAAAAGAGGCATCTGATATCTTCTTTTATTTCATTTCCCCCTCCCTCTCCTTTAACACAGATTATCCAGGAACAGTGGGCACTACAGATTTACTGATTATTCTGGGTCCTTACAAGTAAGGTTGGAGATATAATCACAAAGAATTTGCTTGATATTGTCAGGCACAGCTTCAATGACTATCTTGCTCATTACATGAATTGTTAGACAAGAAATTACAGATGCATTTTACCCATTGCTGGAAGCACAAGCCACACACAAGTGATCATTTAGAGCTGATAGCCTCAGAGTCTAGCCAGGCAGCTGAAGTAATTTGCACTTATTTGATTGCAATCTCTGCCCCTCCCATGAAACAGAGATCAGGAAGGAGCCCACTTGGAATGTCAGTTTGTAATATGCAAAAGAATGAAAAGGACATAGTAAAGGGAATTTGAGGGATGTTCTCCAGCAAGTACTTCTTCTGTCAATTAGAAGATAAAAATGCCATAGATGACAGTTAAGAACCAAAACCACAGAACTTCAGGTCTCCCATAAAAACCAGCCATTCATGGAGAAAGCACTCTTATGAGTAGCAAAAGTTTAGAAAAGTAGTAAATGTTTTCTTTTCTTTGAGGGGGGCCATAGAAGCATTTATATTTTAGAAGTGTGATAAGTTTTTTGTACCACAAATGCTTTTTGGAAGAATGAACACTTCGTCAAAAGGAAAGAATAAATTGATTAGTATTAATTCCAAGCAGGTAACATTTATACTCTACTTACCACTTTACCTAAAATAGCAACACAATATTCTGTGTCTTCTTTAAGTTCTGTACTGTTCAATTATTAACCTTCCAGATCTGAGGTTTAAGATAGGGAGGTTGTCTTTTCTTTCACACAGGACACGCAAAGTAGTCATATTTTCTCAAGAGGAAGCAGAACTGCTCCACTATGTCTGATAAACAAATAGCTTGGAACAAAATAGAATCTTTTAAATATATAATAGAATTCCTGTATAATCTCTACTTTTGTAAGACTTCAGTGTCCAGCAGTTGACATGGTTGGCTAAAAAGTTTTCCTGGTTAGTCATTGTTTGTGATTGAAAATTTCTCCAATTGCCCACAGCTTTCAGAGCCTTTGTTTTGAGGGTATCTGCCTCGCTATATAGGGAAAAGTTCAGTTATTAGGAAACAACATTTCCCAGAAAAATAATTCAAGTAGTCCCCTTTCAAAAATCTTTCCCAGCTTTTGGTCATACAGCCATAAAATTAAATTAAATGTTAACTTAAATAATAAATTTGCTTCTTATTAGATGTTTATTTTAAAGAGGAATATCATGGTTTCCAAGGAATTTTTTCTTTTTGTCTTTATATAAAGTTATTAAAGGGGAATTTAATTTGCTGGTCTCCTGGGTGGTCACTTAAAACAGGGCTCTTCATATGACTAGAATTGCCAGAAAGACAGACCATGTAGTTCTGTAACAAGGAGGTCAAGACAGAGGGGACTGTAGAAAAATAAACAAATCAAGCAAAGAAAACAAACCCACTTGTGCCATAGCTGCTTACATCTTAGAAGGTTTTTTTTCCCCCTCTGCTGCTCACTGAGCAGCAACTCCCCAGTACTAATCCACGTGGGTCTTTCTTCCCCTTTCAGAAACAATCAAAACTCTCTGTTTAGAAAAATGAAGCCTAAAGCTTTTCCCTGCTGTCATGTCCACCTTGCCCTGACCCTGACCTTGTGCCCTGGCTCTACTCACAGTTGTTAGTTTAGGAGGAGAGTTTGGAACTAGTCCTCTTTTGACAGAAGAGGGTTAATCTGTAGAAGGAAAAAAATTCCCAGCAGAAGACAACACTGGATGAGGAGTAGTTGTACAGACCTACTGTCTTTAGCTAATTCACCCTAGGTGTCAGACTTTTGATATTTCTGACTGACTTTTCTGATAGCTCTGGCTTTGTCAATGAGATGATGCCTCTGTTCTTGGAAAAGCACGAGAGTGGAGGACTGACCAAAGTTATGCTCAAACAATGGGTACTTCTGATTCCTTCCCTATCCCATGCCTATGTAAGAACAGCATTTGATAAGTCCTCACCTTTTGCATCTGCCCTAATCCTTCAGGAGCCCTAATTGATTGTACTTCTCTGGAGATTGGACAAAGAAAAGGAGGGAAACTGCTTTCAACTCAGATTCACACATATGAATTAAGTCTATATTTACAGTTCTGGGATGAACTGAATACAGGACCACCTTCACATTTTCTATGGCAACCCAAACATTTTTAAATAAAGTCATAATCCTTGACATAAGGATTTTTAAATCAAATGTATTTAACTAGAAATTTTGTAAAAGGGAGGGAGAAATTCTGAAAACAACACTAGAAAGTGCGTTACACTTCGCTGGCTCACAAGACAGACTACCAAAATAACATTATGGACAAAAGAGTAGAGGGATTTATAAAAAAGGAACAGTTGACAGATTAAATGGATCTAAGGTTAGTCAGAACAGTGCTGAGCTTTAGGCATTGAATCACATCTTGTAATATGAAGGAGTTGAATGAATATAAATAAGCTTGAGGTAAAATAGCTAAAGTAAAATGGAAGAAAATCAGACTTTAGAGTATTCTTTGAGGAATTTATCTTATAATTATTATGTTAAGTGAAAAATAATATTTTACATTGAGAACTGCCCACTATTAATTGTTTTCTTGAATAGTGTCCTCAATGTTTTCACTAGGATTAAGGTACTGCTAATCAGTGGTATTTAGTAACCGTCAGCTTCTGAAAGTCACACATGGCTCATCTGTTTTGTAGCTTAGTATTTTGCTTTTTCATAGCAAGGAAGTAATAAGCAGTGTTTCACAAAGTCATTTTCATTTTTACTTCTTTGACTATTGTGTGATTTTCTCCTTCACTCATACTCAAAATGTCAGGTAATCACTACTTAAAGTGTATGTGAGTTTGGTTTCACTAAGCAGCACAATAGCTAAAAATTCCTCATCTTTTAGTTAGAAGAAGTGCTTGACTTCCTTGTGCCAGAGGAAGAGGACCTGTATTTATTATTAAGAGTTTTCTGCATGTTACTAATCTTGGTTTGAATCAGGAAAGATGACTTCCTGTGAAAGCATTAAGATTCATGTGAAGGGTTGACTAATCAATGCTTTATAAAACATCATTAGTAATTTACAAGCTTTAAGAATGTACCCATAACCCTTCCAGGAAATATGCCAAATATTATCTATGAGACTTGTTAAATATTTTATCAGCAAGAAATAATTTAAGTCATCAAATGGATCCCAGCTTTTGGTGTCATCCTGCGTCATTGTGAGTCTGGCATACACAGATGGTGTTGGTCCTCAGGTAAGGAGGTAAAGTATGAGTCAGTCCTGGAGACCACTCAGTCAAGAAGAAACTGCATATTGGGGTGTTCAGAAGATATTAGAGCATTAAATGATGCATGGCAAAGGGAGATATTACCTCTATGGTATGCTCAGAGAAAGATCAAGGAGTTGGAGGAGGCAGTTGGAGCCTCAGGTAGGCCCGTACAGGAGAGACAGCAGCATATTCCACAAGATCCCTGGCTTAGTTTTAGTTTCCTTCTCCAAATAAGCTGAGCAACAGTGATGTGACAGATGCTTTTTGCATATTAACCTCTTTCAAGGTGGTAGAGGTAGTTGTAAAGTAATAGGCAGTGATTCAGCTACCAGGCAAGGCAGCCTCCTTAGAAAGGCACTCAATGAAAATCTCATGGTGTGAATGATCAGCCAGGGTATTGCTGTGAGCCAGGCTGAGCTGGGGACGTGTGCCTTAGCTGGTGTCAGGGAAAACAGTGCAAAGGAGCTAGGAAGTGCACTCCTTATCTCACGTGCTGCTGTACTCTTATGTATCCTATATAACTTTTTTTTTTTTTCTTAGAAAGAAAGCTTTTGCTGAAGGAAACATCCATCATTACATTGTATATAGAGATCAACAGGTTTTGCACTCCTTGTGGTGTTATCATTCCCTTTCATCGTCTAACCAGCTAATTTACACCACCACAGCCTTCCTGTTACTGATAGAAGGAAGGATTTGATGCAACCCAAAACCCTAACTCACTCATTATCTAACAGAGAGTCACTCTGCTATAGCAGTGAACCCAATGAATATGAAAGCATTTTAATGGAAACCTTCCCTGCAGCTGGAGAACATCATTCTATCTGAAGAATTTCTGGTAAACAGGCATTTTCCAAAACATAAACATTTGGGTTTTAAATTAATATTTATTCTGTTTCACTCTACATTTATTTGTAAAAAGGAAATGTCTATATAAATAGATGATTAAGATCTAGAGTGTATATTACCAAAGAGGGATTGTAGCTTTTTCTTGATCCTTGTAGGAAGAAAACTTTCTGAACCTGTAGTGGTCAAAGGAAACAAAATATTGAAAGCTGCTTTCTGTACATGTAGAGTGGAAGAGCACACTTTTGCATGTTCAGAGCTTTAAGTGCTTCTTCTGAGTTTTTATGGTGCACGGGACACATGCATAATCACAGAGCAATAGCCAGAGTAATTTGTAAAGCTGAAAAGCTCCTGTGTGCTCAGAGACTGCTTGGGCACTAGTATGTAAAGTAGGAGAAAAGAGAAACATCTTTGCATGTTATTCAAAGCCCCTAGTTATTGTCCATAATCTCCTGGAATACAAAAACAGGAGCTAACCTCATTCAGCAAGACATTTAGCATCACTTAACTAACTACATGAGCTGTCTCACAGATTCTTTTAATTTGTTTGCAGTGTTCCCTTCTTTAAATATTGGATGGCAAGTTGATGCTTTAAGACAAAACCAAAGTTTTGACACAATTCTGGCCTTTGTGCAGTGGAGGGAGTTGCCAGTGGTGAAGAGACCTGAGCTGATCAAAAAACTGAAAATCTTGCTGTCAGTGAGCTAACCAGAAAACTGATCTGCACTTCCAAGTCTCTACTTTTGCCATTCTCAAGTCAGCCTAACTTTAAAAATAAAACTTTCTTCTGTAAATCTTCTTTTAGCTAGTTTTAAAACAGCAGAATAGCCTTTGGTCATCATAAATAGTTATATATTCTTTTAGATCAAAAATCTGTGCTTGTATAATCACACAGATGGCCAGAAGATGTCAGTGAGTCAAGGTCAGTAGTTACATATTTCTGATAGATATGCTTACATCAGAGCTGTGATGAATTGAATTACTCTGCATACTTTTTTGAGGGTAAAATTTGTTCTTTACTTACATGCTAGGTCATCACAGAATCTAAGATAAAAAGCCATGAGGTTCAGATTTCCACCCGCTCTGCCCCCCACCCTATCTATTACCAACTCCAGGTACACACATAAACATGAACCAAATACACATTTTCCCCCAAACAAACATAAACATAGAACTTTCCAAGAGGATATGTAAGATATCAAAATAATGAGGTGACTATTGCTTTTAGAGAGAGCAGATATTCTGACTTTGTGTTAATTTCTTCCTGTTGTTCCTTTGGGCTTAGTTGCAGGACTGAGGATTGTTTGTAATCATCTGTATCGCAGGTTAATCTAATAAGAAGATCCTGTGTAGCTCTCTATGACTCCTGTCTAATTCCCCTTGTTGAAGTTTCCATTAGCTCCTTGAAAGAGTTCACGAATGGTGTGCAATGCCACATGTAGAGTTTCTCAGAAGTTATTTTCAAATTCAAATGAAACAAACAGTTCCAATAAGATTAAAATACCTAGGAAGAATGGATTAAAAAAATATTTTGTAGGGGTCTGCAAAATGCCAAAGAAATAATTGAGAACATGACCGTGTTTTTGTGCACTGTATTTTGCAAAATAAGTGGGATTAAGGGTGGACTCAGAACAGCATTTTCCCCTTGATCCTTTTTTTTTTTTGCATAATACATATTTAAAATGTTTGACTTGAATGGTCTTTTTATGTTAATGGCTCAGAGGCTTTACAGGAATGTTAGCAGGAAGGTATCGCTATTAGATTATGTGTTTATTTTCTTTATAATTAATAAATTGCAGTACTCTTACATTGTAATAGACAGAATAATATCTGAAAAATTTCTTTGTTCAGTGCTCCAGTCTTGCTTCTTGCTCATTCTTAGCTGCTTTCTGGGAAGTTATTTAAAAACAAACTAAGCCCATAATGGCCCCTAGAAGGGTAAATGACACTTTAAGTCTTCTAACTGCAAAAATATATTTCTCTGAATGCTTAGCTGTTCAAATCCTTACCCATGTGGGTAACCTTTGTCAAGCTGTGTGTTTCACCAGACTATTTTGAATTACGTTAATCTTTCCTGAAATTGTAGAAATTATTTTTTTCCTTGTGAATTGACCATCCTGTTGAATACTGCTTTAGAAATTGATTATATATATATATATATTCATGTGTTAATAGATACAAGTTTGCAACAACAAGTGGTAGGACTAAAATCAAGAGATCGTGGGAGGGGAAAAAAGGAAAATGTGGAAATAAATCTAGGAGGCAGTACAGCTATTTCATGGGCGGTTCTCCAGCTTCAACTCTACAAGATCAAAGCAGAGGAAATAATGTTTTGTCTTAAAAAGGGAAGTGAACAGTTCCCTTAAATCCACCTTTCACATTACTATAGCTTTTAATCCTAACACATTAGAAGCTGCAGCTATTTCATGGGCAGCTCCTTTTACTCAGTGGAATGAATACAGGTATGATATATAGCATAGAGGTGTAGAGGGGTTAGAAATAATAAGTACTGACTGGGACTCAACACACACAACTTTAGAGAGTCATTAATGAAACTTGTAATATAGATAGAAGTTAAATTGTTGATATAGACTGAGAAACAGGACATAATATTCAGACAGATAATGGTGTTGATAAAGCAGCTATGTAGAATTGAAAATGTTAATGTCCTTAAGGAAAAAAAACCATAAAGCTGTTTTAAAGAGAGATGAAGAAGATTTAGGTATTGTTAGACAGTATTCTTGCTATGCCTGAAGGAAAAATCTGGAGAGGGATGAGTACAATAATAACTTTTCCTACACCTATTGAAAAGGTGAAAAGCTTTGGAATTATATGGAGAATAAAACTTTACTTCCTCTTACTAAATCACAGAGTAAGTTTAAGAAAGGGATGAGGAGCAAAGACAAGAAAAGGTCGTGACTCTTGATGAGAGAGAGAGAGGGAGTGAGAGTGAGAGTGGAGAATGGAGCATGAGTATATTTTATAGAGACAAAGAAATTTCTGTTCTGGTAGGGACGGTGAGAGCCTGTCCTGATAGCAGCATTTTTGAGGAGAGACAAATGCTAGGCATTGAGCCTGAGGAAAGGCTCATGATGAATATGTTGATGAGATTTTGTGCCTATGGAGCAGACTAAATGATACTGCCTGTTGCTAATTGAGGAGGAAGGTAATAGACAAAATTTGGTTAATAAATTTGCTTAATAAATTAGGAGTTTGTTTTTTTTTTTTTAACCAGTGGAGAAATTTTTATTAGAAAATCAGATCATAATTTCAGTCTAACAAAAGTGGAAAAAACAGGTAGATTAATTACCTCTTCCAGTAAAGTCAGCTTTATTTTGTGTCTGTGATTGAGTTTGCCCAAAGACAGTGATGATTTCTCTAACATCAGTGTGAAAAAAAAATGAAAGAACATGCTGAACATAATAGAAGAATTAACAGATTAATGAATTATAGAACACACAAAATACAACAAAAATATAATTAACTCTTTTCAAGCTGGTAGATTAACGAGATGACTAAGAAGTACCAATATTTCTCTTCAGCTAAACAAAATCATGAAAGATTATGGATAAAAATTTCAAATAAAGTGCAATTGACAAAAAGTTCTTTTGGAGAAGCTATTGTTTTTAACTAAAGATGAAAACTAGAATTGAAGTGAGTTATCTATGGTTTGTGGATTTTATTTTTCATTGAGTTTGTATTGTTGGATTTTGGGGAAATAACACTGCTCCAATATGTGCTGGTAATGTATGACCAATTTATTTCCTATTGAAGAATCAATTGTTAACTAGATTCATGTTCAAATTTAAGCATGTATATAATCCTGCTCTCCTCATTGATAACTTGAAGAGCTTTGAATTTTTTAGCAAAACATTTCAAAATGTTGATTCATCAAAAACTTTTTTGTGGTGATGAAATTCTCCTCAAGGGTGTATTCAGTGCTCCAGACTGACGGTGGGACTGAGACAACTGCTGTTGTGCCATGTTTTCATCCTAGACCAGGGCCTGGAGCACACAAATGCACCTGAGCTGGTTCCTCCAACAGCTGATCTAGAATACACACAGTAAATCTGAGTCTTTTTAAGCCTGAGGTATCTTAGACCCAGAGCACTGGCTGCCCTTGGTTGGGTCTCCATGTTTTTCTTTTCAAAACATAATTTGCTTGGAGCCTGTCCTACTGAAGAATTAACACAACTTTACCTGTGCACACCTTTTTGATTGACACGTCATATGCATATTTGAACACCTTGCTACACATTCCCATCCATCAGTGATTTATTCTATAAGAAAGGGGAGATTTAATACTAGTAGTCTTTTAACATGTCATCCATCAACTTCTTGATACTTAACTAAGGAAGCCATTTTTCATATAGCTTCAGTGTGCAAGCAGTTTTTCAATCAGCTGTGGATTTGTCTATCAATATCCCATTGTCTAAACTACTTAGAGCAGTTGATGTAGTATCAAACACCTTCTTCAAGTTCAAATGCTGACTACACCAGCTACATTATGTTTGGCAGTTTAGTAGTTTCTATTTTTATTTCCTAAAAAGTCAATTGAATTTTAGTCTGACTTTTTTAAAATGTTTATTACCTATCTTTAGTTATTTCAACGCCATTCTGCCTGATTTTTTGTACTTGACTTGATTTTTCTGCTTAATTTTTTTAGTAGATCATTCCATTTCAAATAATTTTTAGAGAAAAATTTCAATATTTTCCTTTGTTACTCATTGTCTCTAAGTCTATGAGACTTCCTTTACTTAACAACCACTTTTTTTTTGTCTCAGGGAAAATGACACAACTGGATTTATTTGGTTTTATTCATATTAAGCTGTTGTCATGGTGCAACTTTGCTGACGTAAACACATTTTATTAAGAAAAATGTCTAAAACTTCAATCAGTGCTTTGGATCAACAATTACATTTGATGAGATAAGACAGGTATCTGAATACAGAATTTGAGAAATGGTGTCTTAGGCATTTATAGAAAATTTCACTACAGCTGTGAAATGTTTTGTTTTTCCTGGATTCCCCACTGAACTTTTTCCCTCATTGAACAGACTCTAATTCTTCAACCTCTACATATCTAAATAATCCAACATCTAGTTCTTTAGAAAAGATAGAAATGTTCTTTTGGAAAAAATAATTATTGAAGCTGAAAAGGTCCTATATTAAGAAGTGTATCTCCTTAGTAATTTTTTTTTATAAGGTCTGTTTTCATTCACTGTACTGATGAGATGTTTCAGTACTCTGTATTTTTATATTGTTCCTTAATAAAATTTCTACAGGTTTTACTTCATTTCATCTAAAAAAAAAAAAAAAGAGAAAAAAATTCAAGCACAAATCATTTAACAGAAGCACATTCAGACCTTGCTTTTGTTTTTGCAGCAGAAGCAATCTGCCTGAAATATAATTAATCACTTCCTTCACCTGCATGTCTCTGTGCATAGCTACGTGTGTTCGTTCTCTTCACACTCTCTCACTTAAGAAACAGATGTTACTTGCTCCAACAGGAAGGAAAAGGTGCTAGCAGGCTCACAGAGACCAGCTGGGTAAGTAGAGCTTATTATACTCCTGTAACAGTTTATTCTTTGCAAGACTGACTTATTGCTTTCCACTTCTCCATATACAAAGCTTCCTGTGGCGGGAGGAAATACACCCTGTCATAATATATCCAGTTTAAGGATCACATCACCCAGCTCTGGCCCTTTCCTAGTCTCTAAGCTTTTCCTCCTAAGGTACAAACCATTAAAAAAAATAATTCAAGACACTTTGCAGTCACAATTGCAGCATTTACAGCAATTAGGAGCAGTAAATGTCTGTGTAGTCTTCTGCAGGCAATTTCGATTCTTATTGTATTTGCGGGCTGAAAGTCTTTATCAGTGATACCCATGCTTAAGTGTTTGTCAGAACACCACTAAAAAGCAACCTTCTCTCAAGAAATTTCCCCAGATGGCCAAAAAACTTGTGTTAAAGCTAAACATTCAAGGTGCTCAGGGATGAGAAACAAGCCTGAATTTTCAAACCCCGTTGCATGCACATAGCAAAATTGGGAAAGTAGTTTCATACTTTTTGAAGACTGAACTAAATTGACTTTACAAATATTTTAATTTTACCTGGGTGCAAGAAGAGAGATTTTCCCATGTCTAATTCAGGACCTAAATAAAAATAAGAGTACTTTGGTAAACGTTGTTTAAATTTTACAGTGCCGCCCCTTTCCTTAACTTGCATGACTTTGCTAAGCTGAGTTAGTCTATTTTTCTGTCAGCAATGAAAGGTTTGATAATGTTCCTGAACAGTACCAAGTCCTGTGCTGCCTATTCTGTGTTGCCAGTAAGAGACAAAAGCAAATCTAGTCCAAAATTTCTGGCATCCCCCCTGCAAACCAGTGTTTGTGCAGAATTTAGGCTGCAAGCCTCATGTGCTGGCATCCAGCTGTGACCCGATGAAAGTACTGCTCATTGTAAAGGTAGATTGTGTTTCTAAGAATGCTCAGGAGTGACAGGAGAACATAAAACTAAGACATTAAAGATATATGCACAGACTTTCTTTTGTGTTTTGAAGTAAATTTTTGGTATAGGACCTCTCATATCTTATGTCTTTAAAGGAATAAAGTAACCAAAAGAAAAATTGGAACATTTAGGATAAGTTTTATCCTTGATACTCAAACAGTGGTAAGAGTTCAGCTCAAAGCCAGGAACTTAAAATATCAGAAATACTATATTATAACATCAAAAGATGAGGAAAACTGCTCTGTTAAATTTCTTTGTAACTACATGTACAGATTTCTTCCTGTGGTTTCCTTCTGGCAAAACTGAAGAGGTTGAGGCAGTTAATCATATGCACAGATTGTCTTTCCAGGGGCACCTTCCACTAGACCAGGCTGTGCAAAGCAGTTTTGATTTATTGAAATTACAGGGACCATTAAAAAAAAAAAATCAATTTGGTGCAGTACGAGGATTCCCCTGTCATGCAATGCACAGACCTAAACTCTATTCAGGTGCTGTCAGGAGGTGTCCTAGTATGCCTTGTATTGACAGAGTATCAAAGTACAGCTGAAGAATTATCACAAGAGGAAGTCAAGTGTCCCTGGAAAAATAACAGGTGGAAAGAAAAAGAAAAGCATTTAGAAGTTAAATTATAATTTTTTCTAATCACTTCCACTCAGTGTAAGAACAGATGTGAAGCACATGGCTTACAGGAAGAGGATTTTGCCAGGAGAAAAAAAAAAAAGAGAGAAAAAATAGTAGAGAAAGAACAATAAAAACATAACTAACTGGAAAAATATGAATAAATGATTGTGATTTTGTTGGACTGGAGACTTGGTGTGTGTTTCTTGCCAATGTCTAGGCTAGGTCTAGTTAAAGGAGGTCATAGTTTGAAAAAAATAATTATACTACCATGTTTGCATGGGACAATGAAATCTTCCAAAAATCAATTGAATAGTCATTTTCCTTTGTGCTCAAAATAAAAGAAAAACACCTTAATTTTTATAGTGTGCCTATTGCCCAGTGAATACCTCAAAATAATCTGGACTCTGACCATGAGGAGTTTTGATAATGACAATTTTTTTGGTAAAAAAATCAACATATTAACTCCTGCATGACCCAAACTCTCTTTTAACATGTGGACATTGTCATCTCAGTTGCCATTCTCCAGAGATTCCCTAAGGGTTGGACTTCCAGGAACAGCATTGCACAGGGCAAGCTTTTTTCTGGAGTGAAACCATTGCCAAATTTGATTTCGGGCTAGGTGAAACGCTGCTCAGCGCTCTGATGCTGTTCCTGCAAATTTCATACTGCCTTCAATAATGTTATAAAAGGTACTTTGGCAGGTAACACCAAACTTGCTACATTATGCTTGAGATTATTTTCCTATTCATATGAAAAGCACATGAAACTTAAGCAAATACATTTTATTTCAGGATGTTTTGTTTACCATTCTTAATTATTTAACCTAAACCAGAAAACATCAGAGTTGTTAAGTTAAGGCTTCATTCTTCTCCAGATTTAAGAATAGATGAATTTTCAGGGAAACAAATCTTTCACACACTTCCACAATTAAGTTTAGAAATATCTGACACTCAGAGACCACACAATTGCACGGTTTGTCTTGAAGCATTTTTCCTCTCTTGCTGTTCAAAATGTTTATTCCTCATAGTCTTAGAGAGTCTTGGTTTCTAATCCCATCTTCCACAAATGTTTTTTAGTAACTTGAATAAGAAAATAAACAGCAAAGAGACAAGGAATGTACTTTTTGTTTTATTACAGAAATATGCAGGAATAAGAGACTTGGTCAATACTTACACTGAAAGACAAAATCAGAATTTTTAGCAATTTTTGACATAAGAAAACTCAAAAGAAAAAGTGAATAATAAATAGCAAACACTAAAAACTATGTAAGCATTTTATTCAATACACAATTATTTAAAGACATTCTTAAAATTTTCTATTCTCAAGCCTAGAAGAGAGATTTGAGTTTTTAAATATCAGAATCAAATTATGATACTAAATTGATAACTGACAAAGATACATGTCTGCCTTTTACAATGTTTTATAATTGAATCCCCTTTTATAAGAGTTAAAGCAGTTATAATACAAGTTTCAAATTAATAAAATATTAAAGGAAATGGCCAGTTTAGCAGCACAAAATATTCAGTAGTGCTTCAGTATAGAAACCCAAAGCAAAGAATAATTATGTCTCCACTTGAAGAATCAAGAACTTCCTCTTAATCACTTTTGCAGTTTTTCACTTACAGAAGTTTCCAATATCTCTCATATAGAAGGCGTGACTGACCTGCTGATACCAAAGATGCAAAAGTTGCTAAATTTACAGTTATATCCTAAACTAGGAATTATCTCTGTTTTTTTTCATGTTAATCTGCACATCCCAGATAATCTTGGTGAAGCATACCAAGCTTTGGCTAAAGAGGTCTGACCCTCTTTAGCAGGGCTATATAATAAAATTTCTGTACAACTTTCACACAGACTCGTAAAATCTGGTAATGTCTTGCACAGAAAAACAAAAGCTTTGCTATCCTATAGAAATTATTATGGAGCAAAAAATACAAGATGTGTTTTAAAGTAAATTCTGAGTTTGTGGCCTCATATGGTTGGTTAACTTAAAAGGTTCAAAGGTAAGAAATAAGAAGTCATTTCCATTAGAGGAGAACACGCAACTTGTCAGTAGCATAGGGTCAAATGAGGCTTTTATTTTTATCCTGACAGCAATGAAACAAGTGAAGTAATAATTTTTTGGTAAAGACCATCACTGTGGAGGATGAATGGAATCTGGAATTTATTTCATTGTCCTTTGCCAATAATGTATCCGTTAACTTTGGGAAGCACATTTCTATGCTGCAGAGATTAAAAACATTCTAACCAAAAGCAGCTGCCAACCAGTTGCAAATCACATCTTTCATAACTACACTAATTCATCTTGAAATCCTGGTGACTTCTTTCTGAAGTATTTGACTTTAAAATACGTGTCCATTTTAGTCAACAAAACAGAAATACATTATGTTCTTGCAAAACTGATGAGCACACTGAAGCATTTGCCACATCTCCAGATTGTAACAGGACATTGTGTTGCCATGTTGAGTTCTCATGGCCACATCAAGTCTGCCTTCTGTGGTGTGGCTCAGCTTTCCTCAGCATGATGAGTTGAATGCAAATTCTATTTTCTCTTCAGAGGGTTTAATGACTTGACGCTATGGTTTTAGGAAGAGGGCTATGACACAAAGAAACTGTCTGTGAAAGAGATATGGAGTAAAAGGTGGCTATCCCAAAATTTAAGATGAGTTTCCACAATAAAAAAGGGGTACTGTACTTTTCACTGCAGTCTATGAACTGTTTTTTCCAACTTAAACACATGTAATTCAGGATATACTGCAAAATGAGATAAAAAAAAGGAGAAATTTTAATACTTCAACAATGCAGGAAACACAAGAACCCATAAAAAATCTTTTAATGACTTTTGAAAAAATTACTGACTTTGAGATGACACATAGAATTGGAGCAGAAAAAAAAAAAAATCAGGCTTATTTAAAAAAATGTGCGTCATGAGATTTCCAAACCATTTAAGATTGGCCTAACTCCACAGCCATGAGAGCTGATTGAATACCCTCTTAGCTTGTAAATTTACTGGCAACATCCAGAATATTTTTACTGAGGTCATTAACAGCAGATTCATATTTCAAAAAAGTCTGCAGTTTTGAAATTTTTAGTAGTTTTGAAAAGAAGAAAACAAATGATTTTGGTGTTCTCAGCAGCAAATGGAATGAGAGTGTGTGGTCAAATTTGCAGAGCATTCTGAGCTTGTCCTTATTCTCTTCCAGTAATAAGTTGTCAAAATTAGATATACTCTTTCAGAAGTCTTAAGAAATGAAGGGAAGAAAAAGTAAAAATTAAGAATCATCACTCAATTCCATTTCTATTCTATAAAGTATATTTTAAAGGGATATTTGGCTCTCAATAGTCATATTATTTTTTTCATTAGTTAGATAGATGAGGAAAGCAATTGGAAGTACACCTTCAAATAGTTTCATCTCTTACCCTGAAAGCATATGCTGTGACTTATATGCAAACATAATGCAGTATGCAAAAATCCTGCCAATAACTTTTTCTTGGTTTTTTTTTTGTTTTCTTGTTTTCTTTTCTTTAGAGGTTTAAGTACACATTACACTTTCAATCTTCTCAAAACAGTATAAAACAATTACACCTGAAATTGTAAAACTCCACTTTAAAAAATATATAGGAGAATTCACTGATTTTTTTTTTTTTTTTCAGAAACATCCTTGAATTTGGCATAGCAAACACTGAACTGGAGTCAGTGAGTCTGTCTGGATTCAAGCTAAGTTGTTTCTGGTCCATGTTGTCCAAAGAATTTTACATCACCTGCGTTGTTGGAAAGATACATAATTCAAGTTCCTCAGTGTTTTGGATAATGGATAGTTAGCTTTACTTTCGTTGAGATACATTATATTTTAAGAGGGCATGACTTACTCTTTCTTCATAGAATCATAGAATGGCTTGGGTTGGAAATAATTTTGGTTGCAAGGGACTTTTAAACACCATCTAGATCAATCCAAGTGCTAAGGACAGGGATACCTTTCACTAGATCAGATTGCTTAAAACACCCTTCAACCTCGTCTTGTACACTTCCAATGATGCACCCACGAGGTATCTGGGCAAGTTGTTCCAACCTCTTATTGCCCTCATCATCAAATATTTCCTCCTTATGCGCAATGTAAGCCTACCTTCTTTCAGTCAGAAGCACTACACCTTGTTCTGTCACTACTGACAGAACTATCCCCATTTACAGAAATTAATGCCAGCATGGATATGGTGGCCTATACATTTTTCTGTTTCTCTGGCATGAAATAGAACTGTTATTCCCTTTCTCCTACCAGATCATGCCTGGGTATTTCTTCTTTCCTACCTCCTACCTCCTTATCTAGTCTTCTGTTGAAATATGCAATTTTTTGTATGTGTTTTCTGTGACTAGTTTTTCTGCTTCCTGTTTTCTGCTTGAATACTTAATTATTAACTTTTTAAAAAATATTCTTGTTTCTTTTCTTTATCTTGAAAAGGGGTACAAGCCACTGTATATATCTGACTTATTATCCCTCATCCTTAACTCAGTCTTGATTAGGAGAACATAAAGTGGGACATAGTCCAAAAAAGTGCATCTGGTATATTTTTTAATTTTGGCTCAGCAATCTAACCAGAAGTTGAAGAATGGAAGGATTGAAGCCATCTGGCAGAAGCAGTGTGAGGAGATATTGCTGTTTTATTTCTTAATGGCTCCCTCTCAGCTTTGCAAACCACTTAATTTAAGTTACTCTTGCACCTGTGGCTGGATCTTTGGCTTCTTATCTCCTTACAGCATGGTAAAGGAAGTAAAAAATAATTAATTATGAAATCACAATGTTATTGATTTTTTTGTATTTATAACCTAATTTCATATCTGGCTACATCAAATTGTATACAGGGAATGACATTATTCTCTTGTATCTAACTGTTTTTTTGGATGTAGTTTTTATCTTAATTGTGGTTATTTATTAAAATCTAAAATATAGACCAGAATAAGTTGAATATGAACTAAATATTTAAAAAAAATTACCTTTAAAATTAATAATTAAAATGCTTGTTATTTCTGTATACCAGAAAGAGAGAAATTTCATTACTAAAATTTACTTTTGCATTAACTTGAGTGCTTTCATTTACTGAATGATTTCAATAAGCAGTAGAATAAGTAGGATAAGTAGAGTAATATTCAGCTACTGTGTCAAGAAAATGAGGCCCAGCTTTTCCTTTTACTTAAACCTCTAAAATTTTGCAGTCAACAGAATGACTTAAGTGTTTGTCTAAACTAATAACAGGTCCTGGAGTCTACTCTGTTCGTGGAGGATCAGCTAACAAAATGTTCTGTCTAACCTACAACTGTTCCAACTGAAATTAATTGTGGTATTGGAAGAGCATGGGTAGGATTAATTTCAATGAATTACCACTAGAAAAAATGTTGAGTTTCCTAAATAGAATGTTGTGTCATTTGAGACACAGCACTGATGTTACCGAGATACCCACACTTGGCCAATAAAAATATGGGAAAGAGAAATATCTCTGCCCTTCCAGAAGAGCAGATGGTAGCCCAACAGCATATTCAAAAGTGTCTGTAACAACACTAGATATTTATGCCTGAAGAGACCCAAATTAATTTCCCATTCCTGATGAAGCCAGGCTCATCTTCACTGAATGATTCATCTGAGTCAAAGGTGATCCTGCCTCCCTGCACTGATTGGGTGGAACCAGCAGGAGTGCTTTGGCCAAGATTGACAACTCTGAAACAACTGAAGATAAGCAAAATCATTCTCATTTTAACTGACTTAACATCACTTAATGGTAGTGGGCATACGTAAATGCTTCTGAGATAAAATGATACATTAAGCACTTTTTTCCCCACTTAGAAATATGTTTTGATCCAAAGTATGACTAAAATTAATAATGCCCCTATATTAATGTAGGCAAGAGTCAGCAGGCTCTTATATTAAGGGTAGGGGAGAAATAGAAATATCGTTCAAATGAAAAATACCTCTTTTGTTGTCTTTAATGTACTGTAAAAAAACAAGGTCACATATCTTTCATCATTTATATTGAGGCCAATGATGCTTTTGCTGTCTATTTGATTGGGAGAAAGATCTAATATCAATTTTTTTTCACAAAATATAAAAGTTATTTAAAGCTATGTAACATATACCAAGAAAAAAATCAGTAGAAAAAGTAGAAAGAAACTTTTCTAATTTAAAGCACAAATAGTTCTTGCAGGTCATCTGGCAAAACACCTGAACTAAGAAAAAAAAGTAGGAAAGAAAAAGACACACACACAAAAAAAAAAAGATGGAAAGAGAAAGGGAGGCCTGTTTTTAATCTCCATGCCTGTCATTTATTTCTTTCACACAAAAAGTATGGGACACAGGTGGCTGAATGTCAAAGATCGTACCCTCTCTGCATGCTTCATCAGGCATGGGACAAATATATGAAACAGGCTGGGTGAAAAGAAAAGTCACAAGAAATAGGTGCATTTTTAGTGAACCAGGTCAAAGTTTGCACTGCTTTTGGTGTTTTACAAATGTTTCACAGATTAAATGCCCAACTCCCATGGTTAGCACGTAAGCCATGCAAGTAAGAATACTCATAAGAAATAAAACTTCATTCAGTGTCCTGATTCTGAGGGATCAGGGTCAACTAGCCTATGTAGCATGTGTATGCTCTCAGTACACAGGCACAACCCTGAATTATGCTGGATTTTGGAAAATACATATTAAATTAATTTGGTATTGGTAAATTAACACCCTGGTAAAGGTTTAAAAAAGGATCTCAAAACGGATTAGTTAAATCTCAAAAAGTTAGAAGTAGGCAGAAAGGATACTTTGATATCTTTATCAAATAAGATGATAATTGCATTACCTCCTATATGTATATTTGGCTCTTGGATAACTTTCTTGTGTAAAAGTCTATTTAGTTCCATTTCTGCTTTTCATTGCAATGGAAATAAGTAAGAATAATATGGAGACTGAAGGCCATGAAGTTGCAAGATGTCATAGTCCTCATATATAACAATACTTTTCAAAGTATTTCTTGTTGAGGTCAGATTGTATTCATTCTTGTTCCCAGTAGCCATCAGTCTGACATGTAAGGTAAAATGCTGTGATTATTTGAAATAACATATTTTCACATAGTGGCAACACAAGAAGTTCTTAGTAGGCCTGTGAGAGTACTGCAAATGCACTTGAGGATCAACAAACTGTATATAAACTGTTTGTACAAGTATTGATCCTTGCACACATCTGTACTGTGGAAAAGTATCATTTCAGAAGAGGTTGTCTGTGTTATTACTCTGATTCTGAGATTCTGTGTTTGTGTCTGTCAGGTCTTTCTTCACTTTGGCAATTTCTCAAGGTAGAAAGCATTTATTCTGCTTGGTGACTTTTTCTTCGTAAATGACTATTAGAATTATCGTGTGAAGAATCCACATTGTTTTATATCTTCTAAATCTATAGTCCTTAATTTAAAATGTTTCTCAAAGTACATTTTTCATTTGTTCTCTGTCCCTGAAGATTTCCTTAGGGAACTGGGGTTGGGATCAGGACTGGATAGGATTATATGCTAGCACAGAAAATGTGTGATTTGAGACCAGATTTGATTGTGGCTGTGGAATACTTTCATTCTATATTGAAGATTTTAGTATATTTCCCTAAGGAAGCAAAGTTTACAAGTTCATACTCTTTTTTTTTTATTTTTATTCTCTTGATCAATCTCATTCTGCTCTTTCATCCTTAAGTCAAGCAAATTGTAACACATTTCAGTCAAATTCTATGTAAGGAAGTGGTCTCAGACAAAGATATTTCTTTAAGTAATACAGAGCTAAAGTGATGAAAAAAGATATTAGATGTGTTGATGACTGTGGGTTGTTGCTTGCTGCAGCTGAGTCTCCCTGTTACTGAGTACCCAAGAAGCCACATGGAAGAGGGAACTTCCCCATAAAGTTTCAATCAAAGTTTGCAGTCAACCATAAGAAGTGAAACCATAGAAAATCAGCCTCCATGAGTTATGGTACTCAAAGAACTTCTTGTGTCAATAAAATTGATTGTATTTTCTTTTTCCTTCCTTAGGCTTTGCAATAGAGGAGTTTTATCAGGGCTTACTAAATTTGACCAAATTACACTGAAAGATATCTCAACCTGGTTTGCAGCTTTCTCGGAATTAATGCATTTCTGCAGCATTTTGCTCCTGAGAAACATGGTATTTTTGATTCATGTTCTGAGTACTAAAAATTCTGAAAATTTTCTAAGCAACAAAGGAGAAATCTGAATGAGTCCTCTCTGTAATTTCAATATGTTCTCCACATCAGATGAATCCCATGTTTATGCCTATGCTACATGGAAAATTGGAAATCAAACAAGTTTAACCTCAAAAATATACTCCAGATATTATTTCAAGCTGCTGCCACTTTTTGCAGCTGTCACTGACAACTTTTTCAAGAAGAATATTCAGAAAGATGAAAGGCTTGTAAAACAGCAAGTTTTAAAATCTGGTAACCTTAGGTAACTGGCTACTGGAAAAGAAAAATAAGATTTACCATAGTAAGAAGAATGGATAACTGCTATTATATTTGCTCCGTATCCTACCTGTTTGGTCGAAATATACAGAATTATTTTTATTTTTTTAGCTACAGACTTTACAAAAGAGAAAATGCATATTCACACCACTCAGAACAGTAGGTTGGGCACAACTTCCTGAATGTTAGTGTTAGTGAATATTCACAAATACAAACACTCTAAAGTTAGAATGTTTGTGTATATGTTCATACATGTGTGATTCGTGTATATATATATATATATATATATATATATATATATATATATGCCTTTTCTGTGCATGAACTCTGTGAAATTTCAAAATAAACAGATCACAAAGAAACTGAAGGGTATCTACCTTGCTGAAGCCTCCTTTTTAGGGCATACATTGTGGCTTTATTTGGAAAAAACTACGTGTTTTGTTCCTTCCCATGAATTTTTGTGTGCATGTGCATAAGAGTTAGATTTCTGTACTGGGCAGATGAATAAGTTAAATCACATTTGAGAGTGAATCTTTTGACAAAAGGAGTATAAAACTGTAACATTTCCTCTTCTAGCCAGATATATTTGCTGCTTCATTTCAGAGACTGACATGGAATGACTGACACACTGAGACTCTGGGGCCTCAAGTCCAGGTGTGAAAAAAGTGAGATTTCACAGGTGCCTCTCCCTGTTCCCACAATTTTTATGCTATGCATAGGCCACATACAGCCCCTCAGAAGGCAGTAGCCACACTCCAGACCTCCTCTCAGAGAGCTGCTCCTAACAACCATTCTGCTTGGCTTAGCTAAGCAGCCTCCTGCCTACATGAACTGCAAAATCACCTTTAGGTTTGACGGCAGAGTAACGCCCTTTAACAAGCTGGAAATTCTGGGTAATCACATGCCACACCTAGGCTGACCAGCAGTTCCATGGCTTTGACTATTGCAAAGCCCTGTTCTCCTCATTGCTCGTGGTGCAGACATGGTCAGAGCATGTTACATCTCTCTTGTCTCTCTCTCACAGCTTCTCTTACCCCTCTCAACAAAAAGAAGACCAAGGCATGCTTCCTTGGGTATTCTTTTTGTTGAAAGGGGTAAGAGAAGCTGGGATATGTACCTTGAACTGTCTCCAGTATGAAGCTGGGATATGTAAGATGCATTTACAATGGCCGTTTGAACTCAGAAGTTTGGAAGTGTTCTGGTTCATGTTCTGGTTCAGCCTCTCTATCCCGCCCTTCTTTCAGGTTTGCTTTTCCTGATTAGCTGATCTGCAACCAGGTTTTCCTACTTTCCCCAGGTAGCAGGACCTCCTGCCTGTCGTGGGGACAGAATCACAACCCGGATGGGCCATGGATCTAAGCTTATGAGATATTTTTATATTCTGCTAACTACTTGTGAAAATGCTGTAGCTGGGTAAATTAGACATGTATTCCATGTAACAGAACTTTAAGACAAGTTTGTGTGAAGGATTTGAAAGATACATACTTGTTGAGACAAATCTCCTGCTAGATGATTGTTTCACCCCAAAAGTAGCTTCCAAAATGATATTGCAAATGAAAACCGTCCCACACTCAGTTCAATTCTCCATAAAGCTCTAGCTCCAAACTTCCTCTCTTGTTGCTTGTTTTTATCTCTGAGTTGACACAGTATAACAAATTCTAATACACCAAGATTCAAAGCAGTTTAAATCCAGAAAAAGGTCTTGAAGTGAATACAAATAACATACTATATTAACATGCTGTGTGATTCTTCAAGCAGCAAAAATGATCACCGATACATAATGCAAGACAAAGAAGTTTCATGCTAGGCTGAAAAAGAGAAATCCAAGGGACAAGACCCCTCCCATACTTTAAAGGCTGTGGTGTCTCCTGGATACAGAATTGCAAAAATATATGAAAAAGAGAGCAATTGCAATTCTGTCTTATTCTCCAAATATAGAACACGTGATACTTCCTTAAATAAAAGCCCTGTGTGAAAGGTTATGGTAGAATTCAAGGCACTCCCCTTTGAAACTATGAATGTAAGAGCAAAAAGTTTTTCAAATGTGTCCTTTTTACGGACCCATTTTAGAAAGAGTATGTGTAATTCACATGGAAAGAAGTATTGCAAATATAAACACATTTCTTCTCTGATATAAAAGCAAAAGAGAAAATTATTCATATAAAACCCAAATAAATCAATAGTGCTTACATTTACTTCTGAGTCTGAGATTTTTTTCTTCTGAAATTTTTTGTATGTACTTATACATGTGTGCTTGAACATATATGCATAAACATATATATTTGTGTATATCTGGAAGTAGGGATAATATATTGTTTTACTAATATTTGAATGATAGTGAAACAAATGTATCCTACTTGAGAACTGTGCATTTCACTCAACTGGTGATAAATTTTTTTCATTCTCTTAAGCACACATAGAATTACTTCTTAAGTTAAAACAAACAAAAAAAATCTATTTGAAAATCAATTTGAAAATTATTTAAGCTAAATATCTTGAGCACAAAATTGTGCAAAAGCTGGACAAAGATTCTTTCTTTAGAGCATAGAACGACTATATCTAATTGTTTTGGAACACTCTTAATTTTGCAGCAGTTTGTTGGATGATGGATGGAAGAAGACAGCAAGGAATAGCATGTACTCTACTCTATATTGGTTATTACCCTAAATACTGTGAAGATACTAGATATATATATAGGAAAATACAGAATACTCATCATATTTGCTGGAGAATATAGAAGATGAATAAGGAGAGGAATAAAGATGTCTATTGTATATAAAGTAGGAAAAAAATACCGAACAGTGATTTTAAAAATTAGCCATTGCATTCTTCAGGAATAGTAAGAAAATAAAAATACTGCCTGTATCATTGTCTACAATTCTTTATATTGGAAAATAAAATGGTCAAGATATAAATTGACTGAAACACAGTTTCTTGAAAATTTCCTGAAGGTTGACTGAAAGTCAATGGATCCTACTGTCTCCTAGGAGGTGGACTTATTCTGTACAATGTACAGTCAAGTCCTAAATACCTCCAGTGACAGATGTTCCTCATTTTGTTCAGACAATTGTTTATAAAACCTTCCTCTGAATTAAAAAATTTCTTATATTTAATCAAATTTCTCTTCTTCCAGCCTGTGTTCAGTTCCTCCTCTTCTGTTGCTGTGAACTTCTGAGAAGAATGGGGTCTCCATCCCCTCTCAGTACCCTAGTATGGTAGTTGCAAACAGATGTAAGGTCTCCCTTGGCCTCGGTCTTCTCCAGGCTAAAAGGGTTCACTTCTCTCTGTCCTTCTGCAACCTGTTCCTGATTACATAGGAGTCCCTGTCCACTCCAGTATGTCTTTCCTAAAAGCAGGATTCCAAAACTAGACACTATTGAAAATACAGATTCACATATGCTGAATACAGTGAAACATCCACTTCCTTAATTCTTTGTGTGCACTCTTGCTCCTACAAACCTGAATTAGCCTTCTCTGCAGCAGGATGGTCTGATAGCTGGTGTTCAGCTTGTGTTGAGCAGTGTTCTGTCTCCCCAGACAGAGGATCTTGCATTTGCTTTTATTTAATTTTATCAGGCTCCTGGTAACCTGATTCTGCAACCTATAGAATTCTCTCTGAATAAGCCCTGAACTCCAGCAAATCAGGTATTTCTCCTGCAATGTGATATCTATGAATACTCTCAAAAATCAATGAAATAATTTTGGTTAAGTTTAACAAACTAAAAGTTCCATTATTTTTTAAATGACTGGACATTTCTGGACTGTACAAGGCAATCAGGGGCTCCAAATACAAGATCAACACCACTTTTCCATTGTGGATGTCAGCTTGTGGTAAAAGTGGAAGAAGCAATAGTGCTGCTGCTGATTAATAAATTCATGAAAAAAATAGTGGTTATTTAAAATATTAAAAAAAAAAATCCAATCTCAAGTACCCAGAAGAAGAGGAAGTTCTCATATGCTCAGGGACTCAAGCAGTAAACTGCAGGATGTGAAAAACCTGGATTCAGATCACCCCTCTGCGTGAATTATTTCGATGAATGCTTGCCCTTAACTTAAAACTAACATAAAAGAGCTCTTTTAATGTCTCCTGTTGACACTGTTCCATTGCATATACTTAATCAAATATTTACTGGAGAGAGGTGGTCATGTGTTCTGATCTCCTGAGCAAGTGTCCTAGCTAGAGGACTGGAGAGCTAATCTTGTTCTCCATCTCAATCACATTTTGAACATTTTATCTCAAGTAGAACAGTGTCAACAGGAAAGGTTGAAAGAAGTGTCCTAAGAATATCTTGTAGACTTACAGTTCACACCTTTGTCCAATTCAGAATGGGGACTGAAACAGCATAAATAACCTTTCAGGTAAATTGCCTAATCATCAAGTATTTTCAAATGTCTCCCTCAATCTCTCTGCCTGGAGTAACTTTTTATAAATTACCTAAATACAGATTGAGATAACATATAATAGAATGACTCTTTTACCTGACAGTTGGCATATTTTCAAGCTGAGAGATTGTTATTCAAACCTCCTTGGGCAAAGGAAGAACTGAGATGATAAGCAAGATATTTCATAGTGCTCATTTTATCACAGTTAAGAAAAAAATAAAGATATTAAACCTCATTTATTTCAGAAAAATAATTATCATGTGTAAACCATGTGCTCCCTGAAAAAACCAGGTTTTGTCATATATTTACTGTCAGAACATAAACCTGTCACATAAATATTTTTCCACAGGTGTAAGTGCCTCATACCCAATTACTTCACATCATGAAGTTAGATTTACTCTGCCTCACGCAAGAAGCTAGAACTGTATTTCTTGACCAGAAATATTTCCAGTTTCAGTCTTAAACTGGCACCTTAGAATTTTTTCCGGGTTGATGCAAATTGAACGATTACAGGAGATTATGATAGAGAAACAAATTCCCAAAAGAAACTTTGTGGCTGTTGTGTACTCTATCATTTTTGGAAAAGGCCTTGGAGTTTTCCATGCCTCTCATGTTGTTACCCGTACCAGATTGGTGGTTTTGTCTGCAAGCCAGACTATAAATCATCATCAGTGTTAGGCATGATATTCACTATTAATACCTTGTTTTCCCTACTGAAATATATTTTTGTGCTTATTTTCTCTTGATCCTTGGCATTCTACTGACCATCAATCAAAAGAACAAGTTGTACATTCCTCTCTGTCTTGCCTCAGTGAACCCCTGATTTTCTTGACCATTAAGCACTCTCTGGAATGTACATTTACTGTCGGCATCTTTAGGCCCCCATATCCCCCTCCCCCGGCCCATGGGCCCTTCCTGGCACCTGGTTGCAAAGCAATATTTCCCATATACTGAATAAAGAGCATGTCATAGGCTGTTTGACATGGTCTGGGAGCCCACAGAAAACCACTGATGCACAAACCATTTTTATTCCGCAAGACTGTGGGAGCCCAGAGGAATAAGCAGCCTTTCTGCTAGGGCAAACTCACCTCATACACAAAGAACATTATTCCTACCTTTACTGTTCAATAGGTTTCATTTTCATGCAGAAAAGGATTGCAGACTGATGTTTATCGAAAGTTGTATCTCGAGAGAATTTTTCTTGAAATGTGTGGTTTCAAAAGCTTGATTTCATGCACCAGCTGTTCTCTTTCTTTACAAAAATGCAGTGTTTACTGGAGTGAGGAACTGTCTTCATTCATTATTCAGGAGCACGGAAGTTTTGACTTTTTCTTGAGCTTCTTCAATACCCTTCAAAGGGAAGGAAAAGGAAAATGGTTGAACATAAGTTCAGTTAGCTGGCTGAATTACTTGTAGTGGTATTTCCCAGAAGGCTGCTAGTTCAAATACTTTCTCTTATAGAATGTATATATCAATAGTCCTCTTTTCCTTATTGGACTCCTTGATTGTGGGCTGAAAGCTAATACATATTTTATCGTCCTGCTTCGAGAAGAGAAAAACGCATGTGTATACTATATCAGTCTGCAGCTTTATCTTAGTTGTGGTTTTTTAGCATTAAAACAAATCAACTTTGCCAAGCAAAAGGCTGTGAAAAGTTGAAAAGATTAATTTCTCAAAGTCCTCTAACTCACTCATGATGCTTATTTGTCCATACTCTACCAATGCATTCACAGTAGTTCTGATAAAGTTTTGTACCTTGATACTAAACAGTCTGTGGTTCTTTGTATGTTTATTTTATTACAACATTTCTGTCTAATTAATTGACTTTCATCTGTAATTGATTTGGCATGATGTAGCTGGCATGATGACCAGCAATACACCCTCCAAAAAGAAAAGCCATGGCATTTCTTGCTCACAAAGATCATATTTCTAGCTATCTGATGTGCAACTTAGCTAAAACATACTTGAATTATGTAAAAATAAAAGAAACCTAAAAACCTAAATCAAAACCCTCAAACCAACAAACCTCCTAAATCAATTAATAGAATTAAGGACTGAAATAACTTTTTAATGACACAATATTAGAGGGGGAGGCTGGACAATGAATCAGATGAGTTACTCCTACCAGTCCTGCCGTTTATACACCTACCATCTGACAACAAAACATAGTGGTAACTTCTAGGCTTTGCATCACTCCGGCAATGCGAAATAGCCCTAAACCTGGCTTAACTAACCTGAAAAGCTAAGTTTATGACTATAGAATTATAATAAGCAGCTGTCATGTAGCTATGAAATTGATCTGTGTCTCCTAGGCCTTTATATCTCATATTTTGTGATTTAAGGAGAGAGTGGAAGGGTGTGTGCAACTCTACTACAGAAATCTTATATTCATTTGTAGCAGGGGCTAGGCCCTTCAATCAGTCCATATATGAAAGTAAGTATGTGGCTGCAGTGGCTAGTAATCTAATGTGGGATTTCTATTTTCCAAATTTAGATATCTAAGCATTAATATCTGAGGTCATCTCCTTGAGTTTGTTGTGTAGTGAGTGGAAAGAAATAAGCAGAAGTTGTTCTTATACCTCTACTTTTGTTTCAGTTGGATTGCCTTTTAGATTGCCTATTACACAGAGCTTGTATACATTTATTCAGGCTGAAATTTCTGATTTTTGGGTACCTGAATTTTAGATTCACTATCTTAGTGACATGCACACTTACTGAACAGAAAAGCCATTAAATGGCTGACACTAAATTGGATGAACTGCAAGGTCCTCTTGCAAGGGTAACCGCTTTTCACCACAAGATTTTTGTTTTCTTCTCTTTGCTCCTTACTGAGGAGATTTCATCTATAGAATGACCAGTGGAGTTCCTAGACCTTTCATCTCTATTTGTATCAGTCCTACTGAGAACAAGAACTGCATCTTGGTTCCTTACAGGCTATGAGAAAGAACTGAGAATCAGGAAGCTGTACATACTCTGCTCTTCTTAGATGGATATACTTCTTTAAAGGATTGATATATCTTGAAAATATTTTAAAATATAATTTTATATTTTAATATTATCCTTTTCCTCTGCCATCACATTTTTCTTTATATGGTGACTCATGTTCCCCTGTTCTAAATTCAGTTTTCAGTGATAATACATTAAAAATACCTCTCATATCTATAAAAAGTTTTATTAATAACAGAACATAAAAGAATTACCTAAATTCTTTTTATTCACACCGAACTTTGTCATCATTAATAAAGAAGTTTTCTACAGATTACAATTTCTTTTAAAACCAGTTTAAATAGAGAAAATTGACTGCTGTTAAAGATCTTGGGGTTTTTTTGAGCCTAGGAAAGACCATATGAATAAAATTTCCGGGAACTTCTAGGTAAACTTATTTCCCTATAAACCAAATGCATGTTCTTTCTTACACCACAGGTTTGTCAACCTATTTGCGTGCAGACAAAAGGTTAAACTAGCCAAATTAGGTAGCATTGACTTTGGTGGTTTTTTTCCTTTGCATGTAGTAAAATTTGTGATGAAAACCTTATGTACTCATTTTAAAAAAGCCTCCATGTTTCTTTAGTTTTCTGTACAAAATGTCTTGCTAAAGAAAAATAAATAGAAGGAGGGGATTGTCTGCTCTGCTCTGCACAGGTGCGGCCCCACTTGAATACTGTGTGCACTTTTGGGAGCCACAATATAAGAAAGACTTTCAGCTATTAGAGAGCATCCAAAGGAGAGCAATGAGGGTGGTGAAGAAGGGCCTTGAAGGGGAAGCTGTATGAGGAGTGGCTGAGGTCACTTGGCCTATTCAGCCTGGGAAAGAGGAGACTGAGGGGAGACCTCATTGCAGTCTGCAAATTCCTTCTGAGGGGAACAGGAGGGGCAGACACTGATCTCACTGTGGTGACCAGGACAGAACCTGAGGGGATGGCCTCAAGCTGTGTCAGGGGAGGTTTAAATTCAATATTAGAAAAAGGTTCTTCACCCAGAGGGTGGTTGGGTACTGGAAAAGATTTCCCAGGGAAATGGTTACTGAACCAGCCTGAGAGAATTAAAGAAGTGTTTGGATAATGCTCTTGGCCATTACTTTTGAGAATGTTCCTGTGCAGGGCTGTGAGTTGGACTCAGTGACCTTTGTGGGTGCCTTCAGCTGAGCACATTTCATGATTCTGTCTCTCCTCTGAAAGCTCTTTAGTAGAGCTACACTATGGAAGGTAACCACCTGGAGAACAGTCTCTGGATCCCATTCCAGAAAGGTCAGAGCAGTTTGCATCCACACTGCTCAGTGATAGGCCGAAATAGTACAGATTGTATTTTTGTGCACTGAGGTCACATAGCAAGATCCAGAGATGTAACAACATGGCGTTTTTGGTTTTGGGTTTATTTTTTTTTTTGGCCTTGTTTTGTTTTCTTTTTGCTTCTTTTTTTTAAAAAGACATTATGCCAGGGTTCCCCAGAATGATATTCTCTAATGAAGCAAAGTATGTGTTTCATGTTTTAGAGAATGATATGAGGGCATCTGAAGGTGCTGGAGTGTGAAAGACCTGCTAAGTTCTTGGGGATGGTAAGTGACTTATAGGGCAGAGGTGTAAAACTCCCTTCCACTTCCTGGATATATATGCAGAAAATTCTTTTTCAAAAACAAGAAAAAACCCTAGGTTTCATCCTGGAGAAAACTAATTGGTTTATACTAAGAGAGAGACTAGGAATTAAATTGTCTGTGTAATGGGGATGATTTGGGGATTAGGATCTGAAGCACAGTAAAGTGGAAAGGTAAGTTATTTGCCTTTGTGGGAACAGCTGTTCCTCAGTGTTCACTCCAGGGAGGTGAATAAAGTTTCAGTACTGAAAGCTACAGGTCAAAAAGGAGCTCAAAGTAGAAAAAACTATTGTTATTTCTCCGTGTTAATTCCTCTGCTTATGCTACTGACATTGGACTTTGCCTGCTTGATATTTTCACTGCATTCCTCCCTATAATTTTTACTTTCCTTTCCTTCTCTGCTTGTCACCCCGAAAACACAGATTCCTCTTGGTGAAGAACTTTTAAAAGCAATTTTTTACACTAAATAGTCACATAATGACTTCTAAATTTTAAGCTGAGAAAAAAAAATCAGTCTATTTTTCATGTGGCACCAAAAAAAAGGCACAAGCTCAGGATGTTTTATTAATTATTTTGATCCTATCAAATACCTTTGATAAACATGTGTATGGTGTGGCTTATTACATAGACTAAAGGGGCACTTACATTTCCCAGGATGGTTTGGTCAGCTTGTATACCAAAACTGGTCAATTTCCATATATCAGCATGGCTTCAAGGGCATTTTTTTGTAGGTTGACAACTGAGGATCCACCTGAGGAATACTGAAATTTTGCTGAGGGCTAGAGGAAAAAATGACCCTTTGTGTTGTAGCTATTTCATGTACACCATAACTTGTTGGTTTATTTTAATCCTGCCAAAAAAATAAAATCATAGTCATCAAAAAAAGTCAAAATTTTTGCCCAAGGTGATCATCAAATTCCAGATGCTATATCTTATAGGGAAAGAGATTGCTATTTTGTTTTTTTTTTTTTTTTTACCCTAATCAATGAGGTAGAATAATATCAAGAAAGCAAATACACAAAATATCACATGAGCCAGATAATCAAACACAGTATGTTATTCTGAAACTCCTGAAACATGGAGTGAGTAAAATGGCAGAAAGTGGTGCTAAGTTATGGAAACTTGAAGAGATTTCCCCACATCTCCCAGGAAGCTGAGAGTAATAAGTAAGTCACTTCATGTATCTCCTGTTAACTCTGTTCTTATTTCTACTGAAATAGCTTGCAAACCAACATCTACTAACAGCCAGCCAACTATCAGACATACCTGTATTAATTGATCTAATCTGTTGATCATGAATGAGAAGAAATAAATTTTAGGAGGTCTGATGGAAGGTCGATTTATAACAACTTTGGAGCTCTGAATGTTCAAAATTGGAAATATTTATGTGCTTTTAAAATATTTTAAAAATACTGGCATGGGGTAATAAAAATCCATAGAAATGGACAATTTATGACTAATAAAAGGGGTATTAGTCTTGAAGACGTGTAATCCCCTAATTATGCTTTAAACATTAGATGAGATGTTCATTGTTTGAGTACTTTCCATTTGCCGGTGTTCTCTTGGCAGAGCTTTTAGTAGTTTCAGCAGGAAAGAAATGAAATGAGATGGAAAACATTAAAAATTATACTCAAGATACTATTAAGGCATGTGATCCTCTTATAAACTTCACAATGAGCTATTAAAACGCATTCACTAACTGCAGAACAAAGAGGTAACAGGCAGTATCAAGAAAAGGGGATTTTAATGTGGTCAAATAGAGAAAGAGCATACGTGTAGATTTGATTTCTTTACAGTTCATGTGTAAGCAGCATTGAGGAATTTGCCTTTCTACAGATCATCTACTGAACTTGACATTTGGTCAATGAAGCTCATCCTCCACTGCATTATAACTGCAGCAGCCTTTTAGGGACTTGATAGGGATTAACCTATTGCATTATTTTCCACATCTGTAGAGGGCTGCATTGGCCCTATAACAGGCAGTAACCAGCTCTTCAGATCTTAAGAAGACAATCCTTTCTAGTCTTAGCATGACAGGAAATTACCTGCACCTGTTAAACTGCGTCCCCACTCCATGGGTCTTACTTATCGCTTCTGATCTGTCACCCACGTAGCCCAGAAAGGAATCCCATGACATTCTGATTCGCTTGTCCCCACCAGAATCCTGGAGAGCACTCTGTTGCTCAAAAGCCTTTTATGAATAAAAGGGAAAACATATTTTTCATGAAAATCCAATAGATTATTACTGGCATAGTTTAAATTTTAAAATCTAGTCACAGAAGAGATATTAGTACAGATCTAGTTATTACAGAAAATGAAAGGGTAAAATAACACCCAAATATTATCATAAAGAAGTAACATAACCCTAATCCAAACCGTAACCCTAACCCTAAACTTATTAGGGTTTATTATTATTAGTTTTACTATTACTATAAGTATGGGAATACAGTGAATCGGATTCATCCTAATTCCTCCACCTGGAGGACTATGACATTGATATTTTCATCTTTCTTTCCCCAGGGTCCACTTTTTGTATCTAACATTGCTTTATGGCTTTCTCTATTAGTTACTTGCTTGCAAGTTCATGGTGAATCAAACTTTATATGGTGCATTTTATATAAGCAGGTACTTGTTTTTTGTTCTATGTTGCTACTATGGTTGGTTTCTTTGGGATCAGGCCTGTATTTTATAAAGTGACCAGTGGTGGTTTGTTTAAAGCTATGGGGTCCCCAGCATCATTCTGTACCTTGACTCCAAACATCCTGTGCTGGCACTCCCCTGCATCTTGTGTCCCCACTTCCCAAGGCATCTACTTTCATATCAGGCCTATATTTCTTAATATATGTTTTTGTTAGTGTAATAAAAAAATTTCCTACACAGAAAATTTATTGTTTACTATGACCTATACAAAGTTTTGGTTATACCATTTGATAAGTGAAAGCTCCAAATTAAGTAGCCAGCTCAACATGAGGAAAATTGCAGTTACAGCTAAACCAAAAGGACACAGAGTTCCAGGTAAGATTAGAAAAGCTCAGAGGAAGGAAAGCTCACAAATTTCAGTCCTGTGGCCTTGAATAATGGTTACAAAACCAGTAGCCTAATACCAGCAATAGCAATACACTTTTTCTGGGATGGCAGGAGGTACGTACCACATCCTCCTTTGGATCTCTTAAGGAAGTAAATAGAATTAGAATGTTACCTCCAGCAAGCTATTTATTTCTTTAGGTGCTGAAGCTTCCTCAATTTAATGTGGTAATTGAGTTTTTAAGCTAAGCAAAATGAATACAGTCCTTTATGCTCCCTCAGTGCCAATGTGACGACCACAGGAAATGAATAGCAAGGAATAAAAAAGAGACAAAATCTAAAAGGATTTTGCAAACAGATACCAGATTGTTTTCAAGGCACAGCTGTAATTTGGCTCTCTTCAAGGCTGAGATCCTTTATTTCTCAGCTACTGAACACTGCTCATGCTCCTACTTCAGTTCCTAGAAGTGCAGGAGCATGGAAAGCTGGAATGAAAACAAAGCAGTGGGGGAAACTAGTAAATATTTGCCTTCAGACATTTTTATCTGGAGAAATATTGGTAATTTGTTAAAATAACATTAATTTGATAATTCATTGATCAAGACCTTAGTGAATGAACTAGGTTTTATGACACTTGTTTTTCATATGTGGCTTTTGAAAGGCTAAATATTTAGATGACTTTACTTAAGTAAAGTCACATGTCTGTACTGCGAGTGCAGTGGAACCATTCTTGTGTGCTTGGGCTTTTTTTCCTGGCTGGACAGGGACCTCAGCCTTGGGTGGTGTGCTGCCCAGCCAGTGTGCAGCTGACCAGCTTAGGGCATCGGACATATTTACAAAAGCCTCCAGACACTTGGACTTGTGCTTAACTTGTAAGGTTGAGGTTAGGTTATGTTACAAAACTCATCTACACACTCACAGAGATGCTGAGAAGGACTGTGGAAGGAGGGGGAGCCCAAATAATACTCTGCCAGCCCACTCCCAGGAGCCATCACTCCCTCACATATTAAGCTGAGCAAAAGAAACAAAAATATTCACATTCTTATTCAAATGCCTACTGTCCCTCTCATAATTTTTCTAGATCAGGGGAATTTTAAATGAACACTTTTGTTTTATGAATACTCCTCAAATTTTTATGTCAGTCTTGATAAATGCAGTGATGTAAACAAAAGTAAAAAGAAAGCAAATAAATTTTGAACTAGCAAAAAGCCTCCAACAGAAAACTTTGAAATAGCAAAAAGCCTCCTTTCAAACAACAATAATTTTTCACCACAGAATTAAAACTATATTTTCTCTTATCTGATTCATGTCAAAAGAGGTGATTATAGTGCTGTATTAAGCACTGCTGTGATCTCAGCTGGAGCGCTATGTGTGGTTCTGGGCTCCACAATCTGAGAAGGATGTAAAAGTACTTGAATGTGTCCAGAGGGAGGCAACAGAATTGGTGAGATGCTGGAGGGCACATCCCACAAGGAACCACTAAGGACCATAGGTTTGTGTAGTTTGAAGAAAAGGAAGGTAAGGGGTGACTTTATTCTCCCTTAAGATGCTGGAAGATGGTATGTGGAGAGGGAGCTGCTGTTCTCCAGTATTCATGGATAGGATGTGTTTGGGTGCTCAAAACTGCATCAGGGAATTAGGAATCAGGGAATGTCAATTCCTAATTGACATTAGGAATCCTTTTGTTTTACTGAGAGGATGGTCAAAGCCTTGTAACCAGCTTCCTAGAGAGATGGTTGATTCCCCATGCCTGCCAGAGTTCAAGAGACTTGTGTACATGACATGATTTAACTGTTGGTTTTCCCTGAATTGCTCATGCAGATGGACTAGATGATAATTTTGAGTCCCTTCCAACTGACTTAGTCTATTCTATTCTAATGTAGAAATTCAGGAAAGCATTTTAAGCTTTATTTCCACTTAAGTGTTTGAAGAACCATAAGAGAAAAGAAATAAAGCCTTCAGAAGGTCAAAACCTGGATTACTTAGAAGTTCTTTGATACCATACAAGAAGTCAACTGTCCCATTTTAAAATAATAGGAATAATTTTTATTTTCTTTTCTATGTAAGCATTTCCTTATATCACTAAAGTTAGCGAAGGATCTTGCAGTGATCTCAGTGGGTAGAGGACCAACCAGATTGCATCCTGGAATTCCAAATTATTTTTTTACAGTGGAAATAACACTTTGAAGTTAAGTGGAAATTGTTTAAAGTTAGGTGGCAATTGTTTGGGATATTTTTTATTTTTAAAAAAATATCTGTAGTATTTACTCTTCTTTTGAAGTTTTCTTTTCTTACTTCTGCATCTTGTCAATGCAATGTAGATCTGAGTAGAGCTGTGTTCTCTTTTTCCAGCTTCTCTGAAAGTGGCTATTATTCAAGGGCAATCCTGAATAATATTTATTCTGGTATTTATTCTAATAGATATTCTTTCATGAAAAATAAGATTGTATTAATCTAATTTGCATTAATCTGATTTTACACTCTTCCATATGCAGCAAATGACAAATGTTTTCAATATCAGGTTGTTAGTTTCAGTCCATTATTATTTTTATAATTATTTCTAGCAATTTATTCTACTAATTTACAATTGTGCAATTTTTAAAAAAGTATTTTAATATTGTGAACAACAACAGTTGGCCTCTGTTTGTCTGAGGCCAACAGACAAAATAACCCAACAAAAAACAAAAACAAACAGTCTGAAAATGAGAGTGAATAATTAATGGTTTTGATTATGTGTAAATTGCTTCCCATGTTGCCCAGAAGAAGTCTGAAATCACTGTTGCACATATCAGTATGAGCAAAGGAAATGCAGGAGACCTCAAGGTCTGGTACATTACAAGATGACTTGTAAAAGTCACTATAGGAAGTACTGTGAAAAGCTCACTGTGAATTTATAGGTCTCTAATGAAAAGGGATTCTGTTTATCCAATCTATAAAACAAAGTAGATAATATGTACTCTTAATTTTCTCTGAGTTTGCATCCTCAGGAACCTTTTAGAGTAGGTTCTTGAGAAACTTAGATTGCAGTTGATGTGTGTCCCTGACATAAATGTCACTAATATTCAGGAATCAACAACTGAATTTAAGAAAACCCCAATTTTCTCTAAAAACATGTATAACTTAGCTGTAAATGTATGCTACTGAAACATTTGTACATCATAAATTCAGAGGATAGATATAACGACAACTGGCATGTAACTGCCATCAGTTTCATAACTTTCAATCTCAGTGGTAGTCAACAAAATACCCCAATCAGCTGAGTTTGGATTGGATCTTTCTGCCCATCTGAGCCCTGCAATCCAAAGGGGCCCAACTCTTATTTCATAGACAATATTTATTTCCTCATCTTCCCTTCACATACATATGGCAACAGAATGTGAGAAAATTAAGAATGCATGTTATAAATTACAACATAATTCAGAACCTTCTGAGGTTGTAGTTAAATTTGTCTCTGGCAAAATGGAAGGTGTCTGGCTTTCTCTACAAATGTCTAGAACACATCCTCCAGTAGTTTTAGGAATAGAGCAAGTTTCACACACACACAAAAAAAATATTGATGGCTTGGCTAAATCTTTCAGTAATTTAAACTCTCCAGATTTTACTAATTATGTCTTATTTGAAAAACAATGTTTTAAATGATGGAAAATAATCTTTTCTAAAATAGAACAAGTTTCCTGACATCAAAACCTTTGAAAGAATTTCTAGAGGGTTCAGAAATAACTTCTAATCCTCTCGTCCATAACACAGCTTGCCACACACTTAAATATTTCAACACTCCTAACCTTTTCTGCCAGCAGATAGCAAACCTATAACATCTGTATCTGTCAAGTTTGTATTTAACTTTGCCTTTTAAATAAAATGTTTACATCTTTTAATGTAAATTTTAAGATTTTAATATGAGGTATCAGAGTTAAAGAAAAAACTGACCTCTGAAAGGATAATTACCACTTAATGGGAGGGAGGGTTGCAGCATTGCTCTTTTCCCATAAACATGTATTTTGAAACAACACTACAAGCCTGTTGACTATGAAAGCCAATTTTTGATCAAGAATTTATATGAGTGGGTTCAGTGGGATCATCTGAAGATTTCTTAAAGACATTTTGTTTATTTGAAATAGAGTGGAACCACAGAAGACAAATACTTGCAATTGAAATCATGTTTAGATTTGTCTTCTAATTTGGAGGAGGAAAGTTAGGATTCTATTCTATTCTGTTATATAAGATGTCTCATCTTGACAGAACTATGTTTTCTGTAAAAACCTGTTTCACTGTCTCCTAACCAGTTCATGTGGCTCAGTCATCAATAGGAGAAGTCTGTGACTTTTTATCAGTGTATTTTTACTTGAAGGGAAAGATTGACTTTTAACAATAACAACTGTATAAATCCTGAAGAGATTGCATATTCTTTGCAGCTGAAGAAGGGTTGTTAGAAGTTTGAGCAATTTAGGTCATAGAGATGTTAAAATTCCAACAAATCTCAGAGAAACAAGATTTTAGTAAAAGCCTTCCCGAGACCTGAAGTCTATGGTCTAAACACAATTTTCAGCATGTAACTCATCCAGAAAAAATATAAAATGATAATCCTTTAAAAACATATAGCAAAATAAGGAAACTCAAACAACCAAAACCAATGAAATGACTACAAACAAAACAAACAACAGTGAAACAACACTCCCAAAAACCCAAAACCAAAGCCGAAAAAACCCAAACAAATAACCCCACACAAAATCAGATTTTTCTTTCATTCTTTGACTTTTTTTTTTTTTTTTAGTAAGACACACAGTCCTGACACTATCTTCTGACTTTCTATAGTAATAGAGTTATGCTCTGTATTTGCCTTTTTTTTCATGCACAGGTATAAAATGCTTTACAACGACAAGGAGCCCTGAGTGGCTTCACTCTACCAGGAATGCACGGAGGTTAACTGTGCCACATTTTAGTCTTCTTTCAGAATGAGCTGAAAATCTGTGTGTAGCCATTTACCACACGTGTTATTTGTGTTCCCAGTCTCTTGCATGGTTGTTTGTAGGAAAGGTTGCCTAGTGCTGTTTCACTGCATGTCCCCTGGCCCTGTAAGCAATGGAAAGGCTATTTCTCAGTGGAGTTCTGGGGTTAAATATTTTAATGCAGCAGAAATAAAATAAAATTAAAATAACCAGGCACAGGAAAAAACACATGATGTTTGAGAAAAAAAAGAAAAACACTTTGCTGCACTTTTTCAGTTCTTTTCCTAGGACTGTCTTCATCTTTCAAATAATTTCATTATTTATGTCCCAAGATGAAATCTTATACATGAAGCAGAAGGGAAAAATCTGAAAAATTTCTCTATTTCCAGTTATTATTACAATTTCTTAGCTTCTTTTTTGAAATGAATAATGTTGCTATTTAATAATGCCTGGAAATGCTACAGTACAACTAGGACAATATAGGTTGTTTCATAAGGCATGGAATATCAAAGTATTCTTATGGCAAATTTTCAGAGAAATTTTAGAAAAAAAAATGAAGTAATTTGAATTTTATAGTGCTATATCTCAAGGCTAAGAATGCCGCATTCCTCCTTTTTTTCTCATAGGAATTTGAAATTAAAATAAAAGTGTACTTCTAGCACCACTTGATAAGTACCAAACCTTTACTAAACTATCACTCAATTTGCTAATCTAAAGACGTGATGAAGTAAAAGCCTTAGCACTTCTTTTTGGAATACTCTACCCTAAATTCTAGATTTTGAAAAAAACCCCAAAGTATTAGTTATTAGTATAACCCCATATAAACAGCTTTTCTAAAATAATTTCCTTTTTTTCTTCAGTGAACTAGAATTATTTTAATGTAGCAATTGTTTTTGATAGCTATATAGAGCTTGATTATTAATTAATCCCAATTGTCTGAAGGAATATTTTCAGATACAAGAGCAATCATGCAATTTTGAAAAAAAAAAAGATCTTGTGTTTGTTACATTTGGTTTTCATTTTTTTCCTGCCACAAAAAAAGGATTTTTTCAATTATTCTGTAAAAATGTACCTTTCACAGAGAAATAATGCTTAAACTGTTCTTTCCCACTCCTACCTATTTTTTCTGCATCGTATTAGTTTTTCTCACAGCTCAATTTCTCCATGACACCCGTGGTTCAGAATGTATTCCCAAGACAGGGGTGATTACATTGTTTACATGCTGCTATCCTTCATGGCATTTATCTCAGGAGTAATCTTTCTGGGGATAATTGAACTCTTGCTGTTACCACCAAGGATGCTTGAAGCATCTTTAAGCACAGCATGGCAGTCTTCTGTTAAGACCTGCTTTTACAGTACAGCATTGCATTTCTGGGGGCTCTGGTTCTGTGTCAACATACACACACCTGTCTACCTTCAGTATAAAGCCCTTTCTCTATTTACTCAACTGCCAAACTGAAAAGAATGGTGGCAACCCATTGCAATTGCAATTGCATAGCTAGCAGCACTGAACAATTTAATTACAATTCTTTCAAATAATTCTAACCATCCTAAAAATCTATGGTATTAAACGCGATATAATTTGCACCGATTTCCTGCTGAAGCATGGCCAGATAAAATCACTTTTTCTATACATTTAATCACTGAAATATATATGTGTATATTTATATAAGTGTGTGTGTGGGGATATAGATAGATATAGATGATATAGATATATACATAAGCACAAAGATTTCACTAGTTTAGGAATCCAAATTTTATTTTCCAGTACAAACTGCTGGCATTTTGTATTTCCTGAACACACATAATTGCCAATTGATTCCACTCTAAAGCCTAGAAAATAACCAGTCTATTCCTTTAACTATGAGCTTAAAGAGCTCTTTTATTTTTCCTCTTGTCAATACTTTATCTAGTGGTGTATTGCTTCACCCATAAGTCCATCATGAATAGAGCAATTGATTGTATTTTGGGTGCAGACACCTATGCTGTTACTGCCCATATACAGCTAAATGACTAGAAGAGAATGTTGATGTTTTTTTTGTTTTTGTTTTTTTTTTTTTTTTGTTTGTTTGTGGTTTTTGTTTTTGTTTTTTGTTTCTGTAGTATTTAGTTCACTCTACATTACACTTAATGGAATTTACAGCTTTGTTTGTTTTGGCACACTTTGGGATCAAAAAGTAAGATTCTGGAGCTCCATTCTGCCAAACTTCCTCTACTACATGAGACCATCAACTGTACAAATGGCAGCTCCCTGGAAAAAGCCATGATGTAGAAATCTCACAAAGGAGCAGGTTAAATGGTTAGAACATAACTGCAAACACTTAACATGTTACAGAGTCTATTACAGTTTTAATACTTATAACTCCTGGTCCTCATTTCTATACTTAAACCAAAAAATTTAAGGATCTAATTGCAGCAAAACATAAGAAACATAACAACAGCACTAATTTCATCAATGGATGGATTCATAATTGGTGAAAATCTGTAGAATACCCCTTGTTTTACCCAAATCATTACTGATCCCTAATTTAAATTTTCAGTCAGGGAAGTACTGCTTGCCTCTCCCCTTCCAGATGCAGTATTCCCCCAGTACATTTAACAAAAAATGAATGCACTAAACTGTTTGTCTGAATTTTGTATGTTTGAAACAACCACTTCTCCTTCTTGTTCCTTACCCCACAAATTTGATGGAACTCTCAAAATCTGAAGCCAGAAAAGATACTAATTTGCTTAGACATAACAACTACAAGCTTCAAACATAGCTTATAAATTGCATATAATTTGAAAGCTTTACTGGAATGATATGCACCTGCAAATTGTTAACTAACACCCACAGACACGTTTTATGGCTCATGCTCTGGTCTTTTAACAACTCACACTGCAGGCAGCTGGAAGAGTCTAAGAATGGTGAATGCTTGAAATTTGTCCTAAGTGGTGTTGACATTACACTGACTGAAAGATGCAACAGTTCCTCTTCTTAAAAAATTTGCCTTTTTCATTTATTTCCTGTTTCTGTCTTTTTTTTTTTTTTTTTTTTTTTTTTAAGGAATAGTGGTGCCTCCTATCCAACAGGAGAACACAAAGAGATAAAGCAATATCTCTGGGACTGCAAATTGTAGCCAACAATACAGCTGCAAAGTTATAAAACAGCCCCAGAAGGACTGATTATTATCATTAACTGGCATCCTTCCAGACTTAATGGCCTCCTCCTCACTGAAAAAAAGAAAAGCTAAAACATGTTCCACCACTGTTTCTTTTTGGATAACTCCAGTGTATCTGTATGAAAGGAAATACTGAAGCTGTAGGGGTTTTTGGGTAGGTAACCACAATCTTCTGCTATAACAATAATAAGACCGAACTACATAAGAATTTTACACTGGTTTACACAATAAGACTAAACAATTATTCTGGGTTCTACTGCAAAAAACCTAAAAAAGCCAGAAATCACTTGTTGGCACATAAAATCTGAGAGATTTAAGGTGGTATGAATATCTATTACTATGTTCCCATAGAAATAGTGTAGGAGAAGTATGGATTCACAGATGTTTTCATGTCATTTCTAAAATGTAGTAAAGAAATACATACAAAATAGACATGATTTTTTAAATTAAATTACATAAAACTATTAGCAGGTCTGACTGCAAAACTCCCACAGATTTTGTTTTTCATATCTGTTAAACATACATTTTGGGTTAATTTTTTCATTTTATATGCACCTTTGCAAAGTAAAAATATCATAGAAGAGTCTTACTGAACTTCATAAAATTAACCCACCTTGTCTTCAAACAATTAATTAGAGGTATCTTGTTTTTTTTTCCTCAGAAGTTTATAACTTAAGAGTTTTTTAGAAACCTTTAAACAGACATCTAGAATTTGAAAGACAAATATATCACTTTCATTGCACATAATAGTTTTAAAAATTACAAAAAAAAGTTGTAATTATTTCAAGCAAATACATTTTTCTGCATGAGAAAAAATATTTCTCATAAAAAGATGACTCAGGAAAATCACATATTGGATTCATGACAACCATTTGAAAGTCCAAGAAGTTCTATGTGCATCTTACAGAATCATCTGAGACAGAGCAGAGAAAGAAGCAGGGAGTGAGACAGAGCAGATGACAGCCCATTTCACCTGAATGAAAGATGTAATATTTCTGCCTTTTAAGGCATATTCTGTGACAAGGGTCTGAGTGTGTCTAACACATGGCAAACCTTAGCCTTCCCAACATTTTATACTCACACCACGGAGAACCTGTTGTGCCACTAGTACTTCCAGATGAGAATAAAGTAGTAACCTTCTGTGAATTTTGTTTGTTTTGTTATTTGGAGATTTTTTGTAACAGCCCTGGAACTGGCAGTAGCGGGAGCTTTACTTTAGTTCCAACTTGCTTAAATGCTCTCTCAGTTTGTTATGTGGTAAGGCAGAGTTTTGTAGCTTAAACACACTTGGCAAATCCTTACCTATCTACAAATTGTCCCCCGCCCACAACATATGAAGCTAACCAACACCAAGCAAATACTTCCAACTGCCTTCATGCTGGGCCAGAGGTCATCTCAATCGGAAAACAAGGGCTTCAGATGGTATTTCCTTTACTCCAGCTAATTGCAACCATATGCTTTTTGTGACAGAAAGGGAGGTATGTAAGTATCAGACCCATTAGCCAGGTTAATTGCTTCTTCCACAGCTGATGCTCTCTGTGTAGCTTTTGTCCTGCACTTTAGCATAGTCTGTGCTGCCTGGTTTTAATTATTTTGTTGTTGCTTCTGCCCTGTTATTTTGTTTATTGCCAGCAGTGATTTGTAAGCAATGATATGGGGATTTAGCTTTTTATGTCTGAAAGTGAGAATAGTTTTTTTCTACCAAATCTTGCCAGGCAATTCTTGGCTTTTTTTCTGCTGTTTCCTTTAGGATGGACGATTTGGAGCATAAACAGCAGAGAAGCCAGGATGATGACAGGAAAGACATAACATGTATGCATCCAATTGGTGTGATGAGGAAGAATTTCACAATTCATCACTAGCATTCCCCTTGGCCCACTCAGGGAAGGAAATCTAGTGAACCAGATGAAAGCTTTGGCATAGTTAATGTGTATATCAAGGAAATATGGCATTCCAGAAAACAAAAAATATGCTTTGTGAAACCCATACTGAACATCAGCTTCAGAGCATTCTGAATTAGCCCATTTTGTTCCTGCCATTTCTGAAGATGCTTCTAAGCTTTGGAGAGGTAAGGACTTCCCATTTTCCAAACCATGGACCAACAGGGAAGACCCACACGATCAGGGCAAGCAGGATTCTCTCCACACCAGTAGCTTCATGCACATGAAGCAATATCCACATTCTTCATTTTGCCTTTTGCCACCTGTACTCAGCATGTTGTCAAGCAGTCATTAACTTAGAAAACTAACATGAGCCAAACAAAAACCTCTAGAATAAATGAGTTGCCATAAGAAAACAATTAAAAGTCACCTGTTGTGAAAAAAACATATTTAATCTAATGTGGGTAAAGAGACCACCCAGGATTAGCCGAAGCTTGTGTTTTCCTTTCCCCCTCCACTCCACAAGCCTGTTACTTGCAATACAGGTGCATTTATATGAATGACTTATTGTGAAGGGCTGGGATGATCATCTCATCTCAACAGATTTGAGTGTCTGGATACTACATAAAATGATGAACAGTGATTAGTTAACAAACACATTTTTTAACAAATTGAAAAGCAGTAGCACGAGCAGATAGCAATGTATTGCAACCTGCAATGTGTTTTAAAATATTTCTTTATTTTAAAACTAAGTCATAGACATTAAAATGTGAAACATGAGTTTTCTAGCCAATGCGCACAAAAATATCTTTATCCGGGTAGGTAAAACCATCACAATCTTGTAATAGAGACTTCAGAAATTATCTTAATCAAAGTAGATAATCCAACCAAATTTTGAGATGAAGATTTCAAGATCAAGCCCCTGAAAACTCAAGTCAGTGGCAAAATTTAGTATCAGGATTATAAATATTTCAGTAATAATTAATTTTTGGAAGCTAACATGGTTGTACTAATGAAAAGTGAAATTATTTCTTTTTAAGTTTAACCCTTAAACAAAGACCTATTATACAATGGAAGTCTCTAAGGATACATTAGCATAAAATTACAAGTTGATTTCTTTTATTTTCCCTCCAAAACTCATGCACTTTGTGTGTCTTCACACATGTATGGTCTTTTACCTGGAAATAAAAATTGCTCTGGTGAAAAAAAGTTGCTCAGTGCATCCTTTATGAATAAAAAAGTGTTGTCTAAATTTATTTTCTTGTCTAGAACTTTGTTGACAGCTCATCATAAAGACTTTCCTGCTGCCCTTAAATGCTGGGAAATTTATTAACTAGGGGAAGTTGCAAAAATCAAGGGAATCCCTCCACAATTCCATATGTATTTCACAGATTTGTGTGTTATACAACAAGTATTTTCTAGACAGATCGACTATCATTACTTATTACTGGGTTTGTTTCTAACTTTCCACCAGAAATTCCTGCTTTTAGCTGATTCTTCTTTTTCTAATTTCAACACTTGAAGTAAAAATTCTTATCTAAGGCAATTTTTATGGAGTGAAAAAAACCCCAACAAATCAACAAGCCTATCTTCATTTATTTCTAAGAATAACCTTGGAGTAAACTATTTGTTCTTACAGGTCTGATAAAATTTTCTCCCCTTACATCACTCACACCACCAATATTGAAATAAGCACAGTAATTAGAAAATGATGATGTGAGCTATGCAATATCCCTGTATCTTTGTGATTGGTGATGAGAATCTATCATTGGGTTAGATGATCATCTGTTTTAGACTGAGAAGAGAATTTATAATGAATCTGTCAGAGAACTAACTTACTAAATTTAGATGCCTATATTGGAACTAAATTAATTTTAGCTTTGTGATTTTAATATTTTCAAAATGTCTGTCATTCAACTTGGGGATGAACAAGAATTTCCTAAATTTTCGTGAAGACTGGCATATGAAATGATAGGAAAAAACCTTCTTGTGTTGATGCTGTGTGGAGAGAAAATCTGTTTTCTTCATATACATCTGGGACAAGAGCCCTTCAGTATTATAATGGGATTCTGAGGCCAGTACAAAATGGAAAGAACCTGAGACAAAGGACCAAACTAGTGAATGAAGAAAATGTCAAATTGTCTTTTCAAATTTTGTCAAATTGTCTCTTCATATCCACAAGCAATAAACTGAAATGAAATGACTGCTCAAAGGGAGACTAACTGCACCTCTCCAGGCACATTGATCCAAGAACCAATGAAGTCCGGCTAAGCTAGAAAATGGAGATGAAAAGGCAGTTTGGGTGAGTCATCTGCATTCAGAAGCACAGAACATAAAAGCACAATGGGAAGTGGGTAGAGAGTTCCCACATGGAGGATGTTTGTAGTTCTCATGAAAGGAAATGAAGACACTCTGCCACGGGGAAGTTCAGTAGAGGTGAAGAGAGACCAGAATGGGAGATCTGAGCTGATTTAAAAAAGGCAGTGCAGAAGGGAAAACACAGTGGGGACCATCCAACTTTGTAGAAGTCTGTGGAGGACCCTAAATATCCCACTACAGTATTTCCTCACTATCCAGTAGACCAAGACCAAAATTCCTAAATATGTAGAAATTTCAACCTTATTCCAAGCCTCAGCCAAAGAATGTGGTTGAACAGCAGGAAACTCCTGGGTTTAAGAAGAAATTCCATTCCAGACTCCAGCTACCACAAAAAGTATTCATTGGAAATATTTGCTTATCCTAGAAAACATGTATCTTTGAATGGAATTTTAAAGCATGTAAAAACAAAATTAAGGTGAACGAAATATAAACTTTCAACAACAGAGAAGAGAAGCATTTTGCTATAGGTTATGAAGTAAATAGACCTCAGGCAGAACCAGAATATTCTCCTGCAACACTGGATTTCCCTTAATTGCTTGAAACACATATCAAGGCAATTATGCTGTTAATAGACAAGAAAAAAAATCTCTTTCATTGAAAGTTACTTATGCAGGTGAACAGTCTAGAATGTACCAGTTAAAAACTCCTCACTAAAAAAAATATTCGTTTTTGTTTGGTATCTATACAAAAAGAGATTCTTTAAAGATTTTTTTGCCACCTCACTTTTGAGAAGTTTCTGCATCCGCATCTTAGTCAGAGGCCGTCATTTTCAATGTCTTAAAGGTCTTAAAGTCTGAGAATTTGATGTGACAAGGTTTTTACCATAGATTCAAGTGGTGGGAAAACTACAGTTCCATTTTCTGTAAGTGATGACACAGAAGGCAAAGTTACCCTTTCTGACAGCTGAAGATCCAGCATATTACCATGGCTATTACTTCTTCATTTAAAAGTATTTCTTATTTTTTAGTGTTTTAATTTACTGGATATATTCTGTTTAAATTGAAGTGGGCTGAGGAGAGACTTGCCTAACCACTGGCAAGGTTCACTATCATTTTTGGATAGATATTAGCCAAATGCAGAACTTCACATCCAAATATTTCAATATCAGAGAGAAAGGATCAAATGAGAACACTATGTTCTAACCCAGCAGTGTGGCTTTGATCCTGGGTCAAATACAAAATTAGAATGGGTCTTTTCTAGCTCCAGTCTAGGATAACCAAATTCCCTCTTCATCAGATTGTGATCCAAGAAGGAAGAAATTGTATGTGAGTTTGCCACTGTTATGTATGAAGAGAATCTTACAACCCAACCTTAATTTTGCTTCAAACCCAAGTTCTAAACCATACCCCAAATTAATGTGTTTGAGTCTGACTTCCTTCTATTACCTGTTCATAAATAATTATGAATAATGATTAATTATTATGAATAATTATTTTAAATTTTGGAATACATCAGATTATATCTAAACGCTAGTAAATTTTTTGCAAAAAAATTACAAAAATATCCTCAAAGCCATGTGTTGGAATGCTATGTGATGCACACATTAGTGATCCTTCTCACTCATCAAATTTGGTATCTGTAAGCTACCCAATTTGAACAGTGACTAAAATAATAAAAACAAAGAAAAAAATCCCCCCACCTATTCCCTGTCCCCCCCGTAAAAAGTGTAAGAATTTAATTTACACACCACTTTGCTGGGGCAGCACCAAAAACCAGAAGCAAATGGGGGAGAAGTAGCAACAGAGACCACCAGCAAACAGCAGCTGCAATGTGAAACCACTCACAAGAAGAAAAAGGGCTGCTCCTCCCCAGTAAAAAATTGTGCAAACATTAAACCAAACAGCAAACACTCCTAGCAAAGTAAAGATTTAATCCAAAAATGGTTAATAACCAGAGAAGATGGAGAAAATACAACTTTGTAACAGCAATGATCAAGATGTATTTCACTCTTGAAATTTAGAAGATGGGGAGAAAAATTAATACCTTCCAGTTGCATGGAGACACTGTACTGATGAACGTGTTAGTGTTATTCCCCACTGACAATAAGTTCCATAACCTAGAAGGAAACCTCTGTTTGTCAGAGCGTTATTTTCATTATGGTGACGGACTAAAAAGAATAATGACAGTACAGTCTAATGAGAAGAATTTATTCAGTAATTTCCCAGAACCTGAAGGAAAATTTATAATTAAACCCTAAAATATTTTTAAAAATTATATATGGTCCATGGATATGTAAGCATTGTTAAGGATGAACTAGAAAGAAGAATCTAGTGCCACTGGTGGAAATCAGGGTTAGCCACAGGAAATCCAGAAGGGGGTTTTCTATGTAATTATTTTTAAGGGCATACAAATTATTGGCAGATTAGAGGAACAGTATTAACACTACTTGCATTACAACTGTCAAAAGCTGAATTTGAAGAAAATTAATTTAAAACTAAAACCAGAACAAAAGGAAAAAATCCAAACAAAAACTTAAGGTTTCATGAAGTTCTGTGAAAGTTTTACAATTAGTGTGAACATTGAATTCTATCATTAAAAAAAAAAATCATTAATTTACCATTCTGCAAACTGTGGCTTCCCTTTTCAGCTATACCCTGGTCCAAAAACAAAACCAAAGTCTCACTGACTAAAAATATTGTTATGATTAAATTTTCTTTGAAAACAGGGCTTTGGAAGGTTGCTTCTACTTGTAAGATTCTTTTTAGATGTGATTTTTATTTTTGGTGGGTGGTGCATCTCATTATTAAAATTCTCAGGCCTACTCTCCTTTTAAAGTTCGGGAAGAATGGCTTTATCTGGGAAGTTTACACCACAGCACTTATCACTGATTCTATGGTTCCTTTTGATTTTGGCTTCTGGTGTTGCTACATTTATTTCCATTCTTTGATGCCTTCCCCTATTCAAGTGCTCTCTGAATATCTCTTTCATCCATGTGACTCTGCAGTTAGTTCACTATAACAATGAAACTCTTCCCATTCATACAAGAGCCGGTTTAATCTTCCCCACCATCCTTTCCATATTTGTCTAAGGGACCTGTTTGTTGTGGCTTGAGCCACCCTGGTGTCTCCATGCTGCTAAGCAATAGGGGAGAGTTAGAATACTGGATTGTGTTATTTGTTAGTAGTTTATATTCTGGCACTGTTCTGGACCTCTGCAGCTCCTCCAGAGGACTGTGAATCAGCACAGGGCAGAAGGGATTCCTCAGCAGCTCAGCTACAGACACTTGCCAGGAGTGTCCCTCTTATTCAGGGGGGATAGCCCTGCTCAGCCTGCTCCACAGAGCTGCTGATTATGAATAAGTGTACATATACCTCAAGAACCTCTTCTCCTACTGGGTGAATTTTTTTTTTTCTCCCGCATATCTTCTTTTTATCGTCAGGGAAGTAATTATAGCTATAATACATAGAAAATGAGTGAGAGAGGATTACAAAGGGTTCTTTCTGCTGTTTTCCTTTATTCTTTTCATCTATTTAATCTAATTCCTGTTGTCCTCCAGGCATCTCTGAATTTAGAGGGGTAATTAATGACGAAAATCCTTCCAGTTATTACATGCATGTGGTCATGCATACAAACTTCAGTTCTCTTCAAAGGAAGAACTTTGATACGAAGATGTATACACACACACACACACACACACACACACACACACACACACACACACAATTTGACCAGCTTTTCTACAGCATTGTTTTAAAAGGTTTATAATATTTAAGAGCAATTCAAATGCATATAACAGAAATACCATACAACAGTCCTAAGAATGTGACACATATAGCTGGATAAAGTGGCAATCAGAAGAGGAAATTAGTTTTTTCCAAGCAGGAGAAGTGTTACAACCAATGTAGCTCAAGGGCGGATTACTCACCTACATTGCTTCCTTCAGGACTGTTTCGAATTTTGGTTTCCTATAAGGGGGTTTCCGTATGGAAATCCAGTGAAGATTAAAGAAAAACTGGCTAAGGATTTTATGAAATTACATTATTTGAACGAATAAAAAATATATGCTATTTCAATTGGATGTCAAGGAAGACTTATGTTTCTCAGACTTAAAAAGTAAATTAGGCATAGTGTATTCCACATGTAGGTTTATGAGCATGACTGCATCAAAATTATCTACTAAACACAGGCATCTTCATAGAAGAAAGAATTACTTTGATGAGAGATGGGTACTGTTTATATTGTGTACTCATTACAGGAATCAAACACCCTCAGTTGACATTTGTCTGTCCATTTTTCATGTGTTTATCTAATATGAACTATAAAACTCTATGGGATTATGCACCTGCATAAAAATGTTACTTGCCCAGATAAGCTGATACAAATATAACATTTATTCCCCCATCCATTAAAATAAGGCGCACGGACCAGCTGGGACAGGTTGATGAGTGTTAAACTACAGGGAGCCTTGATTTCCTGGGGTGTGTCCACTGCAAGAAATGTCTCAAGATATTTTTCAAGCCATAGGCTCAGCTGCCCGGCGTCTTGGCAGGGGGTTTTGGAGTGGCAGGGATGGCTTGGGGGTCTCTCTGGCCTTAGGAGCCTCGTGACCCACTGCATGGGGCAGCCACCGCCGTCCTTTGACCTGGAGACCCCGACATCTGTGGGCTTGGTAGCCCGTCACAGTAAGCTTTATGAGGCAGATTTATGCTTAAATAGTGTGCTGGTGACTAGTTCACATTTCCACTCCTCCAATCGGCAGGATTTCTTGCCCATAGATGGTTAAAAACTGAAACAATAAAAAATTCAAAGTAGTTGACATAAACCAACCAAATCTCTTTACCCAGTGCTGCCTAATAAATGTCCTGAACATAATATATGAATATGCAGACATTTAAAAAAAAAAATCGGCATTAACCTTTGGAAAATGCTGCTACTGCACCTACTACAAGGACCAGCTGTCAGCTCTCTGCTTTTGGAATGGTAATTATTTTAGAAAATGTGATGTGCACAGGAATATACATTTCCTGTTCCTTCAAGGAGGCAAACCCAAACCTAGTGACGTCATTCTGATCCTCCAAAGGGTGCATATATTTATATATATATATATATATATAAAATATATTTTCCTGATTTCAACATTAATTGCTTTGTTTAGTATGTGACTGTATGAGTACACACAGTGAAAATTACAGTAGGTACGGCTTTTGTAACTCCTAGTCCTGAGGCCTCAGATTTTAAAAAATATATGATTTATTCTCATCTGATGCACTGGGAATTAATTCCCTCAAAATTCCAGATGTACCATATGATGATTAGCTTAGTGAAAATATACGTATAGAATGGGAAAGAAAAACAATGCCCAAAAAAGTGTGCTAAACTAAATCAAGCCTTCAATTCCTTCCAGCCTAACAGTAGTCTCCAGGGAAATTCCAATAATTTTGTTCCTTATTGCTTAATCACTTATTGTTGTTAAAACATAATTTGTAGCTCTTTTATGTGTTTAGCCCATGAAGATTTCAAAAATACAGGTCTGGATCTGTGACTCACTTAAATTGCCATATTTTGATGTAGGAGAATTCTTCTGGACAGGATATCCTAGAGAAGCACTGAAGATAGTTGGATATTGCATTTAGGAGCCAAAGTGGAAATACTTTGGAAAGGAGACGAGGCATTCTTTTGTTCCTCGAATTTGCACCAACAGTACACAGGAACTGCTGAGTCCAGATGGAAAGAGACAGCAGAAAAAGATTAGAACAGGACCACTCAGTCGGGTCAATCTGAAGGAGATCAGTTGATATTTTTTAAAGATGTGGATTTTTGCTCTTAGAAGTAGGAGAAAAGATGCCATGTCTTTTCTGGAGCAGTTAAAGAGGAGACAGACATTTCTTCACATATTCTAATATATGAAACAGTTTATACACTAATAATACCTAGCAGCTCTTCCCTGCTGAAAATCAGTCAGGTTTCTGGCCAGTTTGTTTTGTTGCTTGTTTTGTTGTTTTTGTTGTTGTTGTTTTATTGTTGTTTAATTTGTTTATTTGTTGGTTTTGTTTTGTTTTATTTTTTTAAAGATTCCCATAACATTATGATACTGGACCAATATGTTGAGAATTTTAATATGGAACAATAATCTAAAAAAGTCTTTTGTTACTGAAATCTTCTGTAAATATGAGAAGGGGAAGGGGACAAGCCATGCACTTCTGTGAGTGTGCAAATATGGAGCTGGAGCTGACTCAGTGTGCTATGAAAAGTGGTAAGATTGTTAAAGATTTTGCTTTATCTCACAGAAATGTATGTTGGAAGAAGGTAATTGTTTATCCCTGTTAGTCCTGTGAAATCCAGGTTGATTCTGAAATCCTGAACAGCTTAAAAAGTATATTTGTAAAACTTTTAGGGGATCATCAGTGCAAGCTCTCCCTTTTAAAACTTGTCTAACGTCTAAAGGACAATTATAATTCTTTATAGAACCATCTATTATTCATTATCACTGTTGTTTGCCCAAGGCTTACTGGTCACTTTAAGGATTTGCTTAGTGTCGCTGCTGGCAGTGCCTAAATTCTGAGTATTAATAAAAAGGTAGAAAATCTACATGCAGCTTTGCACATTTCTATTCATTGTTTTTTTCTGGTCATGAATGAAGCTTATTTTTTCATATGCATAAATATGCAGAAACCTTGTTGAAAAGCAGTATTTCAAAAGAATTTGTTCTGGTGCAAAATCACAGCAGATTTGCATTTGGTTTCCAGGACATTTGCATAGTGATACATTCTACTCTGGAACTGAAGTTTCAACAGTTTTAATTTGATTCTGCCCTATGCCACTTCTATTTTAGAGAATACATCCACTAATATGGGAGCTCTTTATTTCTCTTCCCCTCCACCCCTCATTGAAGTCAAAATTCTGAGTGCACTATCAATGCCAGGATAGTGGAATATAAATTTCTCCTATGAAGTACTCTAAAAGAATACATCTACAAATTTGCCTGTGGCAGCTGAGTAGGAAGGGGCCACTCTCTTACCTGTTACATCCCACTGAACGGGGCACTGAGCTGTAAAAGTGTAGAATAAAAGAGTCTGCTTCCATGGGTTGATATGTTGTGAAGATGGGTTTAGGAACATCAGCTTTATCTCTCTAGCAGAAATCAGCCCCTGAATGGATTTTACCAATCTCTTATCTGGCAGAAAAAAATGTGGAAAGCTAATGGTTAAACTGAAATTTGTTCATTGACAACTACATTTAGGTAAAAACCAAGGGAATATTGAGTGCTTTTAAAAGTCCTGCTTTAATGATTTGAGGTTTTAACCATTAGATTAGCCAGCAGTGTTATGGTGAACACTTAGCATCTTTGGGATCCAATCCTCCATCTTCACACAAGAGGGATGAGCCCAAAAATAGTGACTGCAAAAGCATTTCATAATGGATAGTAGTTACAATATAACTTAAAAAAAATAAAAAGACAAGTTTTTGTGAAGGTATTTAATCTTTCAAAGAATTGCTGGTTTACAACTAGCTATATTTTCTAAAGTTATTGTATATGCCACATATTTTTTTTTGTTTTTTCTAATAAAAATAAAACCATATCTTTAATGAAGTCTCTGTAAAAGAGAGTAGAACACTGGGTCCTCAGTATCTGCAGTGTCAACCTTCTGCTATGTGACAGTCTCAAAAAATTATTTCATCACTCACAGGCATGAAATAAAATAGAGTTCAACATGCAAATTTTTTCTTTGAAGAAAAGGTTTGTAAGTGACAGTGACTCATCTATTATTCCCTGCTAGTTTCAAAAAGACTTCTTAAAATTTACCTGTACCTGGGGTTTTAAAGTTTCAGTGAATCTACTTGGTCATAACTTGATTAATTCCAGCCTTGTCATATCTTTTGTTCTCATTTTTCTTTCTAGAAGTGTAATTATTAGTAACATTATAGATGAGCATGAGTGCTTATGTCAACAAATTTCAGGTTGTAATGAGGAAAATATATAGGGGAATGATAAAGATAATGTGACTTTAGCTGTACTTTGTGAGCATGTCTCTTGATTTATGCTGTTTTTAAAACCACAGTGATAACATTCTTGGAAGCAAACATAGTGAGGTCTTGTTATGCTGAATGTCAGTCTGGAGACATATTCCAGTTGGCCAGAGCCTGTGGCTGCAGCTGTTTCTACTTCATTACACCACTTCTAGCACCTGCACCTTTAGGAAATAACTAAGATTTTCAGCTGACATCTCCTAGGCTTTTATTTATGCTGTGACTGAAAGTGATTCAATCACTTTCAGCATGCTAGAGGGGAATGTTCTTTCATTAAGAGCACAAGTGATGAGAAGAAAATGTACCTAATAATGAAAAACACTAATCTGTATCAACCTACACAGGAGAAAAATTGAGGTTAAACTAATGTTAACCTAAGAAGCAAAGTAAATGAAGTTCTGATAATCATATGACCATTTTAGTTTATTATTAGCCTTCTATTTTTGGATATTGTTAGAAGTCTCCAACATCATGAGCTATTATATATCACACTGCTATTTGTATTTAAACACAAGGTAATAAATTAGAGACAGTGGCACTGTCACTTTAATTAAAAGTCTTCTTTCTTTTATTGTTGGAATTCTTGAAAGAAATGTACTTTTCTGACCTTTCATAAATATAACATTATGAAAGGTACCTCACTCCTTTCAAAAGTATATTCCCAGCTTTAAGAACATGAACACACCTACTGCTACTTGTATCATGCTTTAAATCAGCCAAGGTGTAAGAGGCATTTGGGAGAGAAGTGCCTGGAGATTAGCATCCTCTACTGAGTTTGTAGATATGGTGAAATTACATCCAACATGGAATTAAGCTCTATTATATTTACTGTTTTATAAATATTGGAGTAATTTTAGCAAGTATTCAAATTCACTTTAGTTGTCCAAACTTGAATAAAATATGTGGTCTTAAAAAAATCACTTTAGCAGAATTACTCTACTTTAGCTTACAACAGGAGAGGGTAATTTACCCACTATTAATTTATTATTCTCAAGGATGCTGCTAGCTACAGTTGTTTCATAATGAAGCAACTATTACCTGGAAAACTATTACAAGGTTATTCTAATAACGAACAGAGTGTAACCTCTGATTTTTTAAGAAGAGAAAATTTTGTCACTCTGTCTTCAGATGTAAAGTGTTAATGTCCATATTTCAGCAAGTTTAATTCTTCTTTCTTAGATTCAAAAATTGTTTTCCATCAAAATTCATCTGCTGTATTTTATGTAAAAAACAATCAGTGTCATAAATGTGACAGATGCTTTATAAGTGGACTTAGGAGAAGATGTAAGTAAAAGCTTATGATGCAAAATCATTAGAAGAAAAATGACAAATGACTGTAGCAGAACTCTCTGCCTAAGTGGGGATAAAGCAGCTCAAAGTTTGCCTCATTTACAAGTTAAGTGATAAGATTGCGCAAGAACAATCTTCTGCTCTTTGTGCTGAAGAATGCTGAGATCAGCTTGAGCAAAATATGAAAGCCACCATGAGGACATGCAAGACGGATTTTCCCTGAGGCCAGGAGCAGCAAGGCTGTGCAGTCTGATACAGAAGGGAAAGTCAGAGGTGCTGAGCAGAACAAACCAAAAAGCAGGTAATACTTTTTTCTGCACAAAGCTGAAGTGCATTTTGCAAAACACATTTTGCTGATTAAGCCTGATAATACATAATCTAAAAAATGCGTGTAATTGACATCTTATACTATAAAAAGCTGGCCCCACTTTTCCCAGTTTTGCACAGCAAAGACTTGTGGCATATCTCCCTAAGATGTGTGAAGATCCTTTCCTCAAATTTACAGTGAAAGAAATTTACAGTCATTGGTGTGGGTGAGAAGTATTAATCTCTACTTAATAATTGTTTTCTTAGTTATAATATAATTGCTTTAACAAAATTAATTCAATATTGCTTCAAAAAATATTGCACTAAACTTGAAGTTATAGCTATTCATACAGTGCAATAAATATTTCAGATTAATTTGAATTTATTTCCTACTCATTACCATTAATGTAATAATTTTAAATATATAATTAATTTTTTTTATCTACATTTTTTTGGTTTGCCATCCTTGATCCTGAAGGACAAAGTTGTATAAGGGTTCAATTACACTGGTATAATCTTCTTGGTGCAAACCATTAACAAAGTCTAATGCCAGGACTGGATCCAGCCTCACCCCGGCTCCTCTCTGAGAAGGAGTTTAGAAAACAAGGATGTCCTTTCTGTACCTTGTGACTCAATGGGAAGGTTTCTCTAATAGTCTTTGTCTGAAGCTCCCACTATGCTCATGACTATGACAACCCAGACTACTTTAACATGAATAAATTGAAAACAGCATGGAATATCTTTCTTTGTTAAAATAAATCCACTGAACCACTAAAACACCCCAACTCCTTCAGTGTGCCCTCACATAGGAGAGGTGCTCCAGCCCTCTAATCATCTTTGTGGGCCTTTTCTGGACCTGCTCGAGCAGTTCTCTGTCTTTTTTATGCTGTGGGTCCCAGAGCTGGTTGGAATATTCCAAATTCAGTTTCACAGGAGCAGAGAAGAGGTGCAAATCCCAGAACTTAGTTAGGAAAACAAATTTAGATATTTTTGGTTGTGGCAGAAGCTTCTCCCACTCCGGCCAGAGTCTTGAAAAATTAATCCAGTCTGTAGAGTTTTTCTTTCTTAGTTATGTTCTCTCTTTCCTTACAGTAGTAGAAAGTAGAACCTCTTTACCTGAGCAAGATGCATAAAAGTAGAACTGTAAAACTGTAGATATTACATCAAAGACTATAAAATTTTAAAAGTTTGAAAGTGGTGGATAATGCAATGTAAATCATGTGTAAATTCTTTGAACAAATTTTTGTCTTTCTCCTAAGCCCTAGTCTAATGAGAAAAAATTAAAGCATTTTAGCAAACTTACTTTGAGGTTAGTTTTGTAATTATTGTTAGGAAATACAGGTTTTTTGTAATATTTCCAAGATAATAACAAGAAGGAAGAGATACAAGTGTGATTACTTCTTGAAATGTGGAAATGCTTTATCAACTATTTGGAGGTTTAGCTGCACAGAAGTTGGAGAATAAGAGAAAGTACAGTCGCTCTGCTAAAAGATTTCTATAGGCTATAAGATATCACAAGATGGAAAAGATCAACAAAATCAGTTTACTCTAGAGATTATATACACAAAAGGCAAACATCATAATGAAACACATAAACATTGTACATAAACATTGTATTGTTTAAGTGACAGATGAAGTAGTTAAATTCTGTTTGGCTTTGGTTAGGCCTCAGATACAATATTATTACAGTTTTGGCCTTCATGCTTCAACAAGTGTACAAACAAATTGAATTGGGTCCAAAAGAAAATAACAAGAATTGTTACAGGTCTAGAAAACATAACTTCTGAAGAAAAAATGAAGGAATTAGGCTTGTTTAGTCTAGAGCTGAGGAGACTGAAGACAGCTATGACAGCAGGATATAGAAAGGTAAAAATAGGAGATAGGAATAAGCAGTTTTCCATGGCCAGCATGAATAACAGCAAAGTAGAACGGAATTCAGTGAAGTTAAGTCTAAACATTATTTAAAGTTTTATAGCAGCAAAGCTATTTGGGCTCCGTAATAGCCTGTGAAAAGATAGTCTTAATCAATTCCTCCTTTTGTGAAAGAAAATAATAAAAACACTTTGTGGAATAATTTAGGTGCACTGTATCTTTGAGTCCAGAAATGAATTGCATAACTCCTTGTGATCCCCTTCAGCTCCATTGTTTATGATTTTATGATCACTTATTTTGCATCCTTTTTATGAGGTGTGATGTGGAACATATTTTAAACAATGCATGTAGGATTGTTTTCAAAAAGCTCACCTCCACACCCAGAGAGGAGCAGGGAAGACAATGGCAGCTGGAGAAGCTGAGGCCAATCCTGAGGGCCAGCAGACCACAGAGGTTCATCTTCACAAACCTAGACGAGTACAAAGGCCTGAAGTCATGCAGGAACACAAATTAAAGCTCAAGGAAGTGACACAATGTCTGGATGCCTCCCAGGGCTGTCCCATGAGAGCCTCAGCCACTGTGACCTGGTAGGAAACCGCTCAGGATGCGTCAATGTCAGAGCATCTTCTGGGCTGAGGAGATTGCTGCCTGGGGGATGGGACATATTATGGCATGCAGGGGAAAAGTATTTTGTGTCACATAGGACTTGGGATATTTAAGGGATGAAGCAAAGATGGGAAAGTGGATGGTGTGAGTCGATTTAGGGAGGAATAAATGTGGGGAAATTGAAGGCTAAGGAGCCAAGAGATGCCAGTCTTACATAAATTTACTGGTAGGTATATTTGTCTGGTCATTCCCTGTGCCTGATCAGTGTAGTCTGTCCCACTTTGTTATTAAATCTCTTTTTAGCTCTTTTCCTGGCTGAGCTCTCTTTATTTAAATGTGAATATGTGGATATGAGGAGAAATTAGTCACACCAGGAGTTGGAGGGTCCATGTGTATGGTTTTAGAGCCTGGAGAGACTGAACTTAATGAAACCAAATGACAATGAGAGAGATGGGACCATGAATGACAGGGGAGCCTTGTCCATGAGCTGCCAGGAACTGGAATAAGTCTGGCAATCTGAGTGCATGATGACTAGGGAAGATCAAGATGGACAAACTAAAGAATAGATGAAGTGGCTTGGAAGCTGGGATGTGATAGTCTCCAAGGTCAAGAGCATGGAAAGAGCTGGCTGTCCATGAATGTGCGAGTCCCAGTTAGGTCAGTGTGTATGTGTGTGTGTGTGTGTGTGTGTGTTCATATGTACACCATATGTACAACATCAGCTGACACAGTTGTGGGGTTCTGGACTCAGAGGAGGCAGGGATCCAGGGTCAGCTCCTGGGCACACTTGGTAAGCATAGGGATCCACCTTGATATATATATACCGTGTATTTATATATATACATATGGTTTGTATGTGTGTATGTCTTCTTTGTGGGAATGCACTTAGAAAGGGTCTTGCTGTGGGCTGGATTTGGGGTAATGGAGTTGCAGCATCCTCACCTTCATCAAGCTACTGCATTTGACCCCAGACACCAGCAATCTTACTTCAGTTTACAGAGCTCAAATTGTGCTTCTCTTACTTGGTTATGTGCGTTTTCTTGTCTGCTGTATTGATTAAAAACAAATAGATTTTCACTGTTAAGGTTTCTTGATATTTGAGTTAATTCCAGTGCTTCTTCCCTACCTGGTTATCCCTAGCACAAAACAAAATGTTTTTGTCACATTTCCTGTTCCAACTTGACAACAGTGACCCTCTTCAGTTTCCTTCAAGAATACTGACAGCTCAGACTTCTGAATGACTTCTGAGCCTTCAGCACACACTGTTAAATAGTCCCAATTTTATAGGTGCTTTGAGATTATTGAAGGAATAATAATCATAGCAGAAAACAGACACCACTATTCCACAGGAACAACTCTAGAAAAAAGTTATAGCGATATGGAAGAAATTAGTTATTCTTTTTATAAAAATCTTAAATTTAGTCCAATTTTCCTCACAGCTTTAAACCACTTTTCTGTTTTATACTTCTCTAGAATATTCAATATTACTCTCAAATTTAAAAATTTTGAATCACAGGGTTATTCCTCTAATTTTATCTCTCTATCAAAGCATTCTGACCACTTGCTCAGAAGTCAGGCTTATATGTTACTTTTTGAAACTTTCTTCTATTTTTTCGATATTTGGGAGTTTCTCACATCAAGAAGTTAAGCTAAATGGACCTGCATGAGCACATGAGATGTGGACATCCCATGGATTTGAAAATTATGGATTTACATAGAGTGGATTTCATCTATGTAGAAACAGTGCATAAGGTAACTTTGTTGCATAATTTCATAGTTTTAATGAGCATATTTAATTCATTGCAGATGATTATTTTGAAACACAGAAAAAATAGTGACCTTTTTTGCTTCAGCAAATGATACCTGGTTGGTAGGAGTTTAACTTTTTTCATTGATATGTAGTGGAAAATCATGGTTCTCTACATTTTCAAAGTATTGCATGATGGCCAATCCCAAAACTGTCTCAGTATAAAGACCTGACAGTGGGACACTCTCCTCTCACTGCCTTTGCCCTCGAGGGTTTACTTATATTTTCCCATTATAAACACTTTTCTGAAGACTAAATACTTTGAAATTGAAGAAATGTCTGACTTGACATCAGACATACTTTTCCTGTGCTTTGAAGATATAAAGTGCTGCATTGTGTGCATTGTTATTTATAGTTCATCTTAGATGTTTGCTGCAAATCTCCTCTGCCCCTTCCCTTACAGTTGCTTCACTTCAGCCCCACTTTAGCTGCCACCCATATACCCCTTCCTCTTATCCCTGCTCCACTGCTTCCACCACTCGCTTTGTCCCTTGCCTCATCTTCAGTATCATCAGTCAATAAAGAAAAAGCCAGGGAAATTAAAGGAACTAATAAGAGACCTGTAAAATATTCATGAAATTTCCATCTTTTGTGTTATATCTCTTAATCCTTTGTTTGTTTTATCTATTTATGAACTGTACTTTATTCTTTGCTGACAAGTTTGATGACATAGCCTCTCTTTCTACTGCAATGCCTAAGCTTTTCTGTAACACAGGCTGTGACAGTATAGATGTTTTGACAGACATGAAAAGCAATGTTGCATTTTAATTGACTATAGATATTGTTTTGTCTAACAGAGAAAATGATCCATAAACTCACTGCTATAGTTATGTTTTGCTTACCAGAGTTTATGTACTTTTGCTTACGAGAGTTGATTGCCTACTTCATCAGACTTTGCAACAAGCCTGGAAAGCCTTTTATTCAGGCAAGGTTAGTGTTGAGCTGTAATGGAGGGCGGTTTCACTGCATTTCCTGCTTTTGGTTCACACACCATAAGTGGTTATTACTATGACATTCAAGGTATCAGCTTGGTTATCCTAGTCTGCTGAAGATATTGTTGACACTCTCACAGAGTGTATAGAAAGGTAAGAATCTGAAAAATTGAATTACTAATTTCTATCTCCATTCTCACTCTAGGTCACCTAGTACAACCTTAAGTGTCAATATAAAGATCTGTAACAGCCAACCTGTAGTGCTTGGGATTAAAAAACTGGGGTTGTTCTAGGAACTTTACATGGATTTTGAATGGGTAAATAACTTAAAAAATAATTTACTATGAATTGCTATTTTACTGTGTAAAATGGTGATAGTTGTTGTTTTAATGCTGGACATTCAGCCCTGAAAATTATTTTATGTAGAAATGGTCAATGCAGCTGTGGGCTCATGAGGAGGAGGCAGAAGATGGGAAATTCTAGATGTCATGCAGGCTTTCATTTAGATTAGGATTTTCTCATTCATCAGAATCTGTTTGCCCTGTAATACAGTGTACTGGCAGCCCTACAGCATGTAGGCATGCCCTCCCCAGAGAAATTTGTTCATGCTGATATTCACTAGAAGTTTATTCATTTGAAGGTATCTCTTCCTGCAGAAATCTCAGTGAAGTGTGTATGTGACAGGTGTTATTCATCCAGACCACATCTCAGATCAAAGTGCCTGCACAGAGAGTATGCACAAGTCTCCAAGCCCCTTCTTTTTTATTGCCATGCTTGTTTCTCTGTGCAATGTGTCATAATGTATTTGGTTTAAAAGAATAAATGACAGGAGTTGTTACTGAAGTTAGTGAGGCAAATCATATACCGAAAGTGAGGAATATTCTTTAAAATCTTGGTCTTGTGACTCTCACTTACCCAGGATGTACCAGAGAAGTTGTGGATGCTTAGCCCCTGGAAGTGTTCCAGACCAGGCTGGATGGGGCTTTGAACAACCTGGTCTAGTGAGTGGCATCCCATGGCAAGGGGGGATTGGAAATAGATGATCTTTAAGATCCCTTCCTTAAAGGTATTTATGACTCTATGGATGCAAAAGAGGAAAATCCTAGAGCTTTTCAAATCAGTGGATTTATTGTCATGATGTGTGTGTAGTCAGGATTGAATAAAATGTGTATTTGATCTTTTAAGAAATATTTGCAGGATTAACAGATGAACAGAAATCTCAGTCCTTACAGGTTTACATGCTTTCAAATTGTCTTTAAGAGAAAGTCAAATGAAAAACCCCTTGCATCTTGCTCACTTCCTAAAAGTTTTAGAGAAACTTTTAACCAAAAAAGGATTTACTTATTTGATTAGAGCTGGCGAAGTTAAAACCCAGCTATTCCCGGGTGCTGAACAGATGCCCAAAAAAGAGGAGCTATTCCTCTCTCCATATTGGTGTAATTAATTAGTTTACTGAAAGATTGCTCAAGACTAAAATGGTTGCTTACCGCAGTTATGACTTGGATTGATTTTAGCAATACATGGTTTGTACAATTAAAGCCTTTGTGCAGCTTCAAGTTATAGCCTGTTTGTTTACATAAGGATAAGAACTGTATATATTCCATTCAGTAAACTTATTTGTGAAAGTCTCAGTGGTTTAGCCCTCTAATCCCATAGGAGAAATAAAGATGTAAGAATAGTCTATACTCCTAGATCATATTAAACAGTAGACCACATCATATAAATACCACAAATCTCAATTGAATCTCATTTTTACTTATGTTTTGGTTAAGGAATATTTTTGAATCTTTTAAGTACTTTTTATCCTAAATGAGTGCATATATAAAAATTATAAATTGTACTGCCATGTACATGGATGTCCTGACCCCCACATGAAACAGACACAATTTCTTTTTTCCCTTTGCCTTAATGGTTTCTATTACTGGCATTACATGTATAATGTTGAAATGAGAAAAAAAAATACTTCATTAAGAAGAAGATGAAGGAAAAATAATTAAAAACAACACAACAACAACAAAAAAAAAGAAGAGAAAAAAGAGACAAAACAAATATCTGAATCCAAGAAAAACAGCTCTAGTGCAATTAATGCAGATGTTGGTATTAATGCAAAATTTAAACCAGTACTATACAGCAGAGTATACTGGGAAATAGGTATCTCCAGAAAGAGCTTTCACTCTGCCTTGGAAAGGAAATGGATGAAGAATTACTGGATTAGTACTTACTGCTGACTGAAGTAAATCTTGTATCCTGGTTCCAAGCAAATTTTGAAAACAGATCCTTAATAGCCTCCTCAAATTATCTAGAAATGTAATACATGGGTTTTTTCATATTCTAAAATATGCTCTATATATTCTATATGTTCTACATACAAATCCAGTGTTTGTGTATATTTACTTTGCAGCCAGAGAGACCAGTGTAACATTTTATAGTAATAAAATCATAAGGACTGGAAAGTTGGTAAGTGATTTCTGTAACAACTCATTTTTCAACATACTCGGTGATTTTATGCAATCAATATGGTTTTCTAAGAATGTGCTCTGAAAATTATTCTTAAAATGACTCAACCTCTCCAATCCATCTGTTACAAACATCTTTACCCAGTAGTCTGGTCACAAAAGTTTGCAATTTTTCACATACTTTCAATAATGCAGAAATTCAGCAAAGGAACAAGGAATATATCACTATATCAGACTCTGCAGCCTAGTTCTACTGCTTTTTTCATATTGTTCCATTAGAATGAACATTTTTTTACAATGCAAATATTCTTAGTTGTTTGTAGAGCCTTGCACTGACAATGGCATGCTATTCTAACTTCAAATCAATGTAAAAGTGTTTTTATATTTTTTTCTTTAATTCCTCCTTTTCTTCTTCTTTCCCAGTCTCGCTCCCCACCCTGTCTTTGTTCATTCATTTTTCTGAAGTGTTTAAGTAAGTGCCAGAGATTTGATAAACATCACATGGTCTATTGCAAACAATATTTAGAGGACTTTGAAATATTTACATGCTGCTTTTTGAAAACTCTTTAATGCCTTGAAAATGTGTACTTATTTGGTTGCATATGAAAGAACATACACCAAGATCAAATAACTTCTTACTACTAATAAATTCTTTATGAAAAACTAATGTTAATGGAGAAATTCAGCAAATGTTATTTTCTTCAGTTTTTCAGCAGACACTGCCTATAAGCCTGTCTCTCTTCAGGAAGCTCGTTGCTTCTCCACACCTTAGGCAAATATTTATATTCCACTGCAGTACATATTTGACATTGTTCATGCTAACCTTTACTTTTTTCCCTTGTAAAATATTAGTGCAGCATATCTTAATAGCTGCTTATGCAATCTTCTAAATGCTTTAAATTAAGAATATTAATTTACTCTTATTTTGTCCTCTAGAGGACATATCTTCAGGACTTTGTTCCTCAATTTGTCTGTCTTGGTACCTTAGGTATAGAAGAAAGGCTAATCTGTGTTTCTGCTACTTCTGGTCTGAATTCTAATTGCTTGGGTGTAGGAGGAGTACATGCTGCTTCTCTTAATCACTTTCACAGTAGTCTTTTAAAATTGAACATTTTCATAAGAGGTGATATTTTCTTTTCTAACTGTAAAGCATGTCATGCATGTAATGCAAATCTGATCTGTTGTCAAACCTTTAGGTTAGAAATTAAATCAGTGCAACTTCAGTCATCAGACAATGTAAAAACAGGTAATCTAAATTTGTAAGCAATCCTATAGAATATGGCATTAAAAACATGGAATTGCAAATGGTTACAGACTAGATTAACTTTTTCTATAATAGATTATGTTTTGACTTGAATAAAATTAATGAAACAGTGTCACATGTTGTTCTTGTAAGTAGGTTAGAGAAATATATTACCATAAAGTGACTCAAAACTGGCTGAAAACCAGTAGGTAGTTGTCAATGGCTCATTGTTAAAGTGGAGGGTGTATAAATTTAAATCTTCACAGTTGTGTTTTAACTGTTTCTCAATGACAATGCAATAGAGCATACTTTAAAAAAATTACATTGTATGATAGAGGTTAGAGGTATACCAAAGAGGGGTTAATTGGTTCACCATAAGGAAGGCAAAATTTGAGAAAATATTTTCTTGAAGGATTTAGTTCATGGAGAAAGGAAAAGGTTTCTATATTTAGAAATGAACAGACACAACACTTTGAAAATATCTGCAGGATGGAGTGGAAGTCAATATCAATATCAACAGAAAGTTGCTTTAAAGGATCTTACAGAGAGGAAAGGATAATATGTTTACATCTACATAGCAGGTAAGAAGAAAAATAATGGATTTAAATGACATCAAGGAAGATCTGGGTTAGATCAAACAGGAAGACCAAGGGAATATTGGAATACCTTGCCTGTGGAGACTGCAAAATTTCTACCACCTGGAGATTAGATTAGGATGGCTGAAACCACTCTCTGGCATGTCTTGGAATTTCTTGGTGAATCTGATGATTCTGGGAAGTATACTGTATAATGATGGCATGTACCTATGCTATATTTAGATTGCAAAATCAGAGACTTTTATTTTTGTTGTTTATACTTGGAAGAAGGAAATAAAACTGCATATTCAATTTTTGACAGGCTCAGTTTCTCAGTTTTCATTATGTAACTATTGCTGAGGCCTCATATTCTTCCTGCCAGTTTTGTGGAGCCCAATCTGACAGCTCATCTACAAGAGTTTAGGGTTTAGTTCCAACCCCAACTTTACTTACTGCCTAGTCTCCATTCTGAGGCTGTAAACAAGGGTAGCAATGAATACCAAATGTGACTGCGGTTTTGATAAACTAGATATTGATTGAGACCAGGGCTTTAATGCAGGATGAGAAACAGTTAGAAGATAATAACATATTTGAGCCACCACCACCATAGAACCATAATTGGTTGTGTTCCAAATCTTTTAACAAAGCTTTTGAAATGCCTTTTTCTCTATTTTTTTTTTTTTAATTGCAGTGAACAGAATTGCTGTTGTGGTATATTTCATAACTGTTGAATTACAGAAAAATAGAGGAACATTATCCCATTTAAGAGACTAGAGAGTGCACACAGGTTGAAGGCTACGCTTTCAAGCAGACATTTAAATTTAGGATGATACGAATATGTGGCATCTACTTTGGGAACAGAAACGTTTTCTGTTGTATTTTGTTTTGGTATTTTTGTGGTAATGCTAAATAAAACCTTTAAATTTATGTAAAGAAGATGCTAACAAACTCTGTGGCTGGAAGAATGTCAATTTCAAGTTTCTGGTTATAATTTAAAAATATGTATCACAGAAATCAAATATGTTGTTCATAGCTGCCAATATTTTTTCTGCCTACAACTCCAGTGACAGCCTAGTACTTGAATGACACAAGAAGCTAGTCACATCATGCTTTAATATATTTTACACTAGGAAATTAACCTAATTTTTTATAGTATTTCCTTTTCAGTTGACAGTATATGTTGGCATTCACAAAGTAAGTGAAACAAGGAATTCTAGGAAAAAAATATGGAATTAATCTTCTGAGCTTGACCTTTGAGGGCTTACAAATAGCACTACTTGGCAAAAATCTCCTAACAGCTTTATTTCTGTCACAATTTATCATTTGTAGAACATGGAGTTTCATGCAGCAGTGGAGACTACTTCCTATTCAGAAGTACATTAATCCACGTCTGGTAATGATGAAATCGTGTATTCTACCTCCCTCTTTTCCAGGTGCAAACACTGTTAAATTTCTCATACCTGGTGATGTCAGAAGATTCATATGTAATTATACAAAATGGGATTTTAGCAACCAGAAAAGCAACTGTTTAATCCCTGGTAGCTGGAATGTCACAGAATCACAGAATGATCGAATGCCTGGGTTGGAAGGGACCTTAAACATTGCCTAGTTCAACCTCCTCTCCCATGAGCAGGGATGTCACTTAATATATCAGGTTGTTCAAGCCCCCATCCAAACTCCCTTTGAGCATTTCCAGGGCTGGGGCACCAGTTTCTCTAAGCAACCTGTGCCAGTTCTTCACTACACTCTGATTAATTTTTTTTTCCTAACACCTAATCTAAATGTGCCCTCTTTAAGTTTACAACCATTGCCCCTTGTGCTGTCACTAACTATCTGTGTAAAAAGTCCTCTCCCTCCTCCTTATAAAGCCCTTATAATGTGCTCCTTAAGGTACTGGAGGGCCTCAATGAGGTGTCCCTGAAGTCTTCTCTTTTCCAGATTGAACAACTCCAGCACTCTCGGCCTGGCATCACAGGAGAGCGGCTCCATCTCTCTGGTCATTTTGGTGTCCCTCCTCTGGACACTGTCCACAGGTCCATGTCCTCCCTGTGCTGGGACCCCAGAGCTGATGCAGCCCTGCAGGTGGGGTCAGAGCAGAGGGGCAGAATCCCCTCCCTCAACCTGCTGCTGGTCACTTCTCTTTGGAGGCAGCCCAGGATGTTGTTGTCCTTCTGGGTTGTGAGTGCCCACTTTTGGCTGATGTCCAGCTTTTCAGCCACAAGAACACCCAGGCCCTTCTTCTCACACAGGGCTGTTCTCAGTGACTTCTTCTCATGTCTGCACTCATGCCTGAGCTTGCCCAGACCCAAGTGCGGCACCTTGAACTTGGCCCTGTTGAACTTCATGAGGTTCCCATCTCATGTCGTACATTACATCCTCATTATTTAAAAAAAAAAATAATTAGACTGAGAAACAGGAAATCTAGCAGTTTTATGTGCAGAGAATTCACATAATACAATGTGCTAATTTTCAAGAATAAATTACTTTAATGTAAGAAAAACTTACATTACAATTTTGCAAGAGTACATAAGATTAAGTGCTTAATTTCTGGTCTCCCTTAACTTCTAATTGTCTACCATTTGAACATATTAAGATAATATTTGCATCCAGTTAAAATAAGAAATGTACAGAAGCACTACTGAAATAAAAAAAAGAAAAGAAATTCAGAGTTTTATGGATGATTATGGTCTTCAAAAAGAATCAGCTACGTTTTCTCCAAATTTATATCACAGTGATTCTTCTAACTTGGACCCTGATTATCCTCCTACTCTGTGTATTTTCACAAATTTTATCTTCACTGATTTCAGAGGGGTCCTTCTGTGCTCTGAGAGGGCACCAAAGAATGAATATAAACTCTTGAAGATAGAAAGACATTTCTTTCTCAGTCAAATACAGAGTATATAGAGTAAGTCACTTGTAAAACGAATCAGCTCAACTGTGTAGCAAATTGGATGCAAAAAGTTCCATAGGTTGATATGTCAGTTACTGGCTGACTTATTCCTCAAGGAATCCAAAACTATCACAAAAATCTATCATTAAAAAAAAAAAAAAAAACCCAAACCCAAAACCTAAAATTTGTATTTCAAATTTTAGATTGCTCATCTACCTAAGTTTTTCATTATAAACAACACTGCCACTGGCTCCTGTTTTTATATTATTTTTCAATGAAGTTATGGCTAAGTCATTAAGTGGTGAAGACCAACAGGAGTAGAATAAAGCAGTTGTCATTGAAGCCTCATTGTCTGTAGCACAGCAATTTGCAGGGTAGACTGCTCACTTCAGACTGTTTCTAGCTCAGTCCTATGAACTGGATCCTGGGAGGACAGAGAGCATGTTAGGTGAAACTCTGAATCACATCTTCCAGTAATTTAGTCCAAAATAAAAATAGTTTATGTACTTCAACCCTGCTCTGTGCTATCGATCAAAACAGGTAGTATCCTGGAATTGTTCTGGTGGTCAGGACATTTGTTTTGAAAATGCATTCCTGATTCTTACTAAAATGCCATATAAAGAAGCTCTCAGTAATCAGGACTAAATAAAAATATTTGTCTTGAGTAATTTTGTGGATAAAGCTTGGAGTTTGTCCATTAATGTATTTCTGTATTGAAAATGGAGTGTTATCTTCTGTCTCCTAATTACTCTTCCATTTTTCTTCATTTTTTGTTTTTTCCTTTATTTGCACTTTATTAAGATATCAAAGAATATCATTAAAAGGCAGACTGCATGTACATTTCTCTGTAAATGTTTCACTGACTTTCTCAAAGTTCTAGTGCAGGAATTAATTGGATGTTTTTGGGCTGCACAGGAAAATATCTTTAGTAGTGTGGATTTGTATGAAATTTCTTAACATTTCTGCATGTAATTTCATCTGTTGGTGCAATCTTCTCTCACCTGTTTCTTACCTGTGCAATAAAAGAGCAAAGGTAGGATAAGACAACCACAGGGACAATGGGAGCAGTAAAAACATTTCCAAAAGCAAACTAAAACCCAGGAGAAATTTAATGAGTAGATTGTATAGATCAAGTTTTCCAGCCAGATTTTGTGATGTGGATATAACTGTGGAGATGTCTGGAAAGCGGTATCTAGAAGAACTGAAGGAATGGCTGGTAAGAAACACACATGGTCTTTGATAATGTTGTGAAAGAAACAGTATCCAGAGTTTCCAGAGTAATCCAGTTTTCTAAATTATAACTGATCTAATTATTATTGTGATGAATCCAGCACTTGTATGGACTACTCTGCATGCCACGGGTTAATTTATTCTTACTTCAAAAGATGAAAGCAAACCAATACTCTAGTTTCCCTTCATAAACATGGTCCCATGTCCCATGGTCCCTATTTTCCCATTAATTCAAGGCAGTTTATGAGAAAAGCAGAAAAATCTGTGATTATTAATTTTGTCTTCTTAAAATAAAACTATTTAACTCCATGCACTTCACTGGAAATTGAAGGAATATTCTTGAAAGAAAGGATATCAATACTGAAGTTCAAGGAAATGAGTGACCTTTTGATGAAAGCAGTGCCAGGCACTGATCATCACAACATCAGTTGCCTAGTTTGTTTTTTGAATGTATAAAAACAGGCAAATTTTTGTGTATTCTAGAAAAAGATAGGAAAAATATGCTTCTTATTCCAAGAAGGAAAAAATATTAGATTAACATCTTGTAATACAAATAACATGAAGACCATGATCAGATAGATTGCTTCATTTGCTAAATCAAGTTCTAAATGTCTCCGTGAGAAATATGAAATGCCTGTTTCCTTCCTATGCATAAAAAATTTTGGATTCAATTCATTCTGACCAGGGAAATAATAAAATCATCAACTTCAAATTGAACTAGGCTACTTATGGAGATTAAAACATTTTGATTATACAGTTTTTTTTTTTTGGAGACATGTCCCTCCTAATCAATCAGAAATATATTAAGTTTCTAGATCATATCTAGTCAATTGCTTTTGATGAATAAATGAACAGTAATCAGTGAAATGAAATCAGATTTTTTGTAGATTCTCTTATATCCCTACACTCTTATAGAAGGTGTAAAGTAGCAATCATAGCAATTTATGCAACTGAATTTTTTATAATGGTTCTGGATTCCCTTCTATCAGATAATAGATCATTCTTCAGCTTTTCTATCCCTTAGGTCGCTGATTAAATTTCTTTCCTTTAGAACACATTAATATACAGGAAATCTGTGAGAGCTTCGTACCTTTATGATCACCGTTCCTCAGTCTGATCTGGCTCAAAACTCACCACTGTTTCTTTAAGGGAAGACAGGGGATGATATCAGAATTCCTTGTAGGCTTCGCTTCTGTAGAGAAATGGTAAAAATCCATTATTGTTTGAAATGTGACCTGCACATAATTATAGGAAAATGCTGTCTACTAATTTAATTTACTTAGTTTGCAATTTAGGTGCCTTAATACAGAAGAGGAAATAGGAACGATCCAATACTCTATTCAGGATATTGGTGTATTAGCAGCCTGAAATATGGAAATCACATTATGGGGAGCTGGAGGGATTTTAGTTAAACATTTCAACATATAGATACTGTCCTGTAATTTGAAATCCAAAATCAACATTAGGTACTGCCATGAAAACCACAGAAACATTAAATAAAGGTTGTAGATGGTTGTCTACCTTACTGTTATTGACTATATCTCAACTCAGAAATTATCTCTGATGGGTGGCATCATACTGTGTGTTGTGTGAAAAGACAGAATAGTTGGGATAATATATCTAATATATCTGCATAACCATATGCAAAACAGAATATGCCCAGTGTACTTACAATACAAAAGGTTCTTTGCAGTCAGTGTTTTGACATGATAAAAATGCTATGAGTTTTTCTTTCTTTTCTTTCTTTCTTTCTTTCTTTCTTTCTTTCTTTCTTTCTTTCTTTCTTTCTTTCTTTCTTTCTTTCTTTCTTTCTTTCTTTCTTTCTTTCTTTCTTTCTTTCTTTCTTTCTTTCTTTCTTTCTTTCTTTCTTTCTTTCTTTCTTTTTCTTTCTTTCTTTCTTTCTTTCTCTCTCTCTCTCTCTCTTTCTCTCTCTCTTTCTCTCTTTCTTTTCTCTTTCTTTCTTTTCTCTTTCTTTCTTTCTTTTTCTTTCTTCCTTCCCTTCCCTTCCCTTCCCTTCCCTTCCCTTCCCTTCCCTTCCCTTCCCTTCCCTTCCCTTCCCTTCCCTTCCCTTCCCTTCCCTTCCCTTCCCTTCCCTTCCCTTCCCTTCCCTTCCCTTCCCTTCCCTTCCCTTCCCTTCCCTTCCCTTCCCTTCCCTTCCCTTCCCTTCCCTTCCCTTCCCTTCCCTTCCCTTCCCTTCCCTTCCCTTCCCTTCCCTTCCCTTCCCTTTTTTCAGAAGGTTATTTTGAAGAACCTTTAGAACTTCCCTCTAAGGTTCTTTTATTATTTCTGCTTCATTTCTAACCTAAAAATGTAGACATTCTTTTGAATTAAAAGACTCCTATTGTCACACTGGCTGTTACTTATTTGTGAGTCCCATAGCACTGCTGAAATTTTGATTACTCAGCAAGGTTTTGGCAACACTCTATTTATTTAACTCCTATACTTGGAACATGGCCTCAAATGACCACCTAACTCCTAAACCTGAAAGAAGAAAAACATGCCAAAGTAATTGCACATCTAAGAGATGTATCTTTCTAAGAGGCAGTAGATATTTGGTGATCCATATTCAAGAGTTGTTTTTTTTTTTTTTTTTTGTTTCCCTGAATGTTGGAAAATTAGGCTTGAATCATATTACTAATTTCTTTGCATATTACTACATTATGGAAAGATTTAAAGGCATGTTACCGTGTACTCAACTCTTATAAAATTTGTGTAGTAGAAAGTTAAGGAATACAAAACATCTTTTGTGGTTCCTAGGAAGCAGTTTGGAAGATTTGTAAACACTGAAACCTAAGTTGAAACCAAAGTGATTCTGTTTAGTACTGTAGGGTACTTATCAATTACATATGCAAACAGAAAATATTTCTTACAGAACCTGCCTCTAAATGAGCTTCTGTTTCTGGCTGAAAATTAAATCTTTGTAGGCTTCAGTATTGCAGAAATCACAGTGAGTAAGCTGATACTTTTTTGCTGAAATCATTAGTGTTTTAAGCTACTCTTACCTTTTGTCACCCCACCAGTTTTCTTTATCAAGCAGCTCTTCATGTAAGGGGTCAGTGTTTCAGGGTCTGATTGTGAGGCTCTATTTCCTACCTCCCTCATTGTGTTTATAGTGAATGCACTGTTTGTATATAGAGAGAAGACATCAGAAACTCCACAACTTACTGGAGTTTAGTCTATGAAGAGCTGATTGTAAACAAAAATGAGAAAAGACCAATTTGCTTTGCGCAGGAATGCTGTGTGGTGGGTTGATGTGTTGTTTTTGGGGCTTTAAATACTCTTCTTGCAGTTTATTGCTGCTTTCTGAAGTATTCAAACAAACCATAAATACTATCTCTATGAGATGTGATGGCTCCTAAGTAGTCATATACATTTTCAGTTTTTGATGTAATTATTTTTAATGGAAATAAGACTTATTGTAATTAGTACTTTTTGCAGTCGTGCTTCCTTGGCTCAGCAAAAATCACCCAAAATAATCTAATAATATAATACAAATCTAACACAAAATAATCTAAATGCTCCAAAAGGCAACTCTGAGAAGTGCCCTGAATTGAGAATAGATAGTGCTGAAAAGAAAGTGTATGGACACATTTGGGGCACTTCTCTAAATAACTATGCCTCACTGACTTCCAGACTGCTTCTGGCAGGGTACAGTGCTGCTGACATAAAGCGCTCCTGCTTGGAAGTAGAGTTGTAAAGAACTCACTTCAGAAAATTATTATTCACTTCTTGTCTTTTGTTTAAATATTTAAGGCTTGAATTCAAAGAGTTTTATTTTCTAATCAGTACATAATTTGTTCCTTTCCAAGCTTATCCATTCTGTGATTCTGTGATTTCGTAATCCAGAAAATTAATAATTAAGTAAGCACCACTACTATTCAGCAAAGTAAGATCTTTTAAAAATAATCGAGACTAGTGGTATTTTGTGGATTCAGTTATGTTTCCATTTCTTTATGGTGATTACCACTAAAGCATCAGAATTTTCATAATTCACTTAACATGACTTAGCTTTCCTCTGCAACATATAGTTTCATAAAATTTGGAACAAATGCAGAGAATTTTATATAGAAATCTATTTTGTAGTTTCCCTGAGTCTTCAGCTACTTAGGAGGAAACAGAAGGAAGGATTTAATCTTCATACAGTCTGAATCACCCTGGAGAATGCCCCTTCATCAACAGTGTAGAGGGCCTTAGATGGCATTAATCTGACAAAAGGCATTTGAGGTGCTAGAGAACAGTTCACAAAATCTCTGTAAAACACACATTCCCTCTCTGCAATCTTGCTTTTTAATATGTATGAGACAAAATACACCTTGCTTCTGCATATGTACCTTCAATAGGTGACACATGAGGCATAGCTGTCCTGTAAAAGAGATTGATGTTGCTTCTGGTCTGCGCCAGAGGTTTCATGAACCATGCTGGGGGGGGATGTCATGAGCTGGATAAAACAATTCTGGAACCAAGAGCAGCCTGATCTTCACTTCTGTCTTCTTCAAGCACTTTCCAAGTCACAAGGCTGTGTGCTCCATGTGCACAGCAGAACTGCTCTCTGCATGCTCAGACCGCAGTGACTTCTTGGCAAGTGATGCTCCTCGGGATCATTCTGTCAGGGCATGCCTTCCAGCACATTCAGCAGGCCTGGCAAATGCAGCAGTTTCTTAAGATGCATTAAAAGGATGTGATAATTACATAAACAGGGGTATTTCCACATTTTCCCTCCACAATCCTTTGCTTCTGTTGATCAAGTTTCTAGTAATCTTTCCTAGCTTCTGCAGGCTTCCTTGGAAGAGGTGCACTTTTATGCAATGGTGTTGCAATAAGTAATACTGAAAAAGTTGGAAGATTCCACAGACCTTTAATTGTAAAGTCTCTATTACAAGCAGAATTAAATTTACCTTAATCTGGTAAAGTCAGATACAGTTCACTAAAAGACAGACAACCAACAGAGATCATAGATATCTCAACACATCTAGAAACTGCCTTTTAAGACAGATTGGATCAGATTTAAGATTGGGCTTCTTGGAAAATTAAAAATGCGTATGTTCCCTGTCTTCTTTTAGTCCTCAAGAGTGCACAACTTCTGCAGAGAAGTGTCTGGTTCTTTCTGAACCAGAGGAAAGAAATTACAGATAAATAAAATAAAATAGCTTCATTTCAATAGTCTCAGGTCAAGCTATGGCTCTTAATAATTCCAGCATACAGTTTCAACAGTGACTGGTTAAATATTTCAAAGTGTTTATTAACATCAAAAGTCCATTTCAAAAGCTAGGAGAACAAATTTTTTTTCAACAGATGAGCTCTGCTTTGAATTAAAGTACACACATGAATATATAAATACATGCACAGAAAAACAGCAAACACTTTTTTAATGTGAAAGAAAAAACTTTAAAGACAACAAACTTGAGAAGATTACATAATTTAGCTAAAGGGTATATTATGATTACCTGGGAATAGTGATGTCTGAATTTCCCCAAAATAGGTTGCTAATCTGGAAGATCTGCCCAGCTGGACAGGATGTAAAACAAGTGATTGCAATAGAGACAGCAGGAACAAAATAGAATATATTAATAGTCATGAAAACAGACATACCAGGAATGTCTGGTGCTTCCAGGAGTCTGAGAGAAATGTAAAAAACAATAAGCTAAGAAAAGTTTCCTTTGCATGCTATGTAAAGGGAACTTTAACATTCTGGTATATATTTGTGCATACATTCTAAACAGCAGCCCAAGTAAGAATGCTATTTGCCTTGGAAGAGAAAATGTTACTGGCAAAGATAAGGAGCTTGGGTTTGGAGGTTTTTGTGTGTGGTTGGGGTTTCGAGGGATTTTTAAGCATTTTCTTGTTCATTCTAAACTCTCTCTATAAAGCTGGGACAAAAGTTATTAGCATCACAGAGATTAAAGAAAAATTTGTTAGCTTATCTCAGTACCAACAAAAAGATAATGAAGAACCTTCTAGCTGTTTCCTTTCCTTCTGGAATTAAAAGAGAAGTGTAAGTGTGGCATATCTCCATCAGAAAAAGTTAAAAAAGTTTCTGACAGATGTGATCGGTGCTTCCTTTTAACCTTTGATTGCTTAGCTATTTCTTTGAACTTATTCCTGCTACAGGTAGTGAAAGCTGAGGGCATGTTATTTTAGTTATTCTTCCTTCCCAAACAGGAAATCATTCTTCTACAATGTGCATTTTTTATCATCTGATTTATAGCCTCTGTTTGCTTTACCATTCCATCCTTCTTTCTTCCTAGGAAAAAATATCTCATGCATACCTTTGTCTAAGATGCTTCCTACTCTTTACAAGATCTGTAAAGCTTATTTTGGAAAAAGAAGTTCAGACTTCAATGAAATAAATGTAAGTTAAATATTTAAATGATCATATTGTTATTTCTGCTTTGAAATACATAGCTCTCTTTAATTAGAAGAGTGTTTAGTGTATTGTTCTTTTAGTTTATTTTTACTTTTTTTCCCATTGGCTCGATAGTGTAAGTACTTATTTTTAGGAATTTTGGAAGCAATAGGGGAAAACCTTTAAAAACTATATTTGTTTACTCATTTCATGGATTACTTTGTGTCACCAAAGAGAACATAACCCATTCTTTCATTAAAAAAACATCTCAAATTTTTACCTCATTGAAAATAACCCCTTAGCTACGACAAATCACACTAAAGCCTTCAAGAAATGAAATGAACTGTATTATTACATCATAAAGAGAATGAAGTCCAAAGGTACAAAAATTGAAAAGATTTTATGATAAAAGAGGCTGTAGTTTTGTGTGTATTTCCTATTTGCCCCTTCTTTTAGTAAATTTTTTAAATTGATGTAGAAAACCACTATTTTTAACATTAATCTAATAACTATGCTCCTCCTTTTTAGTACCTCTGTATCATGTCATAGCTGGGGTTTTATATAATGACTGTGAAATCTATTTAGTGTTGTGTGAATTTTGTAGTGTGTTGGGCAAGATCTCACAATAGATACAGAAAGTTTAGCTCTGCATCTTGGCACAGATACATTTCTTTTACGAAAATTGAATCACACAATGCAAATTAGAGAAATATATCTCTAATATAAAACATACAGGTTTTAAGCAAATTATTTTTCTCGTCAGAGTCCAACTTGCCCATTCTCACAAGAAATGCACATTCTCTTATGGCTATGTATCTATAGTCTGCACTAGATTGCTCCCAAGTTCTCTGAAGAAAACCAACCTCAAAATAACACAATGTGCATTTCAAAACATCTGTTATTGACTATGACTTTTGGAGGAGTAACTATGCTAACTAAGTCTCTGGTCAATGAGAAATTGGTGTGCTAAACAACAATATAACAGCAGATGTACAATGAAGGCCAGAAGGCTGAAATATTTTGGCTGCTGCCTCTTCCTTGGTAACAGGAAATGAACAGCTCATGGCATAATCTGTCATAATATTTCTTTGTCATTCTTTGCCTGACTCGGGCATGAATTCAGTAAGACAGCACTTTGTTCTTTTGAAACATCCATATTCCACCATCTAAATTTCAATGTTTCTTTTGCACAAGCAATGCTTTTGTACTGACTTACCAAAGGCAAATATTTTCTTTGGGGCTTGAATGTTTTTTTAATTGTTTTTGCAGTGTTTCTATACTTTAGCATTAATTTAAGAACTCTTTGAAAATTGTGGTTTGCATTTAATGTTTATGAACTGTATAGAGATAAGATTTTTAAAAATTAAAGGAAAAAAGCTTCAGTCTATCCCCAGAATATTTTTGAAAATATTAATTCTTTTTCTTACAAAGAAATAATTGCATCTGTTTAAAATAAATATTACTGCTTATTTTCTTTAATAGTTTATTTTCTACCAGTTCACCAACAATTTTACATGTTCTTATAGTAGGTCTTTCAAATAAAATAGTTTTCCATCGAATATACTACAGTGAATGAAATGACAATTTTTGCCCACATTGAGTACTTGAAGAAAGTATTATCTAACAGAAATGTAGCAAAATTCATAACAAATCCAGGGAAATATGCAGGGAAATTTTCAAGACAAACCTCCTGAAAGGAGTATATAATACTTTTTAATGGACCATAGCCAGTAATATTGGTACAATGCTTTTGGATATCCCCATGAGTTAAAAGGCAGACAGCCTTTTTTGACGCCTTTGCTTGTTTGCTTGTCATTTCCTCATTTGTTTTTTTTCCAAGCAGTAATAAAACATATTTGGTAGAGGTGCCATTTCTGTTACTATTAAACAATAATCATGGCATGTCCTATTGCTTTATTCTGCCATTTTCCATTTAACGGGGAAGAAATTGTTCTGGTTAGATGTCTCTTTTTACCTAGAAATGACGTTTTGGTCTCTCAAAAGTTGACTATGGGTTTGTATCTGTAAGTTATGTATCATTAGTTATGATAGACTGAAACATTGTCATGCAAAACTTTTCCATAAATTTCAGAGTTGCATTGTCACTACACATGTTGCCTCAAATAATTTTCAGTGCAATGGTGTTGGAGAAGGATTTCTGGGGTTTTATTGGGGCATGTTCAACCTGAAGCCCTTGGTACCACAATCAAAAGAGTCAGTAATGGGCTGGACATTATAATGTGTGTGTTCAATCAAGGCCCAACCTTTGGCAGAAGTATCTTTAAAGATTCTGTCATTCCATTTACATTGAAGCCCTTACCATCTTGCCATTATGCAAAAAAAAAATATGATGAATATTTACAAATTTCTCTGGACAGTAGATTTTTCAGGAATATCTAAAGATAACTGTTGTTATTTCTGTTAGTTTGGCTAGAAAGACAAACAGTTGGCATACGCTTACATGTACTATTGGTTTTAGAAATCACAAACAGCTTTGACTTTCCCAAAGGATTTTTTTAAAGCAACTTAGCTGTATTATCCAAACAGTAATTTATCCCACAGCTAAAACAAGTGATATATCTTGTCATTAAGCTACCTTCTCTTTGTAAAGGTATATGATGTTCACATGACTTTTTCCATATCCCACTTCACAGAAGAAGTCTGCATTGATATTCTGATTAGGAGATGATTGCCATGATTTCTGCTGGAGAGACCTTAGTAGCTCCTGCCTTGCTTTGCAAGAGCTATTAGGAGCCTTAATAATACGTTTTACAGTTACCTCTAGCTGCTTTTAGATGGGGCAAATTTTCATTTCATCTTACTCAAAGAAGAATATGTAGACAAACTGAAAAATCCAGGGCTCGTATTGTTTCCTTTTGATCAGCTAAAAGGATTTGGCCATATCCATTGCAGAGTGCTGTATAGTATAATGGTGGATAAGGTTTTTTATGTCTTATAGAGCTTTCTGAAATCTTCCCTACTAATAAAAGCATTCCTTCTTTTCATCACTCTTTATGACTTATAACTAGTGTTTCCTGTTTAGCAGCATATAAAGCAGATCATTTGTTTGCCAGTTTTCTGGGGTTTTCATCCAAACTGTACTTGGAATAGACATGCAGTTTAGCAACAGTCATAAGTGGAGTTGTCATAATTCAGTTTGGATGTTTTACAAAGACACTGTGTTACCATATTTGTTTCTCAGAGTCTTCTATGCTGCTTCAATGCTTTTTATTTGATTTAGGAATTGAGTTGTAGCAGCAATACTCTTAGTTTATATTTTTTACTATGTGCAAATTTGAATAATGAAAGTCAAAAGTTTTATTGAATTCAGAATTTTTTTTTCTATTTTGGCAGGAAATAACACACAGTATCTCATTAGTCTATGACAAATAATCACCATATGACTGTGGCAATTCTGATGTTATAAGCATCAGCTGAGTTACAACAAAATAACAATTACAATGCCAGTGTCTGAATCTTGGTAGAATCTATGCCATCCTGTATCATTTTAGCAATCCAGGACAATGCTGATTGCTTTACATGCTAAAATTACTGAAGGAATTGAAATCTATGGTGGGCTTGAATATTAGGAAGAGACAGGGTATAATTACACCTTATAACACCAGTAAGAAAATATTGTAGAAAAGCTTATTTAAAGTCTAAGTAAAAGCTTAAGCAAGTCTTTGAAGATATTTTGTGGATACTTGGTTTTTAATTGAATATGTTTGTTTGCTAGAATACCTCTATCAGTTTATTCAACTGGATCATTGACTTGTTAATAATTTTAAGCTTCTTTGCTTGACTACATATGGCTCTCAAGAATTATTTCTCAATGAAATTGAATTTTGTCAAAAGCCACATACTTTTTAAGAAATATTTCAAAGAAATTACTTTGTGTCAAAAAGAGTATTTGCAAACTTTATGCAAAAAATCAGCCATTTTTGATTTTGAAAAAAAGTGTAAATAGAGAAAAGGTCAGCATATTTGGTTTGGAAACACATGGGAATGCCAGCATCATATACCCTTAAGAATGAGCCATTTACATACAACTTTTCTTCTCTGTCACTCATACAGAACTTACTAGGGACATGTCCATGACAAGCACTCCCAAATTCTAGTGGGAATGAGGAGAATCAAGAATGTGTTTAAAGGAAATATCAAAAGCAGTATTTACAAAATGTTTCTCTGTGTAACTATTTATATCTGCAGACTTGTTTCTTGTTTAAATTTTCTTTATATAGCTTTAAATGAAATTTAGAAGCAAAAATACTTTAAAAAGCCTATTTTTGCTATTAGGAGCAAAAAGCCTTAAAATATTTGGTACCTCATCCTTTTAAAACCTAATTCACAATTTCATGATAAATACATAATGTTGATTAAAATCTAATGACAATGTCATGGTAAAAAAAAATTACCTAGAATTCTAAAAGGTCACATATACACACAAGGTTATTTGATATATTTGTTCCAATGTAATGTGCCTGAAATTTTTTACTGATACATATGCAATATAATATTATAAAATTTAGCCAAAAGCAGCTCATTATACAGGAGAAAATAAGTCATTAAAATCAAACCATCTGCCTTACTCAGCTTGAGGTGAGAAAGGTCTCTTCAAGGTCTAAGGTCTGTTTTCACTTCCCTGATGGTTATTTTGCATTCTTTTTTACTGAACATACTCATTTAATTTGCTTTTACTGATATTAACTGTAATTTCTGTTGGCAACAACTATGTGCTCTAAACAACTAGCATTCATTAGGACAATAGCAACAAAAGTGGTTAGACCTGTAATGACTCACCAGCATAAAATCATTGCCAGGATGGGAAGCTTTGGTGAATTATAGTGAGCTGATAATCTGCTAAGTTTACAGCATCTCATCCTTCCTGACTTTTCCTAAAGAAATTAGAACTGGGAACAAGAGATAGAAATTAAAATCAAATAAATGTAAACCAAAGAACCTGTTTAATATGTTGGCTCATTTTCCAAACAGGGCCACAATTTTCATATGCTGATTTATAACTTTTAGGGCATGTACTCTAGGCAAACTTCATACTATCACATCTTCAGGAAATTCTGAACTACAGTCAATTACTTCATTTAATCAAACAGGGCAAAAAAGATTAATATTAGAAACATATGAGTTTTTGATAGATTTAGAAGCAGGTTCAAAGAAAGTAAACACATCTGAATTTTTCTCTTAAAACACCTTAACTATATAAAATTGAAAGCTTAAAAGTCCATTCTGAGGGATTTCTCTCCACGTAATGGTTTCACTCAGAATGTATGAATGGATGCACATCTATAACTGAGAAATTAGATGTGTCACAGTCAGATATGAGGCCTGGAAGGCAGTGATAGAGGGGGAGAGAGAGGCAATCACATATGGAAGATGTTAGAGCAGTCTGCAAAGCCCAGTTGCAAATCTTATGTTTCTTTTCTTTTTTTTGAATGCTTCTAAATAAAACACTGGGCACCAACCCACTTTCCAGGATCTGTGGGTTGAATGTGGGAGATCAAAACCCAGCTCTGAATCAGAGTTCTGTGTCCCAGAGTCATCCTTAATGTTGAAGGATAATACAACTATGACAGTGTAAGAGATGTGTATTTATATGCACTGCTCATGAAAATCCCAAACAACACTAATGGTGTTTTATCAGAGAGCCTTTGATGTTAATGAGAGATAGGCTTGCGCCAAGTCTGGCACATCAAACTTTTGAATTGTATAAAGGCAGCAGCCACAGCAGCTTTGTTCTGCATGAAGGCTTACATGTTGAGAGGGAGGTTGTGCTTACAGTTGTGAACAGTGTAAAAACAATTTCAGAGGCTGTAATGCTGTTTCATGTCAGCTATTTTTTAAACAGGGCTATCAACCAGCTGACAGTTTTCAAACTAGTTGGAAATGAAGCAATGGATTTCCTCCCCTCTTTTATATCAGACATTTTAGTTAGCTATGTCCCAGCCCCAAAAGTATTAGAAACTGCTATATGTTGCTATCTACTTAGAAATAACAATTACTAGCCTTCATCTCATTTTGGTTTCATGTAGGAAAAACAATCTTATTTTCAAAATGGATATACTTAAGTGTATGTACACCTTTGCTTTAAAGAGAAGGAAGTTAGAAAACCTAGTTATATCTGTGAAAACTTATAGATCTTATATATGTATATATATCTATACATATGGTTTAAAACTACAACTAATACAGTATTGAAATGGACACGATGAAATGATGACATTTAAATATATAAATGCTTTGGAGACTTTCCCAACCCAAAGAATTTCCATTTTCAGATCAGTTTAGGTTTCTGAAAACCATATTTGAAGTCATCATAATTTTACAGTCACCTAAATTTAGGCATCTAAAAATTAGCTGTCAGCACTCAGTAGTACACCATTTAACTGGAGAGTCTTTCGCAGTGTTGTCTGGAGACCAGAATTTCTACTTATTGTAAATAAGAATATTCTGAAATTAGTTACACTATGATGTCAATGTTTAAAGTTTCATGTATAATCTGTTCTTAAAGAATGGAATTTTAATAAATCAGAATATATCACCTAAAATAAGATTTAAAAATTTTTTAACATTGAAAGGTTTTCTATAAAATATTAAATAAAAGGCAATGAAGTTTTAAATTAAAATATTATTATATAAAAGTTAAAATTAAATGCAGTTCCAGTATTGAATGTAAGCATTGCAATTTTTTCCAAAAAAAGAAATATTTTACTAGTAAGATCAAATCATATAGTCTAAATACTCTGTGGTTTTGTTTTCTTCTTTTTCCCCCTAAAATTTATGCCTTGTCAAACCCAAAACTTCCAATAGAAGTCCTTTTGTCACTGAGCTCTATTTGATCCAGCCCTCACATTTAAATTTCTACCCAGAGACACTTTTCAGTCTTCCTAATAAAATTACCTTGACCAGTTTTTTTGGTATTAATTAAAGTTGAGAGACCAGTGCACTTGTGTCCTAGATAGGGAACTCTTTTCAGTGCTTACCTCATTCATTGTAATATGCATATTCTTCTGGGAAGAATTAATAGAAGCAGGAAATCTGCCGAGACTTCTGATTAAATTCCATTCCTACAAATTCAACTTTTAAGAAAAAAATCTAGAAGTACTGCAGAGTAATTCAAATCACACTTTATAATAATGAACATGATATAATGATTAAATTAATGCTTATTTTTATCCTTATTTGATTATTTATATTGCCATTTGTTTAAGAGCTGACAGTACAAATATGTTTTTTTAGCCACCTCAAGAGGCTAAAAAGTCCATCTCATAGTGCTAGAGACTGAGTATTACTAATTTGGTAATTTTATATCTATAGAGTGTTGAAATGGTGTTGAAAAAGTGTTAAAAACTTGAAGAGAACAATTATTGTTGAAATTTTCTTAGCATTATCAGCCCCAGAGAAAATAAATTTTAGAAAATTGGAGCTCAAATGATAAAAAATTTGTAAGGAATGAAATAACTGAGGCAGGAGGTTTATAATGGTTAATGCAGGAAAAATTAGCTATCAATTGAATTACTTGTCCAAACTATGAAAGAAGCTGATTCTTTTTAAAGTTCCTTGAGGCTGATTTTAATGAAAATTTTAGCAGTAATAATGAGTTCCTGCTTTATCATCTTAACCTGAGTCTATTTGATATAACTACATGGTCCACTGTGGTAGATCTCATATCTAGGAGAGGCTTGGTCTCCAGGCAAAGTGAAGATAACTGTTGAGTCATGGTTAAGATTAAGTTTTAGACATTTTTCCTATAACTTTGTAAAATATCCTCTTGGTGGTTTATTTCTTGATAGTTAATATCCTCTTGATACTTTTCAATGGAAATCATGGCTTTTCATTCTTCAAAAGGTAGTTGTGGCCTGGAATCAAAATATTAGGAGTTGGGAACCAGAAATTTAAATTTAAATTCCATCATGATATCCAAAGACCTTATTTTAAATCAACTCCTGTTGCTTTGTTTTTGTATTAATTCATTTTGTTTGCTTTAATTGTTATGCTCTTCTATTTTTATTCTATTGCTGAGATAGATTTTTACTATTTTATTCTGGATTTATCTAAGTCTCCTCATTCTTGCTTAATTCAGACAACTTGTACAAGATCTGGGTAATTATAAAAAAAATTAATTAATTTATATAGAATTTATTGCAAATTTATCAAGGGCTTACAATTTAATTTAAAAAAATTACAAAAATATATATAGAAAATACTAAGCTTATTTTAAATAATATGTTATTGATTAACATATTATTTTAATCAATATGTTCCCTTACTCTTTTTTGGTACCCTGAAGGAAGAGCA